>NC_089502.1:52603606-53205084 GCF_036850765.1 Saccopteryx bilineata
CAATAGTGAAGATCTGAAAACAGCCCAAGTGTCCGTTAGAGGATGAGTGGATTAAAAAGCTTTGGTACATATATACTATGGAATACTACTCAGCCATAAGAAATGATGACATCGGATCATTTACAATAACATGGATGGACCTTGATTACATTATATGGAGTGAAATAAGTAAATCAGAAAAAACTAAGAACTATATGAACACATACATAGATGGGACATAAAAATGAGACTCAAAGACATGGACAAGAATGTGATGGTAACAGCGAGTGGGGTGGAGGGGTGGGGAGGGGGCAAGGAAAGATTGGAAAGGTTGGAGGAGCGTAGGGGCACAAAAAAAACCCAGATAGAAGATGACAGAGGACGATTTGACTTTGAGTAAAGGGTATGCAGCATAATCAAACGTCAAAATAATCTTGAGATGTTTTCTTTTTTTTTTTTAAATAAATTTTTATTAATGGTAATGGGATGACATTAATAAATCAGGGTACATATATTCAAAGAAAACATGTCTAGGTTATTTTGTCATTAAATTATGTTGCATACCCCTCGCCCAAAGTCAGATTGTCCTCCGCCACCCTCTATCTAGTTCTCTGTGCCCCTCCCCCTCCCCCTAACTCTCTCCCTCCCTCCCTCCCATGTCCTCCCTCCCCCCACCCCTGGTAACCACCACACTCTTGTCCATGTCTCTTAGTCTCGTTTTTATGTTCCACCAATGTATGGAATCATGTAGTTCTTGTTTTTTTCTGATTTACTTATTTCACTCCATATAATGTTATCAAGTTCCCAACATTTTGCTGTAAATGATCTGATGTCATCATTTCTTATGGTTGAGTAGTATTCCATAGTGTATATGTGCCACATCTTCTTTATCCAGTCTTCTATTGAAGGGATTTTTGGTTGTTTCCATGTCTTGGCCACTGTGAACAGTGCTGCAATGAACATGGGGCTACATGTGTCTTCACGTATCAATGTTTCTGAGGTTTTGGGGTATATACCCAGTAGAGGGATTGCTAGGTCATAAGGTAGTTCTATTTGCAGTTTTTTGAGGAACCACCATACTTTCCTCCATAATGGTTGTACTACTTTACAGTCCCACCAACAGTGAATGAGGGTTCCTTTTTCTCCACAGCCTCTCCAACATTTGCTATTACCCATCTTGTTGATAATAGCTAATCTAACAGGGGTGAGGTGGTATCTCATTGTAGTTTTGATTTGCATTTCTCTAATAACTAATGAAGATGAGCATCTTTTCATATATCTGTTGGCCATTAGTATCTCTTCCTGGGAGAAGTGTCTGTTCATGTCCTCTTCCCATTTTTTTATTGGGTTGTTTGTTTGTTTGTTGTTGAGTTTTATGAGTTCTTTGTAAATTTTGGATATTAGGCCCTTATCTGAGCTGTTGTTTGAAAACATCATTTCCCATTTAGTTGGCTGTCTGTTTATTTTGATATCAGTTTCTCTTGCTGAGCAAAAACTTTTTATTCTGATGTAGTCCCATTCATTTATCTTTGCCTTCACTTCTCTTGCCATTGGAGTCAAGTTCATAAAATGTTCTTTAAAACCCAGGTCCATGATTTTAGTACCTATGTCTTCTTCTATGTACTTTATTGTTTCAGGTCTTATATTTAGGTCTTTGATCCATTTTGAATTAATTTTAGTACACGGGGACAGGCTGTAGTCGAGTTTCATTCTTTT
The DNA here is from genome assembly GCF_036850765.1 of Saccopteryx bilineata. Classification (NCBI taxonomy): domain Eukaryota; kingdom Metazoa; phylum Chordata; class Mammalia; order Chiroptera; family Emballonuridae; genus Saccopteryx; species Saccopteryx bilineata. The sequence continues at coordinate 52,605,302 of NC_089502.1, forward strand.
GCATGTGGCTTTCCAGTTTTCCCAACACCATTTGTTGAAGAGGCTTTCTTTTCTCCATTGTGTGTTGTTGGCCCCTTTATCAAAGATTATTTGACCATATATATGTGGTTTTATTTCTGGGCTTTCTATTCTGTTCCATTGGTCTGAGTGTCTATTTTTCTGCCAATACCATGCTGTTTTGATTATTGTGGCCCTATAATATAGTTTAAAGTCAGGTATTGTAATGCCCCCAGCTTCATTCTTTTTCCTTAGGATTGTTTTGGCTATTCGGGGTTTTTTATAGTTCCATATAAATCTGATGATTTTTTGTTCCATTTCTTTAAAAAATCTCGTAGGAATTTTGATGGGAATTGCATTAAATTTGTATATTGCTTTGGGTAATATGGCCATTTTGATTATATTTATTCTTCCTATCCAAGAACAAGGAATATTTTTCCATCTCATTGTATCTTTTTCGATTTCCCTTAACAATGCTTTGTAATTTTCATTATAAAGGTCCTTTACATTCTTTGTTATGTTTATTCCTAGGTATTTTATTTTTTTTGTTACAATCGTGAAGGGGATTATTTTTTTGAGTTTGTTTTCTAATATTTCGTTGTTAGCATATAGATGTTTTCTCGGAACTTATGTACCCTGATTTATCAATGTCACTGCATTAAAATTAATAAAAATAAGATTAAAAAAATAGGCAAGCATTTAATATATGTTAGCCATATTTAGTTCTCAGTCATATCCAAGAATATACAATGACTATCCAATTTAATTTTTTTTGCTTCTGATTATATTTATATATGAATATTATTCTTCTCATTTGCCTCATATATCTTTGCCTGTGTATGTTTTTAATTTTTGGTAAAATTGTATATGTTCCCCCAAAATAATATTATATTTTAAAGAAAAGACTGACCTTTAGCTTTCTGGTTTAAACAAACAAGATGAATAATGGTTATATTGCCAAAACTGGACAAGAATTTTTTGGGGAAAACAAGATGAAGGAGATGAACAGTTAAAGTTTGTTTATGTCTATTTGACGTCCACATTAGTTATCCATGCAGGAATGTTAGGCAGGCAGCTGTATGTATTAATCATGGGATGTTGGAGACCAAATAAATATACAGGGTATTTTTGCAATCTGGACAGAAGTGCTGGGCCCAAACCCCACCTCATTTGCTTAGTTAACAAAGAGCTACACCCGATTCTCAGTTGTCTCACCCATGTTCTCCAGAGGATGCTGGAAGCTAGTTTCTTATTAATGTAACGTAGATTTGGATGGTATGGTGGGGGTTGTCTTTGAGTTGCATTGGAAACTTAATTGAATTGCACATTTTGTTCTATGAATAAAAGTGGATATGCTTTTGGGAGCACAGGGGTTATGGCTGAGGAACAATAGAGACTATTTGCCATGGCAAACCCCCCAGAAGTGTGCACATGAAGTAAGTATAAAGCTTCTAGAGAGTGAAGCTTTTAAGTAGAGTTTGGTGAGAAAGTATAATAAAAAATAATCTGGGAGAAAAATAAATATGGGAGTTTTAGGGTCAAAAGTGAGGGACCTTTTTCTTTTTGTATAAATGTTTTTATTTGAGAAGAAAGTGTCTGAACAGAATGAGGTAGAAACAGAGGAATGTAAATATGAGAAAAACTTGGAGTCTGAGAATAACTCGGGAGATGAGAATATCACAGCTTTGGCCATTTTGAACTTTGTGCCTCCGCAGCTCTCTGCTCCCAAAGTCTTTGCCTCAGACCCTTGGAGATCCCTACTCCAACAAGCTTTGGATCAGGCTCGAGATGCAGGGGAGAAAATGGAGAAATTCAGCAATATTAGGCAAAGTCCTGATGAGCAATATCAAGAATTTGTTTCACGGCTGATTTTGGCAGTTGAAAGAATAGTGATAAAAAAAGAAGTTTCTATCAGAATATGTGCTGATGTTGGGACTTCATACATGCAAGATGTTTCTTTTACCACAGCCCTTAAGGTGAGGATTCCAAGCATTTTTGATAAAAGTGAGGACAAATGAAAGAAAGAATGTCAGGAAAATAACTTCTGCCTGTGAATCTTGTTTCCAATGTGGCGGCTAGGTTGGGCCCAGACTGGCAGGAGCAGCAGCCAAGGGGAAGGTGAAGCAGGAAGGTGAATGGGGAAGCCTTCCTCACCCTGGTAAACTAGGTCTGCTGCTGTGCTGGGATCGAGATGGAGGCTTTCAGTGGCTCACGACTCGGCATGATTAGTCTAGGCTGCCAGTTGCAGCAGCTATTAGAATTTGAACTTCAGTAAATAAAAAGACTTAAGAGTTAGGGAAAATTATAGCTTTTCCTCATTATTCTCTAACTTTCTCCTACCATTTTATTTCTTTCCTATTCTATGCCTGGAAAGAGGGCTAAGGGGGAGCCTGTTTGGATATGCCTAAACAAAAATCTTATATGGCCAACTTGAGATTTTTCAAGAGAGATTTCTGTTTAGTATTTATCTTTATCATGTTCCTATTAAATAGCCCTATGTAAGATCAAGCAGGCCACATTCTAATCTCTAAAATCCCAGGTTTCACTCTTGGTTTGTGTAATTGTATGTGAAGTCTTGGTTTAATGTCTAAATGTGTCTGTCTTCAAGGCCTGAATTAAGTTTATGGATGCAAAAATTGGAAATGCTGGCTCTAATATTGTAAAAATAAAATATCATCCCTACAAATTTAAAAATTTAACTGGAACAAGTAAAGCGCACTCATTGAAATTTGGATAAAATGAAATGTAGATCCTAAAGACTTCCTAATTTGGCCAAACTGCTCCAAGCTAAAGTTGCTGCAGTTGCAAAGCTTGAAGAAGAGTGGATTTACTTAACAAAGGTGTGTAAAAAAAAAAAAAATATATATATATATATATATATATATATATATATATATATATATATATATATATATATATTTGTGGATTTACTTAACAAAGGTGTGTAAAATATATATATATATATTTTACTCTTTGAATTGCCTGTTGATTGGGTAGAAGTGTTTTGATGGGTATAGGAATGTTGCTTAAAAGTGCATTTGCTGTATTTTGTTGAGGGTTGGAATTGAGACAGGTGTTTCTTGCAGTTTTTGAGGTCAAGGTGTTGTGGAGTGTACTCAACAAATGCTTAAGGGTCAATTGTAAATATATATAAAAAAAGAGGGGGGAAAGTCATGTCCTGGAACTCCTGCGAATCTATTTACTTTGAAGAATTTCTTTTGAATGCTGATGTACAGGAGACACCAAACCTTTCTTTTGCAAACTTCTACCCTCTTTTATTTGATCCAGCTAGTAATGCTGTTTTGTCTTTTTCTAAATAGTTCCAGATATACAGAAAAAGTTTATATAGGCAGATGTGGACCCTCAAAACCCTCAGTGAGATCTTCTGGGCATGGCTTTTAAGGTCTGTAATGAGCAAGAGGAAAAGAAAAGGCATACAAAGCCCAAAAGAGATCAGGAAAAATACCAGCTCTTGGCATACACCCTTAAAGGCTCCAACGCCCCAAAGGAGGCTCATAGGACTTATCAGAGCCCTGCTTCAAGAGTGGAAAGGAAGGTCATTGAGCTAAAGCCTGCCAGCCTTCTCTACCCCTACAAGGGACATACCTTTTCTGTGGAAAAAAAGAGACACTGAAAGGCAAGCTGCCCCCTCACTCCTCTAAGGGACGGTTCAGTCTCTTCCAGCCCTGCTCTAGCCACCTGTGGCCTAACCTTGCCCCACCTGCTGGGAGTTGCCACTGAAGGCTAAAGGTGCCCAGGGCCATTGGCCCCATCTCATGCCATCATGGACGAGCCTAGCGTATTTCTTCCAAGTAGCAGGTAAACTGTTCTTGTTTCTTGTGGACACGAGTTCCACTTACTATGCCTTGCCTGAATATTTGAATTTTTATTCATCCCTCAAAGATCTCTGTGGTTGTTGATAGTCTTTATTTTCTGCTGCTTTGTTTAATATATAGTGTTTTATTTATTCCTCCTGCCTTAATGCCCCATGCCTATTTTAGGCTGGAACTTGCTCCTAATTTAAACAAATTTACCTCTGCCACCCAGAACAGTGTATCCCAAGGTTCTCTTCACCACACTATGTCTGCAGAGCTCCAGGGAAAGGCACCCTGTGTTAATCTCTCCAGTTTAAAGAAAATGGAAGCTCCATCTCCATACGTGCTGCAGAGGGCTTTACCAGTCTATCTCAATCATTATCAGCTAGAAGTTGTGGTCATTGGGACTTGGACTCTAGTTGCAAAGTGTGTAAATGTGACCACAATTCCAGTGCCTCGTGGACTTTTCCTGAATATGTGTGACTCCTGCTCCTTGGAACAGTTCTCAGACTGAAGTGGGGTTGAGATATATTTACAAATAATATGAAGCAATGATGGTGTCAACATGGACTTGGGGAAATTACATTAACATGTTAAGAACATTTAAGACTGTAAGAATTTTATTATAGATCCTGTTGTATTAGTTAAGACTTTGCATATAATCTAATCACTTAACTATTAGGACACTTGTTATACTATCTGTTAGCATTAGTTATTTCTTTTTTTTTTAATATTTTTCCAGTCTGCCTCCAAATCGAAACATGGGAATTCAGATAAGTATGAATCACAGCTCACAAATTGAAGTTTAAAAAAAATAAATAAAAAGGGGGATATGTTGGGGACCAAATAAATAAACAGGGTATTTTTGCAATCTGGACAGAAGTGCTGGGCCCAAACCCTACCTCATTTGCCTAGTTAAAAAAGAGCTACACCTGATTCCCATTTGTATCACCCATGTTCTCTGGAGGAGGCTGGAAGCTAGTTTCTTATTAGTGTAAAGTAGATTTGGATGGCATGGTGGGGGTTGTCTTTGAGTTGCCTTGGAAACTTAATTGAATTGCTGATGGACCACATTTTTTTCTATGAATAAAAGTGGATGTGCTTCCGGGAGCATGGGGGTTATGGCTAAAAAACAGTAGAAACTGTTTGCCATGGTGTCCTCCCAAACCCATATATATATATATATATATATATATATATATATATATATCCCTGTTTATCATTTATTTCAATTCCATAGCTTTTCCCATATGGGACCCCAGTATATACTTGTTGTAGCTGGACTGTGACAATGGGATATCTATGTGTCTGTAGTACAAAATTTAGATATATTAACATATAGATGGTATATAAAGTGATGAGAGTATATGAGATGGTCAAGTAATAGTGACCACAAGAAGAAAACAGGGCCTAACATACTGACATAGAGTCTTGAGTGAATTAAATAATAAGGGTTAGGTCTAATAGAAGAGAGGGTACTTGCAAAGTCCATTAAGAAGGAAAGATAAAGAGGCAAATGGAAATTCAGGAAATAGCAGTTGAAGGGAGAAAATGCATTGAGAAGACAGTGTTTTCAATACCATCAAATGTTTACAGGTAAGAATAGAATAACTAGATTGAATATACTCATATGGATATCATTGGTGAACTTAGAATGAATAGTTTTTGTGAAAAATTGAGGATAGAAGTCAAATTAATGGATTAAATAGTCTAAAAGAGCTGAGGAAATGCAGATGAAGAATAAAAACTCATTTTACAAATCTGGCTTTAAAAAGCAGGAGATAGAGCAGTAGCTAGAAAAGAATACTGAGTTAAGGGGGTTACTGTTATTGTTGTTTTTCATTAAACAAGAAAGAGTAAGCATTAAATATTTATGAGGAGAAAAAATAAGGTTAAAGATACAAGGATGGGTTGGTAACTGATAGGGTCTTTAGGTCTCTGATAAAGTTGGGTGGGTAGAGAATAAACAGTATAGGTCAAGATGTTAGAACCATTCTTCAGTTTACATTCTTTCTATGATCTTTAAAACAATTTTCTCATCATTCTCTTTCCTTTCAGTCATTTCAGAACCATTATGCTGGTGTGTAAATTTTTTGTGTGTTATGACCCTGGGGTTTCTAAAAAGCTAGTATGGTAGAATCATTACCAAATAAGCTTTGGGATCAGTCAGATCCAATTTGAATCTTTTTTTCTGCTACTTTATTAATGTTTAAACTTGGACAAGTTGCATAATCTTTGTTTTATATGTAAAACAAGGGAAATGATAACTAATTTATCAGACAAAGACAGATACTGTAGGATATCATATATATATATATATATATATATATATATATATATATATATATATATGGAATCTATTAAATCCTAACTCAGAGAAACAGAGAATAGAGTGGTGGTTTCTAGGGGATAGGGAGGTAAGAAAAATGAGGAGTTGTTGATTAAAGGGTACAAACTCCCAGTTAGTTATAAAATTAAGACATTCTGGGATTTAATGTACAGCATGATGATTACAGCTAATAATCATATTGTATTAAATACTTGAAAGATGTTAAGAGAGGAGATCTTAAATATTCTCACCACAAAAAAAAATGGTAATTATGTGATGGGATAAAAGTGTTAACTGAAGCTGCAGTGGTAATCATTTTGCAATATAAAAATGTATCAAATCAACACATTGTACACCTTAAACTTATACAATGATATAAATCAATTATATCTAAAAAATCTAGATAAATAAATAAAACATTGAAAAATAATAACTGGTAACAATCATGTTTTTAAAAAAGGTAATGCTTGTGAAACACTTTGTATAATATTTTATATACAGTGAATGTTGATGTTATGCAATGCAAGAGGCTTGTCAGCTCAAAATGATGGTCCTTGAGCAAGGTCAGTTGGATGCAAGAGCCATCAGTTTCCACAGTGCATCCTTATAGTATCTACATTTTCAACAGTTTGCAAGCTGATGGCCTGAAGGCCAAATCCAAACCACCAAATATATTTTGTTATTTCCACAGTATTTTTAGAAATATTTTAAACTTTTTATTAATATTTGAAAGTCATGAGGTTTTACACATACATTTAGATTTTTTGACTTAATTATTGGTAGATGTGCATATATATGTATGAAAACACAAGATTGTGTGAAAAGCTTCATTACCTCTATTTACCTGATTCACTCCTTTAGGCACTTGAGTTTACAATCCTTGCAATAAGGCATTGCTAAACCTTGAGGTTGTTATGGTACAAAGGATGAAATTCATGCTTTTTAACAAAACTTTCACTGACATTTATTCAGCTATTTGCTAAACCTTTTCGACTTATTTTGGTCTAACTCACAATCTTTTATGAATGAATAAGTGATCAAAGAAACCAAATTATCTCCTCTGACACCTTCTATATCTGTATAGAGTATTTACAAATAGGAAGATTGACAAGGCAAAAATAACTGTAAACTTTAGGGCAGGGATCAGGAACCTTTTTGGCTGAGAGAGCCATGAACGCCACATATTTTAAAATGTAATTCCATGAGGGCCACATAACGACCCATGTACGTTACGCAGTATCCAAAAAAATTTGGTGTTGTCCCGGAGGACAGCTGTGATTGGCTCCAGCCACCCGCAACCATGAACATGAGCAGTAGGAAATAATGGATTATAATACATGAGAATATTTTATATTTTTAATGTTATTATTTTTTTTATTAAAGATTTGTTTGCGAACCAGATGCAGCCATCAAAAGAGCCACATCTGGCTTGCGAGCCATAGGTTTCCAAACTCTGCTTTAGGTAAAAAAAAATCTTTCTAGATTTACTTTCATGTCTCCATTTAAAATAACTTTTATAGTCACTCAGTAAAACATTTACCCAAGATTAAATCTGAAAGCAACATATTAGAATTTTCAGGCTTATTGCTCAGTTACTGAGCCTTGCCATCCATTGCAAAATGACCCCTTTCTAATGAATGACCTTAATAGAAAAAAGGCATAAAGACTAAAGGTCATGGAAGTTTTTTTATTTGATAAAATGTCCTTATGTTAGCTAATTTTATATTAAGAAACTTTTATCTGTCAATTTGGCATTTAACAATGTCCAGTGCCTTGAGAAATCAATACCTCTGTTCAAATTAATTTTAATTGGGGATGTTTCAGTTTATCCCTCAATAGGGTGCCATCATATTAAAAAATATTTTAATAGTTGAATATATGTGCCAAAATAAAATTAATAGACCATTTCAACTATAAAAATATAATATCTTACACCACTCTAAAATTCATAGGTTAAGAACGTCAATCATATCCACAGGCTAGAGAAGCAAAAGGAAAAATGGTGTTACCTAGAGCCCTTGGTGGTTTTTTATTCTTCCAATACTCATTACCAAGTGTCTGAAATAAATGACTATTGCTTGAAATACCTATGGTGATTTTTATTTTCATGACCAGATGCTGAATGATAATACTGATGACAACAGGAAATGGTGTAGTGGCAATGTAGTATTAGTGAAATGAGATGCCTCCCACTTTATTTAAGCACTGATCTTCGAACCTGAGATCAATACATATAGATACAAACAGACATACACAAATTAGAACTATACAAACTGTTGAGCCACAGTGACCAAAACTGACCCAATATGTTGAATAAAGCCTGAAAACAGAGAATCATAGCATTCAGAGTTTGAGCATTTTCAGTTTCACTTGCAAGGATGTGTCAGCTTACTTTAAACTGATATCATTTAATATTTGAATCATAACTCCTTCTGTTTGATTTAGTGCTTAAAAAGCAACCTAATAAGATTTATCTCCCAGCCTGACCAGGTGGTGGTGAAGTGGATAGAGCATCAGACTGGGATGTGGAGGACCCAGGTTTGAGACCCCAAGGTCGCCAGCTTGAGTGCAGGCTCATCTGGTTTGAGCAAGGCTCACCAGCTTGAGCCCAAGGTCACTGGCTCAAGCAAGGCGTCACTCAGTCTGCTGTAACCCCCTGGTCAAGGCACATATGAGAAATCAATCAAAGAACAACTAAGGAGCCACAATGAAGAATTGATGTTGCTCATCTCTCTCCCTTCCTGTCTGTCTGTCTGTCTGTCCCTATCTGTCCCTCTCTCTGACTCTCCCTGTCTCTGCCACACACACACACACACACACACAAAAGATTTATCTTCCAATGTTTGGCTACCTACTGGAGAGATGATGTGCTGAATATAAGGACTCTTAATAACAGATTATTTGGGTGAGTGAATAATACCGTATTTCCCAATTTAAATTTCTTTCCTGTGTGACTTGATTATAAGGAAAGAATGCATTGAACAGACTGACATAAATAATTTAATCTGTATGACAATTATATTTATTATGGTAAATTAATAGTTTGAAATTTTGTTGTTTACCAGTTCTTGTGTATATATGACTGGTTTGAGTTAGGTGTTTAGGTCCTGATTAGATATGGACACTGAGAAGAGTGAGGAAAACAACCTAAGTGTCTTCGGATAAATGATAAAAAAACTATGGTATATATATACAATGTGTATCTATATAGTGTAATACTACTCAGACATAAGAAAAAATAAAATACTGCCATGAGACAAAGTGGGTAAATCTTGAGAATAAAATGTTAAGTAAAATAAGCCAGACAGAAAAATATAAGAACCATATGATTTCACTCATATGTGAGATATACAACATAAATCAACAAATGAACAAACAAACAAACAAACAAAACCCCCATAGACACAGACAACAGAATGGTGGATAACAGAAGAGAAGGAGAGCTGGGGAAGGTTGGAAAAGTAAAGGAGGTAAAAAAATATGGTGACATAAAGACACTTGACTTTGAGTGGTGAACACACATGCTATATCCAGATGATGCATCATAGAATTGTACACTTTAAACAGTGATAGCATTTAAATAAATTAACAACCGGGTCTCTGCCTGAACGACTGCTTTAAGTATAAATAAACAATATACCAAAAGGTAGTTTATTATTTCATGAATTTAATACTTAAAAAAGAACAATAAAAGGGGTACACAAGACTACATTATGTTATAAGAAAGAGTTTTAAAATATTAATGAAAAAGTATTATTAAATAATACTTGACAAAAAAAACCCTGTTATTTAAGATATTTCCAGCCTGACCAGGCGGTGGCATCATGAATAGAGTGTTGACCTGGGACGTGGAGGACCCAAGTTTGAAACCCCGAGGTCACCAGCTTTGAGTGAGGGCTCATCTGGTTTGAGCAAGGCTCACCACCTTGAGCCCAAGGTTGCTGGCTTGAGCAAGGGGTCACTTGATCTGCAGTAGCCCCTAAGGTGCTGCAACAAAGAATTGATGCTTCTCATCTCTCTTCTTTCTTGTCTGTCTGTCCTTCTCCCTGTCTCTCTCTGTCTCTGTCACACACACACACACAATATATATATATATATATATATATATATATATATATATATATATATATATATATATTGCTTCTTAATTGGCATCCTCACAACTCAACAAAAAATTAGGTATTGATTCTGCCTAACCAGTGCAAACTGGCTGAATCCCACCATTTACATTAAACTTATAAAAGCTTTTTAATGAATGTCACTCCAATAAATGTAATAAAATTTTTTTAAAAAAGCTCTTGATTCTAGAAAATGGTACTATATGATCATAATACATCTAGCTTTAGCCAATTTCGCCTATACAACATTCCTGCATTGTTGTTATTTATTTTATTCTGAAATAAGCTAGGACAACTGGAGAAATAAATTAAGAGCATTTAGGAAAAATGAATTAATGTAACAAAATTTTTTTCTTAATTTATGTCCAATGTTTTAGAAAGGAACATGATTTTAAATAAAAAATACAAAGTTAATAGTGTCTTATCCTCCCAAAATATATCAAAGGGAAATATATCATTGAAAATCAAGATACTAGTAATTATAGCTTAATATGGATCAATATATTGATAATCTATACTGAAGTGCTAAAACTCACTTCTTAAAAGTTTACACTTATCCAATAATTGGGAAGATGGAAGCAAGTAGGTTTATACATTCACATTAAGAAAAAAACTTCATCAGAGGTTCCAGATTACTGGGAATAAAGTTGAAAAAGATAGACATCTCCTTTTGTCAAGTAAAGTTGAGGGATCTGCTTTTGGTATACCAAGATTTCTCCTCTAGAGTTACATATATATAGAAGTAGAATAAGTGACATATACTTGTAATAAGTAACTGATCACCTCATATTGAACTTCAAACACAATTAAGAAAATTATTTCATCTATTATATAATAAAAATTACTGAAAGACCTTGAATATAAGAATTTTGGAAAATAATATTATCTGTCTAAATTTTTTTTAGAACATTAGAAGAGGCATTTTAGAAGGAATTGTGAAAAATACAGATTTTAATCTTGATAGTATTATATAAGTGGTCTCAATAATAATATATACAGAAAGGATATAATTATATATTACTCAGATCACAGAGAAAACACCAAAACGTAGATGTAACTTCCTTCCCATATGAAAACTGCATGACAACTTGGGCTTAATAAAATAAGAGAAGAACTGAGAAGTTGCTCCATGTAGATTGAGATGTATCCAAACTTAGTTGGGAACTTGTTTATAACTGAATTACATATTTCTAATACTGAATATATATGAAATATGCATGAGTGCTCCTAATATGAACATAACTGAATTACATATTCCTTATATCAACTTCTAGATGGAAAATCCAGGATGGGATTTGTTCACTTAAATTTTATAGTTGCTTGCATGCATAAACTATTAACTCATTTTATATGACATTTAAAAATAATTTCTATAAAATAAATCTCTTAATTGTCTTTGTATGAAGGCAAACAGATTGGTTGACTTTTTCAGTTTTGGTACATAGGTGTAGTTGGACATGAATTAAGAATGAAGGAGTGAGAGTATATGAGAGGGGCAAAAATAAAGTTAAGCAGATCTCTTTGCTGAGGTACTGTATTTATATAATTATTTTCTATTTATTATTTCTGATTATAAATTAATATACACCTTTTTCATAAAATAATCAAACTGCAGTGAAATACAAAAAAATGGAGAAAAAAATTACCCATACCTATTCAGGTATGATTAACACATATATTATTTCAGCATTTTCTCTATGCATGCTTAATATTGTTGAAATCATAGCATATTAATTTTGTATTTAGCTGTCCTCCTTAACACCTCCTGTTCCATTTGAAATTTTTTCTTTGGCCTGGCCAGTTGACTCAGCGGTAGAGTGTCAGCCGGAATATGAAAGTCCTGGGTGCGAATACTGCTTAGGGCAAACAGGAAAAGCAACCATCTGCTTCTCTACCTTTCCTTCTCTCCTTCCTCTCTATCTTTCTCTTACCCTCCTGCAGCCAAGGCTCCATTGGAGCAAAGTTGGCCTGGGTTCTGAGAACGGCTCCATGACCTCCCTTTCAGGTGCTAGAATTGCTTTGACCGCAACTGAGCAATGCCCTCAGATGGGCAGAGCATTGTCCCCTGGTGGGCATTTTGGGTAGATCCCAGTTGGGTGCATCTGGGAGTCTGTCTGACTGCTTCCTTGCTTCTACCTTTGGAAAAATAAAAAATTAAAATAAAAGAAAGAAAAAAATTATTTTTAATGAAATAAGGCATTTAAACACATAGTGAAATGCCTGGCACATTATGAGTATGCAGTACTTGTTATTATAAGTTACTAGAATACTTTTACTTATGAAATTATAAATTCTTTGTAAATATTTTAATAGTTATATAATATGCCATAATTTACCTAAACAGGCTTTTTTCATTGGGCAATTCATTGTTTCTAGTGTGTCGCTATTGTAAACAGTGGTTTAACAGACATCTTTGTGAAAATAGTCTTAGGGTCACTTACAGTTTCCTTAGGATTATTAATTATTACTTTGGCCAAGATCAAGTGTACACTAGTCCCCCCTTGTCCACAGGAGATATATTCCAAGACCCTTAGTAGATAGCTGAAACCAAGAATACTGAACATTTTACATACATATGTAGGTATGTATGTGTATATATAATTATATATACATATACACACACACACACATATATATATACATACATATATATGTATATACATGCATGGTTTTTTAATTAAGGGTAGTACTTTATGTCTTCTCTTTGACATATCTTTGTTGTCAGCATCAATATTCTTGTTCTTTGAGCCATTATTAGGTAAAATAAGCATTACTTGAAAACAAGTACTGCAGTATTGCAGCAGCCTATCTGATAATCAAGACTATTACTACTAAGTGTTGAATAAGAGAGCAGAATGGTGTGAAATTTTATCATGGTACTCAAAACAGTTTCAATTTAAAATGTATCAAATATTTATTTGTGGAACATTACATTTAATAATTTCTGACTGCTGTAGACTGTGGGTAACTGAAACTATGGAAAGCAAGACTTCAGATGAGGGACATGCTACTGTATATACTTTCTTAACATAGGCTTCTAGAACAAGTTTTAGAATGTCAAGCATGTCCTAGGTTCAATTCTTGGCATGCTACCATCTGTTTCTCTACTCCTCCCCCTTGCTTTCTTTCTTTTTTTTCTCCTCCCCCAGCCATGGCTCAATTGGTTTGAATGCATTGGCCCTGGGTGCTGAGAATAGCTTCATAGAGCCTCTAAATCAGGCCCTAAAAATAGCTCGGTTGCTAGATGGCCACAAATGGGGAAAGCATCAGCTCCAGATGGGCTTTGCCAAGTGGATCCCAGTTCGGGTGCATGCAGGAATCTGTCTCTCTATCTTCCTTCCTCTCACTTGGAAAAAAAAAAAACCAAAATGTTAAACATATGAACCTTTTTATGGTTTTTATATTAATCAATTGCTTTATAAAAAGTTTGTTCTTGTTTATACTCCTAGCAAAAGTGTGTTTTCACATTTTTTTACATTCTTATCAGGCTTGAATATTTTCATCAGGAAAAAGAACTTTTCTAAATTAATAAACAAACATACTGAAATTCAACATGGTTATGTTGTAGTAAAACCAAGAAGAGTATACAGATGTTCTGCACACCAAAGTTCAAAGTTAAAGGAGTCTTTTATTCAAAGCCAGCGACTGCATGGAGACCTAAGTCATTCCAATCATGTGGCCCCGAACACAGTTTAAAGTCAGCTTTTAAAGACAAAATCACACACTGATTGGGGAATAGGGAGGAGGATAAGTATTGCAGTAAAAAAAAGCAGTGAACGTCACGGAAATGGCGCCGTGAGAAGCGCGTCCGACAGCTCTCCCCTAAATCACAACAAATTTATCAACTAGAAACAGAAAAATTTATCCTCGGAGCATTCCGGAGTTCCACACAAACTGAAAGCAAAAGGACTGTTATCACTTGAATCTGAGAGACGAGGGTGTGGAGGAAGCTACCGCAGCGACGATCATTCAAGCCGCCAGGGAGTGCGCATGCGGTGAGTCAGCCCATATACTTGGGAACCGCAAGCCGCCGCGAGCGGCCGACCGTGAGCCACTGCGAGCCCCCGCGAGCTGCCGCGAACCCCCGCGAACCGCCACCGCGAGCGGCCGCCACGATCCGCGGCGCGCGCGCCCGGTCCGGTTGAGCACCGCTGACGTTCCCAGCGGCCCGCACACTGCGAGTGGGGGTCGCCGGCCACCGGTGCCCGGAGCGCCCCATTCGCGCGCGTGCCTTGGGCATTCCACGCGCCCAGGGCGCCCTGCTGGCCCGCACACCCAGGTGGCTCCATTGTCCTGCGCCTGGTGCGGTCCAGCCGCCAGCGGCGGGGCGAGCGGGAGAGGCTTGGGAGATTCTCTCCGTGGGCGGGGCACCTCACCCAGCCATTCAAACTAACAATCAAGCGTTGGGGGAGGGGCGCGCGCAGGCAGCCTAAAATACCTTCGGAAACACAGCTGCGACCCAATCACTGAAATTAGCTTAACCCATAAAATCTGCGCACCCTCGGTTCTAATTGATAAGATCTCTCTCAGTTCAGCGATCCAAGACAAGAGGCGTGATATTTTTTAGTGCCTCTCGCTAAAGGGGAGGGGCAACTTCTGATTGATAGAGCCTCCATATTCAGGGATAAACGCTAACAAGAAGGACTTGGCAGATAATAAGGTCTATACTACACTAGTCGTAAGCAGAGACTAGTGCCTCTTCTTCCCTGCAAAAACAGGCTACAAAGTGTGGAAAGCCTGGGTTGAGAGGTCTAACTAAATGATAGGCGCTGAATAGTCACCTTGACAACAATTGACTCCCACCCCCGCCTGATTACACTGGAGGCCCTGACTCTCAGAGCCTTTCCCAAAGCCTTGCACTGAGTGGGGGTAGAGTGGGGATTTCCCAGCTCTTTGAGCCTCTTACTCCCCAGGCAGAAGCAGTTGCAGCCTTATAGCTGGATCACCAGGCTGCTAATTCAGAAAGGGGGGACTAGGAGAGAGAATCCAGGAAAGCAAACTCTCTCATCGTTGGACCCTGCAAACGCCAACAAGCCTTTACTTCCAGCAAGACTAAAGCCAATTATATGACATTGCCATAGAATCCCATCAACTGCAAATCCCTACCTAAGAGTGACACAGGGGCAGAGCCTGGGGTACAGAGTCACCGACTAGGAAGAGGGAGAGAAAAGAAAAAGGAAGAAGTTAACCTCTCAAAATCAAGAAAAACCCACAGACTTTACAACTTGATCCACTAATTTTTTGTTGTTGTTGTTGTTGTTGTTTGTTTCTTCTATCTTTTTGCCTTTATTTCCTCCACCTCGGTCCTTCTATTCTCTGCCCATCTTATGCTTCCCCTTTCTTGAACTACACTACCCATGAGTGTTGCATTTTATTTTTCTTCTTCATCCTCACCCTCCTTTAAGGTTATACTCCAAAACACTTAACTCTCACTCTCTCCTCTTTTGTTTTTTTTTTGTTTTTTTTGTCTTGTTTTATTTTGTTTTTTTCTCCTCCTATTTTATTTCTTCCTTCGTTTTTCTCTTTTTCTTATTTTTTCCTTTCTATTCGTTTTTTCTTTTCTCATTTTACTTTCCTCCCATATAATCCTCAATCACGAACAAATTAGTTAATTTGGGACTCAAGGCTTTTTTTTGGCTTTATTTCTCTTTTTTGCTTTTGTTTTTATTTTTTTTTTCTCTTCTTTGTTTATTTTTGTGGCATTTTGGGTCCTCCCAACCCAAGGTCTCCATTGTATTTAGTCTTCGCTCCACTTAATACAACAGATTTTTACTTATTATTTTTATTTTTTCTTCTTTATTATTCTTTTTTGGTCCTTTTTTCTGATTCCCTCTTATCCCTCTCATTATATCTCTTAGTTGACCATCACTTACAGGCAAATCATCTTATGTTTGTCTAAGATTTTCTTCCTTTTTTTTTTTTGCATTTAGTAGGTCCCTACTCCCTTTTTTTTGCCCCTTGAACTCTTCACCCCAAATCAGGCCCTCCATTATAGGCACGATATTTCCCTGAGGAGGGGAGAGGAGGGAAAGAGAAGAGAGAAAAAAGGGGGAAATAATAAATTATTACTGTTTTTTTTTGTGGGGTGTTTTACCCTTTTTTTTTTCTTTTTACTCTTTATTAATTCTAATTAGTGCTATCAATAAGACCACCCTCAGATGCCGATAAGAAAGAGGAAATCGAATATTATGGATACAAAAGAAAGAGAGGTAACACAAATAGATGTGGAAAAATCTATGGAGAAAAGACTTAACATATTGGAAGCCTTGGAGCTAAATGACAGAGAATTTAAACTAGAAATCTTAAAAATACTCAGAGATATACAAGAAAACACAGAAAGGCAATATAGGGAGATCAGAAAACAACTCAATGAACACAAAGAATATATTACCAAGGAAATTGAAACTATAAAAACAAATCAAACAGAAATGAAAAACTCAATTCACGAGCTGAAAAACGAGGTAACAAGCTTAGCTAACAGAACAGCCCAGATTGAAGATAGGATTAGTGAAATAGAAGACAAACAACTTGAGGCACAACAGAGAGAAGAAGAAAGAGACTCAAAAATAATAAAAAATGAGAAAGCCCTACAGGAATTGTCTGACTCCATCAGAAAGAATAACATAAGAATAATAGGAATATCAGAGGGAGAAGAGAAAGAAAATGGAATGGAGAATATACTCAAACAAATAATAGACGAGAACTTCCCAAGCCTGTGGAAGGAACTAAAGCCTCAAATTCAAGAAGCAAACAGAACACCAAGTTTTCTTAACCCCAACAAACCCACTCCAAGGCACATCATAATAAAGATGACACAAACCAATGACAAAGAAAAAATTCTCAAGGCAGCCAGGGAAAAGAAGAGTACAACATATAAAGGAAGGCCTATTAGATTATCATCAGATTTCTCAGCAGAAACTCTACAAGCTAGAAGAGAGTGGACCCCAATATTTAAAGCCCTGAAGGAGAGGAACTTTCAGCCAAGAATACTATACCCATCAAAGCTATCCTTCAAGTATGAAGGAGATATAAAAACATTCACAAATACAGAAAAGATGAGAGAATTTATCAACAGAAAGCCCCCACTCCAGGAAATACTAAGGGAGGTTTTCCAACCAGATTCAAAGAACAAAAGAAAACAACACCACAAGTAACAGCTCCACCAAGAACACAATAAAACCAAACTTAAACTGTGACAACAAAGGAAAAAAAGGGGGGAGAGGATGGAGATTAACAGTAGCAAAGGATGATGAAGTGCAGAAATACTTATAAGATAGGGTACTACAATGAATATGGTAGGTACCCTTTTCATTACTTAATGGTAACCACCCTTAAAAAAACCACCACAAAAACACTTGACTTAAAAAAGGTAGCAACAGAGGAAAGAAGTATGAGACACAAACAAACAAAAGCAAATGATAGAAAAACAAAAGAGAAGAATCAAACTAGATACAAAACTAACAGAAAGCAATTTATAAAATGGCAGTAGGGAACCCACAAGTGTCAATAATTACACTAAATGTAAATGGATTAAACTTACCAATAAAAAGACACAGAGTAGCAGAATGGATTTAAAAAGAAAATCCAACTATATGCTGTCTACAAGAAACACATCTAAGCAACAAGGATAAAAACAAATTCAAAGTGAAAGGCTGGAAAACAATACTCCAAGCAAACAACACCCAAAAAAAAGCAGGCGTAGCAATACTCATATCTAATAATGCTGACTACAAGACAGAAAAAGTACTCAGAGACAAAAATGGTCATTTCATAATGATTAAGGGGAAGTTGAATCAAGAAGACATAACAATCCTTAATATATATGTACCAAACCAAGGAGCACCAAAATATATAAGACAGCTACTTATTGACCTTAAAACAAAAACTAACAAAAATACAATCATACTTGGAGACCTCAATACACCGCTGACGGCTCTAGATTGGTCATCCAAACAGAGAATCAATAAAGATATAGTGGCCTTAAACGAAATACTAGAACACCTGGATATGGTAGACATCTACAGGACACTTCATCCCAAAGCGACAGAGTATACGTTTTTCTCTAGTGTACATGGATCATTCTCAAGAATTGACCATATGTTGGGCCACAAAGACAATATCAGCAAATTTAGAAAAATTGAAATTGTACCAAGCATATTTTCTGATCATAAAGCCTTGAAACTAGAATTCAACTGCAAAAAAGAGGGGGAAAAACCCACAAAAATGTGGAAACTAAACAACATACTTTTAAAAAATGAATGGGTCAAAGAAGAAATAAGCGCAGAAATCAAAAGATATATACAGACAAATGAAAATGAAAATACGACATATCAGAATTTCTGGGATGCAGCAAAAGCAGTAATAAGAGGAAAGTTCATATCACTTCAGGCCTATATGAACAAACAAGAGAGAGCCGAAGTAAACCACTTAACTTCACACCTTAAGGAACTAGAAAAAGAAGAACAAAGACAACCCAAAACCAGCCGAAGAAAGGAGATAATAAAAATCAGAGCAGAAATAAATGAAATAGAGAACAGAAAAACTATAGAAAAAATCAATAAAACAAGGAGCTGGTTCTTTGAAAAGATCAACAAAATTGACAAACCCTTGGCAAGACTCACCAAGGTAAAAAGACACAGGACTCAAATAAATAAAATCCAAAATGAAAGAGGAGAGATCACCACAGACATCATAGAAATACAAAGAATTATTGTAGAATACTATGAAAAATTATATGCCACCAAATACAACAATCTAGAAGAAATGGATAAATTCCTAGAACAATACAACCTTCCTAGACTGAGTCATGAAGAAGCAGAAAGCCTAAACAGACCAATCAGCAGGGAGGAAATAGAAAAAACTATTAAAAATCTCCCCAAAAATAAAAGTCCAGGCCCAGACGGTTATACTAGTGAATTCTATCAAACATTCAAAGAAGACTTGGTTCCTATTCGACTCAAAGTCTTCCAAAAAATTGAAGAAGAAGCAATACTTCCAAACACATTTTATGAGGCCAACATAACCCTCATACCAAAACCTGGCAAGGATGGCACAAAGAAAGAAAACTACAGACCAATATCTCTAATGAATACAGATGCTAAAATACTAAACAAAATACTGGCAAACCGAATACAACAACATACTAAAAAAATAATACATCATGATCAAGTGGGATTCATCCCAGAATCTCAAGGATGGTTCAACATACGCAAAACGGTTAACATAATACACCATAGCAACAAAACAAAGAACAAAAACCACATGATCTTATCAATAGATGCAGAAAAGGCTTTTGATAAAATACAACACAATTTTATGTTTAAGACTCTCAACAAAATGGGTATAGAAGGAAAATATCTCAACATGATAAAGGCCATATATGATAAACCATCAGCCAACATCCTATTAAACGGCATAAAACTGAGGACTTTCTGCCTTAAATCAGGAACAAGACAGGGTTGTCCACTCTCTCCACTCTTATTCAACGTGGTGCTAGAAGTTCTGGCCAGAGCAATCAGACAAGACAAAGAAATAAAAGGCATCCATATTGGAAAAGAAGAAGTAAAGCTATCACTTTTTGCTGATGATATGATCCTATACATCGAAAACCCAAAGGACTCCACAAAAAGATTATTAGAAACAATAAACCAATACAGTAAGGTCGCAGGATACAAAATTAACATACAAAAGTCCATAGCCTTTCTATATGCCAACAATGAAATATTAGAAAACGAACTCAAAAAAATAATCCCCTTCACGATTGCAACAAAAAAAATAAAATACCTAGGAATAAACATAACAAAGAACGTAAAGGACCTATATAATGAAAATTACAAAGCATTGTTAAGGGAAATCGAAAAAGATACAATGAGATGGAAAAATATTCCTTGTTCTTGGATAGGAAGAATAAATATAATCAAAATGGCCATATTACCCAAAGCAATATACAAATTTAATGCAATTCCCATCAAAATCCCTATGAGATTTTTTAAAGAAATGGAACAAAAAATCATCAGATTTATATGGAACTATAAAAAACCCCGAATAGCCAAAACAATCCTAAGGAAAAAGAATGAAGCTGGGGGCATTACAATACCTGACTTTAAACTATATTATAGGGCCACGATAATCAAAACAGCATGGTATTGGCAAAAAAGTAGACACTCAGACCAATGGAACAGAATAGAAAGCCCAGAAATAAAACCACATATATATGGTCAAATAATCTATGATAAAGGGGCCAACAACACACAATGGAGAAAAGAAAGCCTCTTCAACAAATGGTGTTGGGAAAACTGGAAAGCCACATGCAAAAGAATGAAACTCGACTACAGCCTGTCCCTGTGTACTAAAATTAATTCAAAATGGATCAAAGACCTAAATATAAGACCTGAAACAATAAAGTACATAGAAGAAGACATAGGTACTAAAATCATGGACCTGGGTTTTAAAGAACATTTTATGAACTTGACTCCAATGGCAAGAGAAGTGAAGGCAAAGATAAATGAATGGGACTACATCAGAATTAAAAGTTTTTGCTCAGCAAGAGAAACTGATATCAAAATAAACAGACAGCCAACTATATGGGAACTGATATTTTCAAACGACAGCTCAGATAAGGGCCTAATATCCAAAATTTACAAAGAACTCATAAAACTCAACAACAAACAAACAAACAATCCAATAAAAAAATGGGAAGAGGACATGAACAGACACTTCTCCCAGGAAGAGATACAAATGGCCAACAGATATATGAAAAGATGCTCAGCTTCATTAGTTATTAGAGAAATGCAAATCAAAACTACAATGAGATACCACCTCACTCCTGTTAGATTAGCTATTATCAACAAGACGGGTAATAGCAAATGTTGGAGAGGCTGTGGAGAAAAAGGAACCCTCATTCACTGTTGGTGGGACTGTAAAGTAATACAACCAGTATGGAGGAAAGTATGGTGGTTCCTCAAAAAACTGCAAATAGAACTACCTTATGACCCAGCAATCCCTCTACTGGGTATATACCCCAAAACCTCAGAAACATTGATACATGAAGACACATGTAGCCCCATGTTCATTGCAGCACTGTTCACAGTGGCCAAGACATGGAAACAACCAAAAAGCCCTTCAATAGAAGACTGGATAAAGAAGATGTGGCACATATACACTATGGAATACTACTCAGCCATAAGAAATGATGACATCAGATCATTTACAGCAAAATGGTGGGATCTTGATAACATTATAAGGAGTGAAATAAGTAAATCAGAAAAAAACAAGAACTACATGATTCCATACATTGGTGGAATATAAAAATGAGACTAAGAGACATGGGCAAGAGTGTGGTGGTTACCAAGGGTGGCGGGGGAGGGAGGACATGGGAGGGAGGGAGGGAGAGAGTTAGGGGGAGGGGGAGGGGCACAGAGAACTAGATAGAGGGTGACGGAGGACAATCTGACTTTGGGCGAGGGGTTTGCAACATAATTTGATGACAAAATAACCTAGACATGTTTTCTTTGAATATATGTACCCTGATTTATTAATGTCATCCCATTACCATTAATAAAAATTTATTAAAAAAAATAATAAATAAATAAAATTAATTTAACCAAGAAAAAATAAATAAATAAAAAATAAAATTAATTTAACCAAGAAAAAAAAAAAAAAAAAGCAGTGAGGCCTGACCTGTGGTGGCGCAGTGGATACAACGTCGACCTGGAAATGCTGAGGTCGCCGGTTCGAAACCCTGAGCTTGCCCGGTCAAGGCACATATGGGAGTTGAAGCTTCCAGCTCCTCCCCCGTCTCTCTCTCCTCTCTCTGTCTCTCTCTCTCCTCTCTAAAATGAATAAATAAAATTAAAATTAAAAAAAAATCAGTGAAACAAGCTCTTTTACAATATTTATCTATAAGATTAATTCAGGGAGAAATATTCTGAGAACATCTGCAACCTTGAAGAACTATTCCAAGGCTATAGCCTGGGAAACCAACCTCAAGGCCAGGAGTAGGGAGTCTTAGAAATAATGCAAGTTCTTCTGAAAGTCTCTTTGGTTTAGAGAAAGTAAGTTCTGCTAAAAGTTACTTAAGCTAAGAGCCTTTCTTTACTATATTTCAGTTACAGAGTAGGTTGAAACTACACTCACCAGCTCATAGCCCCAAACTGTATTTACAACTAAATTATAGAGCAATCAACCTGAATAACCAACTGAAATCTGGCTGAATTTAAACATTATAACCAATGATTTCCAGAAGTCACATGGAGACTAGTAAGTAAAGAGACATGGAAAGGCTCACCATTTCACACATATGCAGTGACTGAGAAGCTGGAGGAATATCTTGGCTATAAAAATCCCTCTCTTCAAGAGTGTAGGGTCTCAACCCCATGCACGGATCCCCAACCCAGAGCAAGAAAGATGGGAAGAGGAGTTAACAGAGTATCTGGTAGTTAAAATCAGTGGAAATTCAGTCTGCCGTGGAGAGAAGGAAGTCTACTAGACCCATACACCAACTTCTCAGGGTTGAACAATTCTATTGTCACAACATCAGCTAGAGAGTGCACTGCTCAGTTCTCTGACTACTGGACACACCACTCTGCTCTGCTCAGGTCTTTCAGAGTCCTATTGTTGCAACCAGCAGGGACATCTGGGGTGCTCACTTTCTAGAGAAGCCCTGACAGAGATTCAGACAGTGAATGAACTGCATAACTTTGGGAAAGGGACCATTTTTTTCCACCTCTGGCACACAGCCAGCACATCCCCTACATGTTCAATCATGCAGCTTTCACTACCTCTCTGTGGCCTTGCCCTGCTGAGTCCAGTCACTCAAGGAGATCAGAGTACTGCACAGAGCTGGGGCTTTTGGAGTACGTCACCTGAAGGGGCTATTCTCTGGGAATCAGACAGGCAGGTGCTGAACCACTCCCATATACCTTGCAAGCTCAACCCATGCTATCCTTGGAAGAGGAAGAAATGCTTATCCATCTTCTGAAGACTTACTGGAATCACTCCCAATGGGAGACTGTTTGAATCTGTCATCCTGAACTTCGGTGGCTCTACCCTGCGTATCTTGTTCCTGCAGAAGAAATGGCTGGCTCTAACCTAACCTGAACCTGTAGAGTGCTCCTCCTGGGGAAACTAGAGTTGTAAAATGGCAGAGACTGAGTGGTTTGGCTCTGGCATAAGGGCTATTTTGTTTTCATTGACTGCTTGATGGCACAGCCCTCAAGTAGGTGATCCACTAGTTCCATTTTCCCCACCCCAGAAGTACCAGTCGGCCAAGCTTGCAACCTGTGCAAGGGACGAAGATGCTATCATCACTTTTATTCAGCATAGTACTGGAAGTACTAGTCACAGCAATTATATAAGAAGAAATAAAGTGCATAAAAATTGGAAAGGAGGAAATAAAAGTGTCATTATTTGCTGATGACATGACATTTCATATATAAAACCTTAAAGATTCCACCAAAATGCTCCCAGAAATCATAAATAAATTTGGCAAAGTAGCAAGACACAAAATAATATTCAGAAATAATTTTATGCACCAATTATGAACTATCAGAAAAACAAATTGAGAAAATAATCCTATTAACTATTACAACAGAAAAATAAGGTACCTAGGAATAACTTTAACCAAAGAGCTAAAACAACTTGTGTTTGAAAAATTAAAAGAAATTAAAGAAAGAATTGATGAAGATATAAAAAGTGAAAGTATATAACATGTTCATGGATAGGAAAAATTAACATCATTAAAATGTCCATCCTTTTGAAAACAACTTCTAGATTCAGTGCAATTCTTATTAAAATATGAATGGCTTATCTTACAGATCTAGAACAAATACTTCAACAATTTATATGAAACCACAAAAGATCCCAAATAACTCCAACAATCTTAAGAAAGAAAAACAAAGTTGAAGGTATCACACTACTTGATATCAAATTATACTACAAGGTCATGGTGCTAAATACAGCATGATATTGGCACAAGAACATCAACGGAACAGAATAGAGAGTTCAAAAATAAACCCAAACCTTTATGGTCCATTAATATTTGACAAAAGAGGAAAAACATACAATGGGGTAAAGACTTTTTACTCAGTAATGATGTTGTAAAAATTGGACAGACAATGCAATAAAATGAAACTAGACCAACAGCTTTCTCCATACACAAATATAAACTGAAAATGTATTTAAAATCTTAAATATAAGCCATGAAACCATAAAAATTCTAGAAAAAAATATAAGCAGTAAAATGTCAGACACTTCTCATAGCAATATTTTTTTCTGATATATCTCTTTAGGCTAGAGAAACCAAATACCTAAACAGACAAATGAGAATATATCAAACTAAAAAGTTTTTGTACAGCAAAAGAAACCATCAACAAAATGAAAAGAAATCCCACTGAATGGGAGGACATCATGTATTTGCAATGATACATCTGATAAAGAACTCATTGCCAAAATACATTATTCACAAAAATTAGGGGATGAGAGAACGTGCTTATACTCCAGTACTTTCAGTCTTTTGTATAGTGCATTTTCACCAATGAAATAAAAGTTGGTTTTGAATCTCATTTGCATAATCAAACAACTTTTTTTGATTTGTCATTTGCTTTTCTGATGTTCTTGTTTAATAAAAAAAGCAAATGCTTCTTTTTATCGCTTTGTATTTATTTTAAAATATCTCCTAATTTTTGTGAGCAGTGTATATAAATAATTTATACAAGTCAGCATTAAGAAACAAACTATCCCATTTAAAAAATGGACAAAAAATCTAACTTGACACTTCTTGAAGAGGACATGCAGGTTGTCAGTAGACATATGATGAATATTCAATGTCACTATCAGAGAGATGCAAATTAAAACCACAATGAGATATCACTTCATATAAGCCATAATGGCTATTATCAATAAATCAACGAACAAGTGCTGGCAAGGATATGGAGAAAGGGAACTTTTCTGTACTGTTGATGGGACTGCAGAGTGGTGCAGCCAATGTAGAAAATAATATGGAGTTTTCTCAAAAAATTAAAAATACAACCACCTCGGATCTAGTGAGCGCACTTCTGGGAATATATCCAACAGAACCTGAAACACTAATTTGAAGGACTATATTTATTCCTATATACATTGCAGCATTATTTACAATAGTCAATATCTGGAAAGAATCCAAGTGCCAATTAGTTGATGAGTGGATGTAAAATCTATGGCATGTTTACACAATGGGATACTTCTTGGTCATTAAAAAAAAGATATTTAACCTGTGTGACAGCATGGATGGACTAGGAGATTATTATGCTGAGTGAAAGAAACCAGTCAGAGAAAAACAAATACCATATAATCTCACTTATATATGGAATTTAATGAACAAAGTAAACTGACGAACAAAATAGAAACACATACATGGATACATAGAACAGACTGGTAAATGTCGGATGGGATTAAAGCAAAGGATATGCATATTATGCATAGATATAGACAACAGTGTGATGTTAACCAGAAGGAAAGAGGGTGGGGTTTCGGTGCAGTTGGCAAAAGGCTGGAAAATGAGGATGGAAAGATAATTTGTTTGGGACGGTAGGCACATGATGCACTGTGCAGATGATGTTTTGTTGAGTTGTACACTTGAAATCTGTGTGGTTTTGTGAAGCAATGTCACCCCAGTAAGTTCAATGAAAATAATATAAAGAAAAATAAATAAGTATACTCAATTTGTACTTCTTTGATAGATAATGAGGTCACATGTGTTATTTTATTTTTCTTTATACATTTGCATTTTATATTCCATCCATTTATGTCCTTGCTCATTTGTCTATTGTGATCTTTTTTTTTTTTCTTTTTTTTTTTCCGAAGCTGGAAACGGGGAGAGACAGCCAGACAGACTCCTGCATGCGCCCGACCGGGATCCACCCCGCACGCCCACCAGGGGCGACGCTCTGCCCCTGGGGGGGGTCGCTCTGCCACGACCAGAGCCACTCTAGCGCCTGGGGCAGAGGCCAAAGAGCCATCCCCAGGGCCCGGGCCATCTTTGCTCCAATGGAGCCTCGGCTGCGGGAGGGGAAGAGAGAGACAGAGAGGAAGGAGGGGGGGGTGGAGAAGCAAATGGGCACTTCTCCTATGTGCCCTAGCCGGGAATCGAACCTGGGTCCCCCGCACGCCAGACGAACGCTCTACTGCTGAGCCAACCAGACAGGGCCTATTTTGATCTTTAATACATATATATGCATATACAATTATGTATACATAGGAATACATACAGATGTTTTTTAATTTAAAGGACTTCACTCTTTATTATAACATATATTTTCTCTCTATCTTGATATTTTAACTTTATACTCCCTAAGAAGTAAAAAAAATCTTAATTTCTATGTAGTGCAATTGTTCAATTTTTGCCTAAATTTTAATATATATATATATATTTTCTATTTTTTCTTTAAGTGAAGTATTTTACCTACCAAATAAGAATGAGTCTTTATGCTTTAAAAGTATTAATAATGGCCCTGGCTGGTTGGCTCAGTGGCGGAGTGTCGGCCTGGCGTGCAGGAGTCCCGGGTTCGATTCCCAGCCAGGGCACACAGGAGAAGCACCCATCTGTTTCTCCACCCCTCCCCCTCTCCTTCCTCTCTGTCTCTCTCTTCCCCTCCTGCAGCCAAGGCTCCATTGGAGCAAAGTTGGCCCGGGCGCTGAGAATGACTCTATGGCTTCTGCCTCAGGCACTAGAATGGCTCTGGTTGCTACAGAGCAATGCCCCAGATGGGCAGAGCATCGCCCCCTGGTGGGCTTGCCGGGTGGATCCCAGTTGGGCGCATGCAGGAGTCTGTCTGACTGCCTCCCTGTTTCCAACTTCAGAAAAATACAAAAAAAAGTATTAATAATAATGATTCCTCTATTGCTACAAGGCCTCAAATTCAAATGTCTTCAAGGCCTAGGCAATTTAACATTAAGGAATGAAACAGAGAGTGTATAATGATAAGAGAGGGTGCAAACTGTGATAAATTGGCAGGTGAATGCTTATCTAAGGCAATCAAGTTAATTAAATATATTGCACAAGCTAAACAGAACATATCTACAGATTGTGAGTTTGTATTCCTATGTCTAGTACATTTGGGAAAATAACATTGCTTGAAATCACCTGAATTATAATGCTAAAATTAACATTTTAAAATTAAATTTTGTTAAATAATCATATTTTTCACCTTGATTCTCTCTTTCTGACTCAACATATCTGAATGTGGAAATTGAGAAATCTTGTACCACTGTCAAGATTTTTTGTCACACAAAATTCCTCAACTTAACAATCAACCCAAGTCACATTTAATGGAAAGACAGTCTTCTGAGCTTTTGACCTTTAACACCTAGATAAATTGTATCTACCTGAAGTTCCCTTAATGTGTTATTTTGTGGGCATTTTAAAATTATTTATTTATTTATTCATTTTAGAGAGGAGATAGAGAAGGAGGAGAGCAGCAAGCATCTACTCCCATATGTGCTTTGACCAGGCAAGCCCAGGGTTTCGAACCAACGACCTTACTGTTCCCAGTTGATGCTTTATCTGCTATGCCACCACAGGTAAGACTCATGGGCATTCTTAAACTCTAGAGCAAAACTAAAGAGTTTATCTTCTATCTCACACATAGCTACCAAGACCTTACAAACTTCTTCACCCTGTCCTGAGAATTCATTAACATTTTCATCTGAGCTATGGCTTACATTCAGGACTCATAAGGTGAGCAATTTGTAGAAATTAATAATCAAATTATGTTTAATTGACTTAATTTTGTAATGCTTTGCATTTTTCTAGTTTGTCAGATTAAGTTATTAGAGCTTCTAGACAGTAAAATTGATCTTGTTGATTACAAAATATTTATGAAGCTAGATTTTTTATGCGTAGCAAGTTAGCTGAGATTAAGAACTGAGACTACATTTACAAGTATGGTGCCTTGTTAATTAGAAAATCAATATCAGAGACAGTGTGGAGATTTAGAGATTGTCCTTGAACTGGTTTCTTAAGCTTAACAACATATAATTTTAATTTTATGCTATTATGACTATGCTTTTCAGAAATAATAAAATTGAGAGGCACAGGCTTTAATTATTATTAAATACTGTTACTTTGGATATGCCCAAGCATCCTTGTTGCTTTGAATCAAAGAAATTTTATGCTAAGTGTTCTTATTCTGTATAGTCAAGGTATAAATGGGATTTAGCAGGGCTATGAACTCCCTGAAATGTTATGCAAAGCTCTGTTTATTTGCACATTTTTTTTTCCTGTGGAGATTGTCCATAGCTCTTATATTCTCAAGAGTCCATGGGGGGAAAAGCTTAGGAACTACTACTTGAAAGGAACAAGAATCGTTCAAACAGCATCTATGGATGAACCCTCATGTCTTGTTTATGATACATCTATCCATCCGTGTAGCTTCATAAGGCGGGCAGGAGCCATAAAGTCCACCTTACATCAACAGTTTCATAATTAAGGTATAAAGCAACTTTTTCTCTATTTTGTTCATCTCTAGCATGTATGTGTCTTTTAACAGATATAAAGAAAATCAGAATCATAAACAATACTATGAATACTTGCTAAATGAATGAAACACTGGCTACATCACATTGTAACTATTTTGTGAATGAACATGCTTTTTAAATTAAGCATCATAAGTTATCACTGTTTGGGGATTTCTTTGATTTAGATCATACTTAAATAGAATGCTACAACATTGAACAGTTAAACATTGAGTTCAAAAATGGATACATATTTCCTCTCCTTCAATTAACAAATGTAAACTAGAGATAATAATGTCCACCATATAAGACTTTTATTAGAATTTTAGAAATAAAATATAGAAGATGTTTGTGCCGGGCACATAGTAAATATTTTATAATTGCTAGTAATTACACCCTAGATAGGAAAAATTTTGTCTTCGCAGTTAAAATGTCAACAGTGACTACTCTGTGTTGTTTTTTACTCACATATTTTATGCAGCAATTGCCTAGATTTCTCCAGATAGTGGTGAAAAGGAGCTAACTAAACTTCAGAAAGGTTTATTTATGATTCCTCTGTTAGGAAGACAGAGCCAAACTCTTCAATGCTATAAAATCCTTAAAATTATTGAAATATTCAAATTCTGTAAAACTCATGAGGTTTTGTGTGGGTCATTTCAAAAACACAGCTTATGTTCTATAAGACAGTGTTTATGTATTAATATATACACAATACCTCTTGCAGTGAAATGAGGATTTCTCTCTCAAGACAAATCAAAAACATGAATTTCAAGTAGTGTTACAAGCTTAACAAACATAGTTGTAAAATGCTACTTGTCACAATTGTATGTTATATAAATAGCCATTTCCTGACTTTCATGATGTGATTTTTGACCCATAGAGTTTAATACTATGCTAGGGTGAGCAGGGAATAAATAAGATTTTGTATTATAAGCCTAAATCTTTTGAATAATAATCTTTCATTTGACAGAAATTTATGATTATGCCCATCTCAATAATACTTAAACTGCAAAATGGATGTCTGAAGCTATTAAGTGTACTATAGAAATTTTGTTATATGAATGATTATTTGAGATTTGTTGCAAACGTTGAATGTGATAAATATGGATATATTAGTTTATACAGAAAAATAAATTACCATTGTTTCAATGCCCTGAAACTTGAAAATGTAATAAAAAAATCTAATTAACCAATTTATCACAAACACCAAACAGGCCAATGATTCTGGTAATTATCAAGACAACTCAATTTTTGCTTTACTATGCAGAACTTATTTGCTGAACTGAATTGGAGATCATCAAAATTACTCACAATATACTACTTACTGAAGCATGACAAAATCAGACTGTTATAACCAATTAATTGAACTTAATAAAGCTTTTAAATTATTTTTGTTTATAGCATTTTGTTGAGGTTAATGATGTGATCTTTATTTTGACTTAGAAGGATTGTTAAAAATTTAGAAAAAAATTAAATTTCTCTGGTTTAAAAAAACCAATATTTTATAACAGCTAAACAATAAATTGCTGTTCTGGCCCAAATCTGCAAAATGCTCAACAATAAATTATTTGTACACTTTATTAAAAATATTCCAACCAGCACTTTTTGTATGTTAAATAAGTTGGAAGTTCAAGGTGTCTGTTGATTTGATTTTCTGCTGCTGCCAGGGAGTTATATAGAAGAAATCATTGCTTTCTAGACCAGTTCAATTTCCTGACTAGGGCATATATTGTACCATCTGTTGTATACTCTATGGTGTCTGTAAATGTCATTTTTATCTCTTTTATCTAGAGAGAAAACCTGCCAAGAGTTACCTATGAAATAACCCGTTACTCTGCTCTTACACTTGCATTTGAAAAGGTGGTTTGTTATGTGAGTAAGGATATTTCCTACTCATTACATTTGAGAAGAAAGTGGTATGGGTAATTGAGATGGCCTGAGGAGTACCGTATTTCCCCGTGTATAAGATGCACAGTTTTTCAAAATATTTGGAGTTTAAAAACTGGGTGCGTCTTATACAGTGGTTGTAGATTTTTTTTTACTTGCATTTAAGACGTGCGGCATTTCAAATGCCATAGATGGAACTGAGGGCAAGGCAATATATTAAGACAGTGATTCGTCATTAGATGCAGTGAAGACAAACTAATGGATGGGAGTTCTGACAGTGATGAGGAGCTGTATGAATTTTATGATGAATAAAACTTGAGTTCAATAACTTTATGTAATACATATTTCTTTTTCACATTTCGAGCCCCAAAATTAAGGTGCATCATATATATGGGAGCATTTTATACATGGTGAAATACAGTAGTTAACTGGTTGCTTGATAGGGCTTTACAAAATGGTATTTGCTTTGGTGTATTTATTCCAGTGTTCATTCTGATTCTAAGACTTGTAAGTCTAAAATATTAATTTGTTAATATCTTGGAATTGTTGTGTACTCAAATTTTCAGTACTTAAACAAGAAAGCAAACGTATTAATGATCATTTATAACTGCAATGTAGACTTCATTGTTTTCATAGACTTGATCAGCATATTCTGAAGACACTGCCTATACCAGTGATTAAACTCATAAGTATTTGAAATTATTGCCTGGGCTCAAACCTCAAGTCTGTTATTTCCCACCACTGACATACTTTTAAATTAATTTTTGTAATGTCTCAGGTTCTTCAACTGCAACTAAAATTGATTATATCTGTCTCATGAAACAGTTATAAGGTTTGTATGAAGCAAAGTATATAAAGTGAATAGCAAAATGCAGAGCATATGGAATGAAAATTTTATTTCTCCCTATAAGGACATGTAGACAAAATTACTAAAAGGTTTATTGAATTATCTTATCAGTTATATGATCTTTTCACTACACGATAATATACTCTGAAAGAGAAGAGTTCATTTATTCACATCCTACAGGATGTAGCTACAATAAATACTTTAGAAAAAAACTTTATTTCCTCAGTTCATAATCACCTAAACTGTTTGTGGCTTATGATCCTTTGTGTAATATTAAGAACTTACAGAAATCAAGTCACACATTTGCATCTTTTTTTCCCTGTTCTCCTTTCCCAATGTGTTAAACAATCTCATCTATTTTTTTCAGTCTAATTTTTTTTCAAAATGTAGAGCAAATTCAAGACCACATACCAAATTATACATAAAATATATTAAATATCAGCAAGAACACAGAAAAATCAAGGAATAAAATACATACAAAAAACCCTTATAATAATTCATCTAAAAATTGGAAAAAAAAATTCTATAAATTTTTTCATCTCTGTGAAAGATATACTTAGTCTTCAGTTAACATCACTGATAAATTCTTGGAATGGTTACAGATGACATATTAAGAAACTAATTTTACCATCACCTAATTGATACAAACAGAAGTTCAGTTCCTAAGGCAGTTCATCAATTTATTTTATTTCATTTATTTTTTGCATCAGTATTGTAATTGCCTTGTATTATAATTATCTTATACAACTGCTATTGGAATTCCGTAAAATAACTACTGGCATAGTTAAACATACTTTAACAAAAGTATACTTTAATTATGTGCTATCTTACAGATTTGCTTTATTGATTTTATATTTTTCAGACTTCCTACAAAATCAATTCCTACTGTTTTAAGCTATTTCATTGTCAGTTAGGATTTTATTATTTTTAATTACTTTTATTCCCATCCCACCACCTCTCTCTCCTTTGAAAACCATCAGTTCTATCCCTATATCTATGCATCTGCTTCTGTTTTTTCATTTGTTTTGTTTCTTTTCCTTTTGTTTTTTCTTAAATTTCATATATGTTTAAAATCATACAGTATTTGTTTTCTCTGTCCGAATCATTTCACTTAACTTAATAGCCTCTAGGTCCATCTATGTTGTTACAAATGTTGTGATTGTTCTTTTTTATTACTGAGTAATATTTCATGATATATTTGTGATTGTGTGTATGTGTATGTGTGTGCATATGTGTAAAGCATTGTATTTCTAGTAGAATATAATGAAATCAAATTTGAACAATTTGCTTTCTCTATCACTGTAATTCATAAAAATTATATCCAGGCCAAACTTTCAAGAAAATACCAATAATACTCTGATATGATTGCTTTCCATTAAGTATAAATGATTACTTGAAATATTGCCGGAACCTGTGGCGGCGCACTGGATAAAGCTTCGACCCGTAATGCTGAGGTTGCCAGTTCAAAACCCTGCACTTGTCCAGTCAAGACACATATGGGAGTTAATGCTTCCTGCTTTTCCCTCCTTTCTCTCTCTCTTTCTTTCTTTCTTTCTCTCTCTCTCTCTCTCTCTCTCTCTCTCTCTCTCTGTCTCTCTCCTCTCTAAAATGAATAAATAAAAATTTAAAAAAAGAATCAGTCCTAAAAATATTATTAGGGCAAGGGTAAGATATAAACAACAAAAAAGTAATTATGTTAATCCGTTTTAATGGCTTGTATCATTTAGTTTGACTATTCAATTTTAATATTCTTAACTCTACTGATTATAATTTGTTAAAGGGCTACAGGCTACATGTCAATAAAACAAGCAATTATATATTTTTTAGGTTATATTTTTCAAAATATTTGAACCTGGCCAAATGAAAAATGCTCCTGTCATCTGAATAAGGTGAAGGTATAATGTCTACTTCGCATTCATCTTTAATTATTAGTTACCATTTTTTTCACAATGGCTATAATTACATATTATAGTCTAACTCTTTGTCTATAAAAATCATCATTGCAATGGAAGAAAAACTAGTGCTTTCATTTTGAAAAACTCATTTTAGTGCAGTCACCTATGTAACTTTAATCAGGAACAATTATTTTTAATTAAAAAACTTTTTGGATTAATAAGTTACTAAAAATTCACTGTATAATTTGTTCATTTAAAAAATGAAAAAAATTCCAATTGTGCTTTATATATTTTGAGAGAAAAAGAAACTAGTTCTGACAAGAATAGGTTTGCTTCTTCTCACATTTTTACTAGAGCCTTCATTTCAGTATTTGGGGAGAGGCAGGGGTTTGTGATGGTGGTGAAGAATGTCTGCTCAGAATGTCTTGTGATTACCCAGGTGTGTTTTACATGACAGTGATGAAGAAGGTGATGGAATAAGAGTTAAAGTGCTGATTCAGCTTATATAACCTTCTTAGTTTTTTCACTGGGATAGCAGCAGCTTGATCTTTCTGTCTAGGTATCACCAGCTACAACAGCTAATGGCAATATTAATGTCACTGTGACTCTCACATTCCCCCCCACCTCCTGCAACACACTGCAAAGCCTGCTGAGTGCTAGAGTTTACTAGTCTGTATTAATTCTGGACTTCTTATTTTTGAGGTTTAAAAGAGTTGCTTTGGACTCTTTCAAGTATGTGTCTTCAATACTGTCTTTCCTCACTCGCAATCACTTACCTTTTGTCTTTTTTCTTCCCACGTAGTTATGATTAAGCTAAGGAATTTTGTTCAGAAACATATTTTCAAACTATGTACATAATATATCTGGCTTACCTCCTGATATTGAAATGTGAAAGCTTAGGTTTATTACAGAGACATATCATAGTGAAATTTCAGTTAACAATTTTTACTCTCAACTAAATAAGAGGAAATAAGAAAGTAAATTTATTGTGCCAGGATTATATGTTTGATATTTTCTAATTAGACAGTCTGAGGATTTAAAAAATTAATGGTGTTGACTTTGAATTGAAGAATTACAATTATTTATTAAAATTAATGAAAGCAAATAACAATATATGGGGGTATATATATTTGCTTGCTGTAATAAAAGGACTATATAAACTATATAAAAATATGTCTTATAAAAGGTTATGTAGAGGGTAACTAGAATGATAAAAAAAAAAGATGCAAAAGCTTCTGCCCTCAAACTTAATCCTTAGACTTGAAGTCAACAAAATTACTAGCTCTGCTAGTAACCAGTAGAGCAGGGATTGGGAACCTTTTTGGCTTAGAGACCCATGAATGCCACATATTTTAAAATGTAATTCTGTGAGAACCATACAATGACCCATGTATGTTATGCATTATCCAATAAAAATTTGGTGGTGTTCCGGAGGACAGCTGCGACTGGCTCCAGCCACCCACAACCATGAACGTGAGCAGTAGGAAATGAATTGATTGTAATTCATGAGAATGTTTTATATTTTTAACGTTATTATTTTTTTATTAAAGATTTGTCTGCGAGCCAGATGCAGCCATCAAAAGAGCCACATCTGGCTCGCGAGACATAGGTTCCCGACCCCTGCAGTAGAGTATGAGATGCTCATTCGATGAGATAGGAAAAATGTTGGAGAAACAGAAAAGAAGAACATAAAACTATAAAAAAATAAGTTTATGCAAAAATATATATGAACAAAAACAGACTGACAAAATACATATATAAGCACTAAAACAATTCTTCAGAGAAACCAATCTTTAACCACACTCTATATAATATAATTCCACTCTATATAATAAAAATATAATATATATAATATAATATAGGGCTTTTCAAATTATTTCATAATACTTACCAGTAACTTGGGATGTAGTAAAAATAAATTATCAGTAACTTGGGATGTAATAAAGAAAAACAGCAAAAACATAATTTTGAGCACCTATTATTGGTATACACTGCACTAGGTCAAATAAGAACAGTTATAGTATAATGATGAAAAAGCATAGATTCTGCAACCAAACCAGTTGGTCTCAAACCCTCGTTCTATAATTTCCTACCTGGGTGACCTTAAATTTTAACGTCTCTGTGCCTTCGTTTTTTCATTTTTAAATGGGAGCTAATAATGCTGCCTTTTTTACAATTATTGAGAAAATTAAAGAATTACTTACTATATGTAAAACATTTAGAACAGTGTTTAGGCCACAATAAGGATTAATATGTTTATTATTTTCATTATGGGGATTAAACAAGCATAAAATCCTGTTATGATCTCACATTCTAGTTAAAGAAATGAGAATGACACATAAGCAACAATAGACAAATATTACAAAATAGAGTATGAAATCAACTGCTAAATGGTACTTTCTACTATATATATAGAAATTGGAAAAAAGGGAGATTTGGTCAGCACAGACAGATGCTGTTAGTGGGTCTAGGAGAGTTATAGAACTTTACCATTTGGTTTACTAAAGATTCACCTTGATTTCAGTTGTAACAGTTCTGGTCTGATATAAAAAACATAGTGTTGTTTAATCCTTTTCTTAATTCTCCATTCAGAAAAGTTTTGCAAAACTCCCACATTTGGGGATGTTAAATATGTAGAAGTTTTTTGTTTTTCAACTTTTTAGCTACCTTTGCACAACAACCATCACTTCCTGAAAATGTAAATCGCTTAAGAGAATGGTTATTTTTAAGAACCTCATGATGTTTAGTTTTACGTGTCAATTTAACTGGATCTAAAGTACTCAGGTATTTGACTGAACATTATTTCTGGGTATATCCGAGATAGTGTTTCCAGATAAGATTAGCATTTGAATCCTTGGACTCAATAAATCAGATTATCCTCCGCAGTGTGGTGTGCATCATCCAATCCCTTGAAGACCTGAATTGAACAAAAGGTGGAGGAAAGAGAAGTTGAGCTTTCTGCCTGGTTTTGAGTTGGTACATCAATCTTCTCCATTCGTACTACTGAAACTGACTTATATCATCAGCTTCCTGGCTGTCAGGTTTCCTGACTTAGATTAAACTACACTACATGCCTTTTTGAGTATTCAGCTTACAGATGGCAGATCATGGGACTTCTTGGCATCTCTAACTACATAAGACAATTCAAACAAACAAATGAATACCCTATTGGTTCCCCTTTATCTTATTGTTTTTGTCTCTCTGGAAAACCCTGGCCAATACAAACCTTTGAAGTTCTTCAGAGGGTTAAAGTTATTTACTTTTAATGAGTATACCAAACCTAACATTTTTATATGACACTAATTTTGTTAAGAGTCAGAATTTTCATTAGTAATTTGTCATTTGGTTTGTACTTCTTTACCACCAAGATAGACACACTGAAGTTCTGCTTCCTTGTAACATTCCACAACAGAGCCCAAATGATTTGAATGTTATGTGTGCCAAGATCTTTATCAACATAGATATTTATAAAAAATTTTTGAAGCTACTAACAACTGATTAACCTGAGGTGGTTCAGCAAAGCTTTGTTCTAATGTAAATCTGAAACCTAAGTGGATTCCTGAAAAACAGAAAGTACTCTTTCAATGAATTCATTTTCTTCACGAAAGACCTGTTCTGGTAAAACAATTTCCTTGCTGGAACTACTTAGCCTACAGGAAAATAGCCTGGTTTAAACAGGTGCATACTGATGCCTAAAAAGGCCCTCTGAAAATGAAGTAAAATTTTGAAGAAACTAAAAATTTTTAGTTCATGGCTTTGCTAAATATGACATTCCTTTGTTATATAAGCCATGTAGAGAAAAATAGAAACATTAATAAAATATGAGACTTTATCTTCTCAATAGTATACATTTTTTGAATATTAATAAGGAACTTAGCAAGTTTCATTTAAATATTTATTATGACATCATAATATAGTTGAAAGAACACTGGAGTAAGCCTCAGACAACCTATTTTATAGCCCTATCTCTGCCAGTGCTGGAAAACCTCAGAACAAATTCTAGATATAGTTATAATTTGGTTCTCATAATAATCAGTTAATGCTCTAGCAAGGTTATGGCAACCCCAGCACTAAGCTATATAGAAAACTATAATTACTTTTTTCCTGGAAAAAAAAATCAAATTCTGTGCTAGTTAAAAATCCTCTTTTCCATAAAAAAGAGACTCAGAGACATGGACAAGAATGTGTGGTGTGGGGGGTGAGGAGGGAGCAAAGAAGGAGAGAGAGGGGGTGGGGGGACGGGAGGGGCACAAAGAAAACCAGATAGAAGGTGATGGAGGACAATTTGACTTTGGGTGAGGGGTATGAAACATAATCAAATGTCAAAATAACCTGGAGATGTTTTCTTGGAACATATGTACCATGATTTATCAATGTCACTGCATTAAAATTAATAAAAATAAGATACAAAAATTCTCTTTTCCAGATGTTAAGACATCTGGTGATTTATTTATTTTATCTTTACAGAAAAATATGTCTTAGAATTTTGTTTTTAATATTCAGTGCTTTTATTATATATATATTTGACTTTATTGGTATCATGTGCCCCAATCTAGACTGGATTGCCCTCTCCACTTTTGCCAGGCCTCCTGGGATCTCTTTTCACCATCTTCCTTGAAATATCCTTTGTCTCTCTTTTTTGTTTTGGATCTCCTATATCTTGCATCCCACATCTTCACTTTTTGAAATTTTTTCCCTCATTTTGATAGAATATATCATCCAGTACATTCTTGAGATGTTGCTTATGATAAGTAGTTGTTTGTGAAAATGAATGTCTGAACTAGACTTTTTTTTCCCCTCTAACCTGATCACAACCCATGGGGATCGCAACCCATGGTTTATTTGTGAAGTAGATAGCTACATTGTTTTCTACTTTTTGAAGTTACATTTTAAGAAGTAAATGTCATTCTGACACTTGATAATTGGTATATAACTTTGTTCCCCTCTTTCCAGAGGCTTGTAAAATCATTTTTTTAATCTAAGTGTTCTGAAATTGAAAATGTTTTGAACAATGCTACAATGAACATGGGGCTGCATGTGTCTTTACGTATCAATGTTTCTGAGTTTTGGGGGTATATACCCAGTAGAAGGATTGCTAGATCATAAGGTAGTTCTATTTTCAGTATTTTGAGGAACCACCATACTTTCCTCCATAATGGTTGTATTACTTTACATTCCCACCAACAGTGAATGAGGATTCCTTTTTCTCCACAGCCTCTCCAACATTTGTTATTACCTGTCTTGTTAATAATAGCTAATCTAACAGGCGTGAGGTGGTATCTCATTGCAGTTTTGATTTGCATTTCTCTAATAACTAAAGAAGATGAGTATCTTTTCATATATCTGTTGGCCATTTGTATTTCTTCCTGGGAGAAGTATCTGTTCATGTCCTCTTGCCATTTTTTTATTGGATTATTTGTTTGTTTGTTGTTGAGTTTTATGAGTTCTTTGTATATTTTGGATATTAGGCCCTTATCTGAACTGTCGTTTGAAAATATCATTTCCCATTTAGTTGGCTGTCTGTTTATTTTGTTGTCAGTTTCTCTTGCTGAGCAAAAACTTCTTAGTCTGATGTAGTCCCATTCATTTATTTTTGCTTTCACTTCTCTTGCCTTTGGAGTCAAATTAATAAAATGCTCTTTAAAACCAAGGTCCATGAGTTTAGAACCTACGTCTTCTTCTATGTACTTTATTGTTTCAGGTCTTATATTTAGATCTTTGATCCATTTTGAATTAATTTTAGTACAAGGGGACAAACTGTAGTTCAGTTTCATTGTTTTGCATGTGGCTTTCCAGTTTTCCCAGCACCATTTGTTGAAGAGGCTTTCTTTTCTCCATTGTATGTTGTTGGCCCCTTTATCAAAAATTATACTCAGCCATAAGAAATAATGACATTGGATCATTTGCAGCAAAATGGTGGGATCTTGATAACATTATACAAAGTGAAATAAGTAAATCAGAAAAAAACAAGAACTGCATTATTCCATATGTAGGGGGGATATAAAAGCGAGACTAAGAGACATTGATAAGAGTATGGTGGTTACAGGGGGTGGGGGGAGAGGGAAATGGAAAGGGGGAGGCAGAGGGGCACAGAGAAAACTAGATAGAAGGTGACGGAGGACAATCTGACTTTGGGTGATGAGTATGCAACATAATTGATTGACAAGATAACCTGGACATGGATTCTTTGAACATATGTACTCTGATTTATTGATGTCACCCTAGTAAAATTAATAAAAAAAAAGAAAGAAAATGTTTTGAAATGTATTCATTAATTATTTTTTCCTCTGCACTTTCTTTCTGTTCTCATTGTGGAAATACTATTTTCCAGATATTGAATTTCTTTTATTTATCTTCTACTATTTTTATCTCTCTCTCTCCTTCTTTCCCTCTCTCCCTTTCTTGTCTAATTTTTACCTTACTATTTTTTCTCTCTTTCCTCGATAATTTCCTACAATTTATCTTCTAACACTTTTTAATTTCTGTCATTAAAAAAAAACTTCTGAAAACACTTTAAAATTATTTGACTGTTCCTTTCTCATAGTATTTATTTTTTAATTTCTGAAAAATCACCATTTCCTCCAAGTTGTATTACTTCCCTGCTTAGTCTTCTTAGAGGTTTTTCTCAAGTGCCTGGTAATCTTTGATACTAGTAATTGAAAATGATAAATAAAAAGGTCTTATTTGAAGTTCTGAGTACAACTGAGAGTTAGCTCAGTTGATTTCCTATAACTACTGATCTCACTAGCTTGTCTTTGTTCTCGGTCTAGTTGACTTCTCCAGAAAAGAAATTTAAATTTCCTGCTTGCAATTAGTAATTGGTGCCAACCTCTAGGAGCCAAAGAGTGATCAAAGGGGCTGAGAGGTGGTTTTCAGCACCCAGGAAGCCAATGTTTATTTAATTTTCTTTATTTTCAGAATACTAATTTCACACAACTATGTCCACTGTCCTGTAATCCAAAAGTTCTTTATTTTGACTGATTCAAAGATAAACTTCTTTTCTTGTACTAAGAAGGAGAATGTGACTCTGGATCCTATTTTTTAAACAAGTTTTTGAATATTTCTCATTTTATAGTCATCTTGCTCTCCATTTCCAGAAGCACTTGCCGCTGCCAAATCCTGAATTTTTTAGGGTTCTACAGCGTTCATTGAATTGCCTCTAGGCTTTTCTCACCTGTAAGTTTGGATACAGTTTTTTCTGGTTTTCTGTCACTTTTATCACCCATCCATCTCCCAACTAGCTTTGTGAGTTTGTGACTTAGAAAATAATACTTTACAGTTTGTGAGTAGGAGAAAGAAAGTGTGGGCTGGGATGAAGTAAAATAAACTGTATACAATCAATCCAACATCCCTACCTTCAAGTCCAGGAATATGAGTTTTTGTCTTTCTGTTTTTCTGTTTGTTTGTAATTTATTAATATTCCATTTGTTGCCTATTGCATGGTTATTTCTATATATATATTACAGGTTACTTTAAAAGAAGGTATATTCTCTGTGGAGTTTTTGTTGTTGTTGTGATATATATACATATATATATACATATATATTAGTGTTCAGTAGTATTTAATATATATTCTGTGGTACTCAAGATGGTTCATTAAAAAATTAAAAGATTTCCAAATATATGAGAGAAATACTATCTACTTAATCTGCTTATCAGTGGTGTTTCACAAAACATGTTAAAAGCTTCTGAATTCCTGCAACTATAAAATTACTTAACTTTGTAATGGCTCTAAAATTTATTTAACCATGAAGTTTTTTTATTTACTATAGCAGCTATTCACATCCTACACAATCTGGAGAGATGTTGTATTAGATAATCCTTATTTCATTATTCACCTCTGCTGTTACCTTACTTAATTTCTATAGCCACTATCCATCAAATATTGAAAGTAAAATGTTAGTCTGCCACTATCCATCAAATATTGAGAATAAAATGTTAGTCTCCTTATATTGATTCTTAGTGTGTGTCTTGCTTTGTGTAAACACAAAAATCACATTCATGCATAGAAGACTTAGTTTATTATTGTTCTAAATATACACATTTATAAAAGAAGATGACTGAAGTTAGTTGACAAAATGATGAAATTTTAGTTGGCATTTTTTAACTATTCAATATTTGTCAACTATTATTGATATTACTGTTGTTTAAGTTTATGTCTATATTAGTCAAGCCCTCATAGTTATAATTTTTCTGAATAT
This sequence comes from Saccopteryx bilineata, assembly GCF_036850765.1. Classification (NCBI taxonomy): domain Eukaryota; kingdom Metazoa; phylum Chordata; class Mammalia; order Chiroptera; family Emballonuridae; genus Saccopteryx; species Saccopteryx bilineata. The sequence continues at coordinate 52,646,880 of NC_089502.1, forward strand.
CTATTTTCTATCCTAGAATGCATAGTAAGTAGAAAGTAAGCTGCTATAGTATAAATATTCTTGCAAAAATCTACAGTACTTACAGTCAAAGAGCACATGGTCCAGATTTAAACTACTAGATTTTAGGCCCTACTCCACTACTTACTAAATAGTTACAAGAAAACATTCCATTTTTTTCCATAAAATAGGAATAATAATAGTACATCCTCATAAGGTTGTTTGTAGAATTAAATAAAAATACATATAAACTGTCATATAACAATAGTTGCTCAGTAACTTAACATTGTTAGCAGTAAATATTCTGTTTTTTAAGTTAATGAGAATGTTTGATGAATCAATAAGTAAGTAATTTGGGACCACACTTTTTTTTCTGAAGTTAGAAGCAGGACGGCAGTCAGATAGACTGCTGCATGCGCCTTACTGGGATCCACCTGGCATGCCCACCAGGGAGCAATTCCTTGCCCATCTGGGCCATTACTCCATTGCAACTGGAGCCATTCTAGCACCTGAGGCTGGGGCCATGGAGCCATCCTCAACACCTGGGTCAATTTTGCTGCAATGGAGCCTTGGCTGCAGGAAGGGAAGAAAGAGATAGAGAGAAAGGAGAAGGGGAAGAGTAGAGAAGCAGATGGGCATTTCTCCTGTGTGCTCTGACCATGAATCGAACCTGGGACATCCACACACTGGGCCAACACTCTACTGCTGAGCCAAACAGACAGGGCTGGGACCACATATTTTTATAATAACTCACTTCTGTAGTGACATTATTTCACCTTGCATGACAAATTTTTCCCTTTTGTACTCTTTTCCTGTCTTCACTGTTAGTCCATAAGACTTCTTTGAATGTTGGAGAGACCAGTTATCACAGAGTGGACAAAAGACTCTCAAATTGCCTGTCTAATCAAATATCCTGGGAAATACAAATCTAACATAGCCAAGTTTTTAAAAATAATGGAAGTTTTTCTATAGCAAAGAGATTATAATATCTTTCATGGTCACTTTCATTAGGAGGAACTTTGATCTTCAATCTGCTAAAGAATAATAATAACAACAAACAGGCAAAATCTGCAGTAACTTTTTAGTATCAATATTCCTAGTAACTCCATAAACCTGCCCCTAGGTTTTACTGTAAAGGAAAAAAAAATACTAGCATAACAATTAAACAAGAATCATCAATGGTGAGAATGTAAGAAACGCACTGCACATATGCTTGATGCTGGGCCAACTGCTGTGGTTATTTAGTCCAAGTTATCCTTGCCAACAGTTTAACACTCCAGAAGACAGCATGTGTTTATCTCAATAGGGTTCTTTATTTTATGGTGTTTTCCTCAAATGTCAGAATAATTATAAAAGGAGAATTAAGGCTTTTAGACATGTTCTAACTGAAGTCTTTTTGACACTACATACTCTATGGTTGATGAATGTCAACTGAAACTTCCTGTGGTGTGCTCAGTGAAATGTAATAAATCAACTAAAAATTGAACTACAAGTATTTTGAAAACTACAGGGGTCACAGCAGAGTAAGTAGCTCTTTCATCCATGTCAATTACACTTCAGTCTTTTGTTGGGGATAGGCTTTAGGCTTAGTTGAGTAGACATTGACATTTATTTATTACCATAAACAGTAAAAGATTTTTCTTTTGTTATTAAAAGTACTTCTTTACCACAGATACAGAGGTGTCTACCAGCTTTCTTTATTATAGAGGTAACTTTTTCACCTTTTTAATTAATTAATTACTAATTTAATAATTTGAGTATGTAGATAGCTTGAGAATGTATATCCTTCTCCCTATCACATTTTCAGAAAAAAACAATTAGAATTTATGGTAAGTTTTCCTGAATCAGTTATTAATATGATGGTTATAGAGGTGATGATTTGCTATCAATCATTCTCTATTTCATAGTTGGCATTCTATTGGTTTTATTTTTAATAAGTCATTATTGCTATTGATGAGAAAGAAGTTATAATGGGCCATATTTTTGTGATGTCAACTACACATTATAACTTGTTTATAAGCTTTTTTGTTTTTCTTTCTATATATTTCATTTTATTTTTTATTTAGAAAATTAAATTTAATAGCTGACATTTATCAATAAGAATACATAGGTTTCAGATAAACATTTTTATAGTATTTGAACTGTTGATTGTGTTGTATACCATATATATTTTATTTTAAAGTTTCATATCCTAACTGGACAACTGTGAGTTAGTCAACTTATCAATTATTTTGACTGACTTAGAAAGAAAAGGGTTGAGCAATATAAACCAGGGTCAAAGTTACCTAGTATATAGATGTATTAATTATAATTATGAAGCTTGAAATTCCAACTCATGTGTGTTTTTATATAATATTTTACAGTGACATTTATTATAGTTATCAAGATCTCCTCCTTCTTTTTGCCAACCACAGAAAGCTATTTGAGAAATCATTTGAATAGTTTGAAATGAAGTTTGGTTTTCACTAAACATCACAATTAGGTTCAGGAAAGATTCTATTGTGAGAATTAATCCTTGATTGATTAAAAATAAGCTATTTTATACCATTTTGATTAAAAAATGGAGAATAAATATCTTTTGGCCATTTTGTGGAGATAGAACATAGAATATAGCTTCCTAGATTTAAAGTAATTCTATTCTTAAAGTAGATAATAAATTATTTTTTTACACATTTAGAGCTCTATATTTAAGTGTTTCCTATTTCAAAATGCACTGTTTAATGCAAAACCATGCAATATTTCTATTACATTACATTGTATTTTTAAAGAAATTCTTAATGGCAATGATAAATACTAAAATTAACTGATTATGATAATTTATAAATAATAACTTAAATTAAATAATTAGTGCCTGCTCTATGTCATGGAAGTTTAAAAAAGACATCTCTTAACCATGAGATAAAGTTTTTATAATGTTTAGTCTTAGATTTCCAAAAGTTTAGATTAAATTTTTTAAATTCATAATAAAATATGGTTATTATATTAGAGCTCTCTCAGAAAGTGACCAATTCCATTATGGCTACATGAAGCAGTAAACAAATATTTTAAAGAATGTTAAGTAGTTCATATAATTATTAGAAGTGCCAGATAAAGTGGACTTGAAGACAAGTTTCCAATAACAATATTGAGAATTACAGTGTAGAATTAGACAGATGAGGAAACTGTTGGGGCTTCCAACATTGTTCTTCCCAAATACAAATTGCTGAGAAATCAAATCTGTTGTGACTGTTATAACTCATTGACACTGCTGAATGCAAATGCCATGACAGACCAAACCAATGCATGGCCCACTCAGAGCCGATTTTATCACAGTGTTTGTTTCTGAATTGAAGTCTCAAGTTGGTGGATCTGAAAAATGACATAAATGCAACTTAGCTTAAAGGCAAACCAGGAAAGTAACTTTTCTGGATTCTACATTGGGAAAGTGGTAATCAGTATGTGGGACATTATCAAAATGTAAAGGTACTTTTCAAAAGATAGACAGCCTCAAATAACAGATAATTTCTATATGTAATATTTTATGAAGAACACACATACCCTCAGGTATACATACACATGTACATGCATGTGCACAGACACATTCACACTCCATATAGAACAAAAATTAAGCCCAGGGTTTGAGTTATTCAATTTGTAGCTAGATGGCTTTCATAAGACATATAACTTCTCTAAACTCTTGTTTTCTCTTTTAGATGGAAATAACACTAGCAACTACCTCATAGGGATTTAGTCAGTATTACATAAAATAATTCATGTAACACTTTAGCACTTTGCCTTGCTTATAAAAAAATGCTAAGTAAAGATAAGCTCTTTTATTGATTAATAATTCCCAATTCAGCTCTTTCTCTCTCCCTTTGAATTTTCTTTTATTTCTTTCATATCTAATGTGCAAAATTGCAAAATTAATTGACAAGTTATATTATACAGGGTAAGGAAAAGTGTTTGAAACATTAAAACCAGCAGGAACAAGAAGTCGTTAAATCAGAGACACAGAAGTAAATCATTCCAATTTCTAGTTAAAGAAAAACCTATTTCAGAGAGTTCTCTTGCATTGTCCTCAAATGGTTTTTATTTTTAATTTTGTAATTGGTTGAGTCCTACAATACATATCCTAAACTTTGCTCTCTGTGATTATAGCCTGTTCCCTGCACTGATGATAAATCAAGGTTCTTCATCACAGGTTTTTCCTATAATAATTTAGTCCCCACATTAAAAAAGTCATACACAATATTTTTGTCAATCTTCCACTATTCATTCAGAAGAAAGAAATAAAATGTCACATTTATACCTATAATTATAAACTTTTAAAATCAGTCCTCTGATTTAAAAAAAATTGTTTTCATTGAAATGGTGAAATTCTTATAATTTTTTAAATCATAAAACCGATTTTAAAGGTTTATAATTATAGGTATAGGTATGATCTTTTATTTCTTATATTTGCATAGCTGAAGATTTACAAAAATATTGTGTATTACTCTTTAATGTGGGGCCATAAAATAAGTGAAATCCTGCTATTTGGAACAGTATGGGTGGACATTGAAGGTACTATGTTAAGTGAAATGTCAGACAAAAAAACACAAATACTTTATAATTTCACTCATATGTCAAATATAAAAAGTGTACAAATAAAACAAAACAAACTTACAGAAACAGACAACAGATTGGTGATTACTAGATGGAATTGGAGTGGTGAGTGGAGCGTGTGTGGAGGGAGAATGAAATGGCGAAAGGAGATTAGTGAAAACTAGACTTTTGGTTGTGAGACTGATATAGTGCATACAGAGGTTGATTTATAATGTTGCATACTTGAAATTTATATAATGTTATAAACTAGTGTTATCTCAATAAGAAGAAATTTAAATTTTTTTAAATTATAAATCTGAATAAAACAGTTTCACCAATCCTAAACTTCATATTTCACTGGTTAGAACACTCACTAATAGCTAATAAAGCAAGAATGTCTCAAATAATAACAGAGATGTGTTGTAGAACTGGGCACCTGAAATCTGTATAATTATGTTAACTGGTATCACCCTAATAAATTTAATTAAAAAAAGAAACTCAATTACTAATCTAATTCTGTGAATTTATTACATATTTTTGTTTAGTGGAAAACTGGATATTATTATAAATGCATTTTTAATTACCATATACTTTTTAATGCACAAGAAATGCTTTCAGTGCTACACAAATAGTTCCCAATTCCCTAAAAACACTTCCATTAGTCTCCATTATTGCCCATGATAAATAACGCAGATAGATTTCATCCTATCAAGAAAATTTTAAAGGAATTGTTACCTAATGTTTAGTTAAATAGCAGTTCTCTGTTTCACTTTCACCAACTGTAGCATTATTGTAACCCTTTCAATAAAAACAATTTTATGCCTGACTGGTGGTGGCACAGTGGATAGAGCATGGACCTGGAATGAAACCCTAAGGTCACTGGCTTGATTGAACACAGGTTCATCCGTCTTGAGCATGGGGTCACTGGTTAGAGTATGGGATCATCCACATGATCCCACGGTTGCTGACTTGAGCCCAGAGATCACTGACTTGAGCCCAAGGTCACTGGCTTGCTTGCACAAGGGGTCACTGGTTCAACTGGAGCCCCACCTCCTTGCCAAGGCACATATAAGAAGCAATCAATGAACAACTAAAGTGAAGTAACTACAGTCTGATGCTTCTCATTTCTCTCCTAACTTCTCTTTCTTTTTTTTTTTTAAAGATTCTAACAACATCGGCTTATGGTCAGCAAATAAAGTTCTGCTTAATTAACTCCATAAAATTTGAGTTTACAATGAAAACAATAATAAATATACCTCTAAATTACTTTACTTTGGAAATTCAGGTAATCTTAACAAATCATATATATATATAATGTATATATATATTTAAATAAAATATATTTAAATAAAATATATTTTAAAAATATGTGTAGTTTATTATATGCCAATTATACCTCTGTAATTTTATTTATATATAAAATATTTTAGATAAACAATAGCTTTATTGACTTCTGTCACTGTATATTAATTTGCATTGGTGGAGTTTTATGTAAATGAAATCATAACATAACTTTTTATTTTTCTTTCACTCATCATAATTATTTTGGGATTCATCCATGTTGTTTCATTTATCAATATTTCCTTCCTTTTCACTGCTAATTATAATTTCATTGTGTAGATTTACTAGTTTGTCTATTCATTCACATATTGATAAACATTTGGTTTGTTTCCTGTTTTCAAAGTTTGGGGGGTTTTTTTGTTTGTTTTGATTTGTTTTTGTGACAGAGACAGAGAGGCAGAGAGAGGGACAGATAGGGACTGAGACAGAAAAGAAGGAAGAGAAATGAGAAGCCTCAATTCTTTGTTGCAACACCTTAGTTGTTCATTGATTGCTTTCTCATATGTGCCTTGATGGGGGGGGGGGGCTGCAGCAGATAGAGTGACCCATTGCTCAAGCCAGCGACCTTGGGTCCAAGCTGGTGAGCCTTGCTCAAACCAGATGAGCCCACGCTCAAGCTGGCAACCTTGGGGTTTCGAACCTGGGTCTTTCGTGTCCCAGTCCGACACTCTATCCACTGAGCCACCGCCTGTTCAGGCTGTTTCCTGTTTTGGACTATTACAAATAAAACCACTATATGCATTTATGTTAAAGTATTTTAATGGGCACATATAATTTTTTTTGTATTTTTCTGAAGCTGGAAACGGGGAGAGACAGTCAGACAGACTCCCGCACACGCCCGACCAGGGGGCAATGCTCTGCCCCTCCGGGCGTCGCTCTGCCGCGACCAGAGCCACTCTAGCGCCTGGGGCAGAGGCCAAGGAGCCATCCCCAGCGCCCGGGCCATCTTTGCTCCAATGAAGCTTTGGCTGCAGGAGGGGAAGAGAGGGACAGAGAGGAAGGGGGAGGTGGAGAAGCAAATGGGCGCTTCTCCTATGTGCCCTGGCCAGGAATCGAACCCAGGTCCCCTGCATGCCAGGCCGACGCTCTACCGCTGAGCCAACCTGCCAGGGCCATATTTTTTTTTCTTGCTGATAAAGGTTTATTAGTATTTTTTTTAAAATCAGGATACATATATTCAAAGATAACATGTCCAGGTTATCTTGTCATTCAATTATGTTGCATACCCATCACCCAAAGTCAGATTGTCCTCTGTCACCTTCTTCTATCTAGTTTTCTTTGTGCCCCTCCCCCTCCCCCTTTCCCTCTCCATCTCCCTCCTCCCCCCCCCCCCCGTAACCACCACACTCTTATCAATGTCTCTTAGTCTCACTTTTATGTCCCACCTATGTATGGAATAATGCAGTTCCTGTTTTTTTCTGATTTACTTATTTCACTTCGTATAATGTTATCAAGATTCCACCATTTTGCTGTAAATGATCCGATGTCATCATTTCTTATGGCTGAGTAGTATTCCATAGTGTATATGTGCCACATCTTCTTTATCCAGTCATCTATTGATGGGCTTTTTGATTGTTTCCATGTCCTGGCCACTGTGAACAATGCTGCAATGAACATGGGGCTGCATGTATCTTTACGTATCAATGTTTCTGAGTTTTGGGGGTATATACCCAGTAGAGGGATTGCTGGGTCATAAGGTAGTTCTATTTGCAGTTTTTTGAGGAACCACTATACTTTCTTCCATAATGGTTGTACTACTTTACATTCCCACCGACAGTGAATGAGGGTTCCTTTTTTTCCACAGCCTTTCCAACATTTGCTATTACCTGTCTTGTTAATAATAGCTAATCAAACAGGTGTGAGGTGGTATCTCATTGCAGTTTTGATTTGCATTTCTCTAATAACTAAAGAAGATGAGCATCTTTTCATATATCTGTTGGTCATTTGTATTTCTTCCTGGGAGAAGTGTCTGTTCATGTCCTCTTCCCATTTTTTTATTGGATTGTTTGTTTGTTGTTGAGTTTTTTTGAGTTCTTTGTATATTTTGGATATTAGGCCCCTATCTGAGCTGTTGTTTGAAAATATCATTTCCCATTTAGTTGGCTGTCTGTTTATTTTGTTGTCAGTTTCTCTTGCTGAGCAAAATCTTCTTAGTCTGATGTAATCCCATTCATTAATTTTTGCCTTCACTTCTCTTGCCTTTGGAGTCAAATTCATAAAATCTCTTTAAAACCCAGGTCAATGAGTTTAGTACCTATGTCTTCTTCTATGTACTTAATTGTTTCCGGTCTTATGTTTAGATCTTTGATCCATTTTGAGTTAATTTTAGTACAGGGGGACAATGGGCACATATTTTAATGCACCCAATCTTGTCCGATTTCAGAAGCTAAGCAGAGTCAGGCCTGGTTAGTATCTTGATGGACATATATTTTAAGTAAATACCTATGAGTGAAATCACTTGATTACTTGGCAGTTGAGTGCTTAACTTTTTAAGAAACCACCAAACTGTTATCCAAAATGATTGTACCATTTAACATATTTTACCAATTGTATATGAGAGACTCCGTTTCTTCACATACATATTAGTCTATGATATTGCTGTCTCTTTCAGTCTATTCATACTATTAGGTATGAAATGGTACTTACCATTTTTGGATTAGCATTGCCTAATAGTTAAATATAGTTTTATGTGCTTACTTGCCGTATGTGTATCTATTTTATAAAAATTTCTCTTCATATATTTGGCTCATTTTATTTTTTATTTTTTATTTTTTTGTATTTTTCTGAAGCTGGGTACAGGGAGAGACAGTCAGACAGACTCCCGCATGCGCCCGGCCGGGATCCACCCGGCACGCCCACCAGGGGCGAGGCTCTGCCCACCAGGGGAAGATGCTCTGCCCCTCCGGGCGTCGCTTTGCCGCGACCAGAGCCACTCTAGCGCCTGGGGCAGAGGCCAAGGAGCCATCCCCAGCACCCGGGTATTTGGCTCATTTTAAATTTGATCATTTAGTTTTTACTGTTGAGTTTTGCAAATTCTTAAAAATTCTAAATAAAAGTAATTTATCAGATATGAGATTTGTAAATGTTTTCTCTTAGCTTCTGTTAAGTCATTTTATTCTATTAATAATCTTTTGAAGAGTAGTTTTACATTTTGATACAGATCAATTTATTTTTTTGACACATATTATTTTTAGTGTTGTATATAAGAAGTCCTTGCCTAACTCAAGGTCATGAAGAATTCAATGTTTTCAATTAAGAATTTTATAGTTTGACTTTTACATTTAGGTCTAATTCCTCATTTGGAACTGAATTTTGTGTATGGTGGGTTGTTTTCATTATTAGCATGTGAGTATCCAGTTGCTTTAATATCATTAGATAAAATGATGATTCTTTCCCTCATTAAATTTCTTGATAAGTGCAGACTATTATAAAAAATAGTGTTGACCTTAAAAACAACAAAAATTTATTTTTCATAGTTCTGGAGACTGGAAATCCAAATCAAGGTTCCAGCACGGTTGGTTGATGGCCTCTCCCATGTCACTTACTTTTAATTGTATGCTCGCAAGAGGGTAGAAGGGACACAGTAGCTCTCTTACACCTCTTTTTTAATTGTAATGAGTTGGGGCAGTAACAATTTAATTTAATTTTATAAGGTAAGCAAGTACAGGCCCTGGCCGGTTGGCTCAGTGGTAGAGTGCTGCCCCAGCATTTGGAAGTCCTGGGTTTGATTCCTGGCCAGGGCACACAGGAGAAGTGCCCATCTGTTTCTTCACCCCTCCCCCTCTCCTTCCTCTCTGTCTCTCTCTTCCCCTCCTGCAGCCAAGGCTTCATTGGTGCAAAGTTGGCCTGGGCACTGAAGATGGCTCCATGGCTTCTGCCTCAGGCGCTAGAATGGCTCCAGGTGCAACAGAGAAACACCCCAGATGGGCAGAGCATCGCCCCCTGGTGGGTATGCTGGGTGGATCCCAGCCGGTGGCATGGGAGAATCTGTTTCTCTGCCTCCCCACTTCTCATTTAAGAAAAATACAAAAAAAAAAGTAAAAAAAAAAAAAGCAAGTAAAATGATATTTAGTTTTAAAAGAACAAGTAGTTTGCAACATATGTCCCAGTTGGTTGTAGGTTGCAATTGAGGTTGCCCTTCACATTCATAAATTTAAAAGGCAAAATAGACTCATTTGTACCATTATGCTTAAATTTCCTCTTCAAATTTTCTCTTTTTTATTGATTGCTTTTTAGGGAGACAGAAAAAGGAAGGGAGAGAGAAAGAGAGAGAAGGATTTATTCATTTCATGTTCCCCTTACTTGTCCATTCATTGGTTGCTTCCTTCTTTTATATGCCCTGACTGGGGATTGAAACTGCAACATTATCATTTTTGGATGACATTCTAACTGACTGATTTAACCGGCCATGGCCAAACTCTTTGGATCCTCTTTTTATATGGGTACTAATACCTTTCATGAGGACTTTACCTTTATGATTTAATTATCTCCCAAATTTAAGACCATAATACCACCGCTTTAAAGATTAGAATTCCTACAGCAGAAATTCGGAGGAACATTAACATTCAAAACATTGAACTTAGCATTCTTGTCCAAAATCTATTGACCCTAAATATTAGGATTACTTCTTGACTCATATTCTATTCTCTTAATCCATACAGCTGCCCTTATGTTAGCATCATGCTGTCTTTATTATAAAATGCATGTTTGAAATTGATAATTGGAAGTTTCTCAATTCTATTCTTTTGTTTTCAAGATTGGTTTTGGTTATTTTTGCCCCAGTGAATTTTCAAATAAATTTGAGGATTAGTTTGTTAATTACTGCAATTTTAAGCAGATTGCCTTGAATTTCTAGACCAATTTAGTTGCATAAGTGGAGAAACCTGGTAGGAGTTTATGTCCTTGATGTTAAGATAAGTTATTACTTGTGATTATAGTGAGAATAGAAATAATCAAAATGGCCTGTGACTGCTGTTATAATTTATCGTTTCTGTCTGTCCCTGCTTAGAACATTGTTATTTTGTATAAGTAGACATAATTATATCCAAAAATAACAAAGTTTTAGTCCATCATTTTTTTCAGGAAGAAAAAATGAAGAGCAGTATGATTCAAGTCAATTAAAGGTATTTTTTCCAAAGCAGTTTTGATAATTTAAGTAAAATTGTCAGAAAAACTAAAAAGATAATGTAAATATAGCCTCATTGTATACACAGTATAACATTTATATATTATGCAGTTTTGTATAAACTTTATAGAGACATACATGGTTTCTACCAGTTTCTAAGTAGCTAAGTAGCTAACCATTATTTAGATTCAACTACCAGAGCATCTGATATTAAGCCTGTCATATACTAGTGACTAAATTTGTATTAGAAGAACTTCTAAATATTTAGAGATAGGGCTTTAATGGCTTTTGTTTTAGAGGTGTTGGAGTGGTCACTGATCAGGTGATATGTTTAATAGTTATTCAATTGGAACCATTTGATCTTAACGGAAGATCATCATAAAAATGTCTCCAAATTTTGGTAGTTAACAAATTTAAAGTCATGTAAAATCTAATAATCCAATGCAAACACATCATATTCATTACTGTTGCCTAATTTTTATCCTGATTCTTAACCTTCTGACACCACAAGTTATCTAATTATATAATTTTACATATATTCACATATATATATTTGTATATATTTAATTTCATAGTCTGCTTGTATCTTTTAACATTGTGGTGTTAGCATTTACTTACATCAAATATTCACATTATTAAAGGATGTGTAGTACTTTATAATAGAATTCCACCATCATGTACATAACTAATTATCTATTTAATAACATCATTACTATTATTTATTTTTCCCATATGCTTATGTAAAATTAAAATTTTATTTAGAATTAATTTCTTTGTTTTCTTGTTCTGTACACTTTAAAAGATCTGTATAAAATACCTAGGTATTATAAGTTAATATAAATTGCCTGTAATGTTTTATTTTTTATTCTAGCCTTTAGAATTCTATTCTAACCCTCGTTGTTTTGTTTTACTAGTCAGAGAAAGACATGTACCATATAACTGCACTAATATGTGAAATCTAATGAACAAAATAAACAAACAAGAAAGAAACAGATTCATAGACACAAAAAACAGACTGACACCTTTCATAGAAGCTGGGGATTGCAGAACTGGGTGAAAAAAGAGAAAGGATTAAGCAAAGAAAAGAACTTATAAACACAGACAACAGTGTGGAGATCACAAGAGGTGAAAGAGGTGAGGGGAAGAAGAGGAGGGTCAAAAGGGGATAGATGGTGATGAAAGGAGACTTGACTTGGGCTGGTGAAAACACAATTAAATTTATGAATGATATATTATAGAGTTGTACATCTGAAACCTATATAATTTTATAACCACTGTCACCCCAATAAATTCTATAAAAATTAAATAAATAAAGTTTATAAAATTTGGTACTATTCTATTCAGTTTTCTATAAAATTTTCAACTACAAAATGGAAATCATATTATCCAATCAACCAGACTTATGGAGCTCTTATGAAAGAAGTGAGATGTCATTGTAAAAGTATCAATATTTTGAAAGATAACACATTATACAAATGTATTTTTATAACATAACATTAGTCAACATGGAACATGGTTAAATAAGAACTTCTCAAATTTTAACAACTATATTAGATGCTAGAGTTCAGCTAAAATGTTTTTTAAAACATCAACTTATTGTGGCTTTGAGTGCCAGAAAAATCATAAAGTAGTTAGGTTTCTGGAGAGATACATGTAAGGCCATAATGACAGCAATTGTAATGCTTGGTGCTTGGGAAATCAAACACCTATTGAATCTTCCTACCATTTCTAAACTACAACTGTCCTTGTCCATCTCCTAATTGTGGGACACAAATAAACCATTTATGCTGGCATGTTAAGACCAAAATCTTATGGGGACCAGTGAGTAGCTAAGCCTCTGTGAATGTTTTTAAATCTCATCACAGCAAAACAAATGAGAAAGGTGGATTGTTTGTAAACCATCCAAGTCAGAAAGATAGCTAATCTTTCTGCATTTTTTGCCAACTTTTCCAAGTCTACCCTGCATTCTAAAACAATGAAGTATTTCTCAGCATATAATAATGTGTTCTGTAGAAAGATTTTATCTATTTACTTGGATTTTCAGGGATGTTTAAATAAATTCAAACAGACTAAAAATTCTAAATATTTTTTGGACTTGAAATTTTACTGGTAAAAATATATTAAAAGAAAAGATAAATACTTTTTGAATAAATGTTTCTATTCTGTGACTACATTTTCCACCTGCTACAAATTATGGTGCATTTGACTATTCCTTAATAAGAGTTGTGTTAACTGTGATAAAATTACTGCTTAAGTATTTCTAAATTTAATGATTTTTTCTTTCAAATAATTTGTCATTTGAATCCAATATAAACATGGCTTTAAATTTTTATAGTTTAAGGTAGTCCTTATTCATCACCAAATAATGTCCATAAATATATTAATATTGGGCTATGAAATATTCAACTTTATAGCTGAAATACAGGTATTGGCAATTTTAATAAAAATATGATTGTTACATTTCTTGTAAATTTTACTTGGAAAAGTAACAATGCATATTTTAACTGTTAAAAATAGTGCATTTTGCACCTGTTTCTTAAAATTATGTATCACTGTTTAAAATCTGTGTATATTAATGTTTAGAACAATTATCAAGAATATAATCCTAAGGGTACTGGAGCTAATCTAAGGAACATTTCTAAATTTAAGTCACCAAGTGCTCCAACTTAAGTAGGGAGTTGCACTAAGAACAAGTGTGATAGCAAGTTCAAAAATCTGAGTGGACAAATTCAATACTGGACAGTAGGAACTGTTTGCACAAAACATAATCTTGACAGAAACCTAAGAATTGCTGTGCAGTAAAGAAGTGTTTGAGGTCAGGGAAAAGGAAATTAGAAAAGCAGGGGAAGCCTTGAACAATTCTTGATCTAAGAATCAGCTCTTCAAGGCTGGTTTTTTACTTTATTAATAACATAGGCTTTTGAAACATTTCTTAAGAGGTAATGAAATGGACAAATGATACAAGTGAAGTTCAATGAAAATCAACATTTCCATGTGTTATAAATTCTCTTGAAATATAAAAGTTTGTATGTGACCTTAACTTGAGCAAGCCCTCAAAACAATTTGCAATACAAATAATGAACTGCTTAATCCTAGTATAACATTATTGTGGCACTTGCAAAATGGTCTACATGGGTATCAAAACCAAACTATAAAAATGTATTTTGGAGAAACTACAACTATGCACATGCTGGCAGAGGTTATCTTATTTTAAGTGAACACACAGTGCAAAAGTCAGTAGTGTTTTGGTACAGTTACATCTGGAATGATAATGTGGTGAATTCTAACTTGCTGAGGACAAACATGAGCCACATTAAAGGATTTGGAAGTGCTGTTTTTGCCTCTCTTAAAATTCTTAGAATCTTTTAAAATTAATTAATTTAAAACAATTTTTATATTGGGGTTACATAGAGAATATACCCTTAATCCTTGCTGTCATCCTAGTAAACAAGGCCCTAAAGTTAATATAAGTGAATAAGAAAGAGGAATGTAACATATTTTTAAAGCTAACTTAATGTACATTCATTTCTACAACTTAAATACAATACAATATGTTGTAAATCTTACTGCAATACTACCACTGCTTCTACTGGTTACCATTTAGTCAGTTCTTAAAATATGCCAGAACAATACATGCACTCTTTCATTTTTATAGTCACCTCATAAGGTAGATAGTATTTGTATTTACAAATAAGAAAAATGCAGCTCAAAGAGTTAGACCAATCTACCCAAGTCCCTACTTCTACCATAATACAGTATTTGAACTCAGGACTCTCTTACCTTGAATTCTATCATCTCACCACTGCTACTTCAGTGAGTCAGTTGTGTTATCTTAGTATGTAAAATTAAGATCTCACTTGTTATTAGAAAAATTATTATCTGTAGTTTTAGAGAGAGATTCAGTAATAAAGACTTGTACATATAAAGGAAAGGAAGGTAAAAAAATAAAAAGAAGAAAAGAAAAAAATGAAACAGTCAAAAGATAATGAGCAAATAAATAAGATGTAAGAAATTGTGGCCAAGAACTAATAAGTACATTTATTTTTTTATAAATAAATTTTTATTAATGTCAATGGGGTGACATCAATAAATCAGGGTACCTATATAAAAACAAAACATGTCCAGGTTATCTTGACATTCAGTTATGTTGCATACCCATCACCCAAAGTCATATTGTCCTCCATCACATTCTATCTAGTTTTTTTGTGCCCCTCCCCTCCCTCTCTCCCTCTCCCTCCTTCTCTCCCCCCGCCCGTTACCACCACACTCTTGTCCATGTCTCTTGGTCTCGTTTTTATGTCCCACCAATGTATGGAATCATGCAGTTCTTGTTTTTTTCTGATTTACTTATTTCACTCCCCGTATAATGTTATCAAGATCCCACCATTTTGTTGTAAATGATGCGATGTCATCATTTCTAGTGGCTGAGTAGTATTCCATAGTATATATGTGCCACATATTCTTTACCCAGTCTTCTACTGAAGGGCTTTTTGGTTGTTTCCATGTCTTGGCCACTGTGAACAATGCTGCAATGAACATGGGGCTACACGTGTCTTTACGTATCAATGTTTTTGAGTTTTTGGGGGGTATCTCCCCAAAATTTCAACAAGTTCATCAACCAGAACCAGAAAAATCTATCCTTGGAGCATCTTGGAGTCCCACATACTGAAAACAAAGTGCTATCAACAAGACTACCCTCAGATGCCATTAAGAAAAAGGATATCAAATATCATGGAAATAAAAGATAGAGAAGTAGCATATATAGATGTGGGAAAATCTATGGAGAAAAAAATTAATATATTGGAAACCTTGGAGCTTAATGACAGAGAATTTAAAATAGAAATCCTAAAAATACTCAGACATATACAAGAAAACACAGAAAGGCAATTTGGGGAGCTCAGAAAACAACTCAACAAACACAAAGATATATTACCAAGGAAACTGAAACTATAAAAACAAATCAAACAGAGATGAAAAACTCAATTCATGAACTGAAAAACAAGGTAACAAGCTTAGCTAATAGAACAGGACAGATCAAAGGTAGGATTAGTGACATAGAAGATAAGCAACTTCAGGCACAACAGAGAGAAGAAGAGAGAGACTCAAAAATTTTAAAAAATGAGAAAACCCTACAGGAATTGTCTGACTCCATCAAAAAGAATAACATAAGAATAATAGGTATATCAGAGGGAAAAGAGAGAGAAAATGGAGTGGAGAATATATTCAAACAAATAATAGACGAGAACTTCCCAAGCCCGTGGAAAGAATAAAGCCTCAAATTTAAGAAACAAACATAACACCAAGTTTTTTTAACCACAACAAACCTAATCCAAGGCACATCATAATGACATTGGCACAAACCAACAACAAAGAAAAAATTCTCAAGGCAGCCAGGGAAAAGAAGAATACAACATATAAAGGAAGGTCTATTAGATTATCATCAGATTTCTTAGAAGAAACTCTACAAGCTAGAAGAGAGTGGACCCCAATATTTAAAACCCGGAAAGAGAGGAACTTTCAGCTAAAAATACTATACCCATCAAAGCTATCCTTCAAATGTGAAGGATAAATAAAAACATTCACAAATACAGAAAAGATGAGGGAATTTATCATCAGAACCCTCACATGAGGAAATACTAAAGGGGATTTTCCAACCAGATACAAAGAACAAAACAAAAGAAAACCACAAGTAAAAGCTCCACCAAGAACACAATAAAACCAAATTTAAAGTGTGACAACAAAAACAAAAAAAAACAGGGAGAGGACAGAGATTAACAGTAGCAAAGGACAATGGAGTGCAGAAATACTCACAAGATAGGGTACTACAATGAATATAGTAACTACCCTTTTCATTACTTAATGGTAAAAACCACCACAGAAGCACATGACTTAAAAAAAAGGTAGCAACAGAGGAAAGAAGTATCAAATACAAACAAAAATAAATGATAGAAAAACAAAAGAGAAGAATCAAACAAGATACAAAACTAACAGAAAGCAATTTATAAAATGGCAATAGAGAACCCACAAGTGTCAATAATTACACTAAATGTAAATGGATTAAACTCACCAATAAATAGACACAGAGTAGCAGAATGGATTTAAAAAAATACAACTGTAAGCTGCCTACAAGAAACACATCTAAGCAACAAGGATAAAAATAAATTCAAAGTGAAAGGCTAGAAAACAATATGCCAAGCAAATATCATCCAAAAAAAAGCAGGTGTAGCAATACTCATATATAATAATGCTGACTACAAGACAGAAAAAGTACTCAGAGACAAAAATGGTCATTTCATAATAATTAAGGGGACACTGAATCAAGACATAACAATCCTTAATATATATGCCCCAAACCAAGAAGCACCAAAATATATAAGACAGCTACTTATTGACCTAAAAACAAAAACTGACAAAAATACAATCATACTTGGAGACCTCAATACACCACTGATGGCTCTAGATTGTTCATCCAAACAGAAAATCAATAAAGAAATATTGGCCTTAAATGAAACACTAGAGCACCTGGATATGATAGACACCTACAGGACATTTCATCCCAAAGAGACAGAGTATACATTATTTTCTACTGTAGATGGAACATTCTCAAGAATTGACCATATGTTGAGCCACAAAAATAACATTCTCCAATTCAGAAAAATCAAAATTTTACCAAGCATATTTTCTGATCATAAAGACTTGAAACTAGAATTCAACTGCAAAAAAGAGGAAAAAAACCCACAAAATTGTGGAAACTAAACAAGATACCTTTAAAAAATGAATGGGTCAAAGAAGAAATAAATGCAGAGATCAAAAGATATATACAAACAAATGAAAATGACAATACGACATAGCAGAATCTCTGGGATGCAGCAAAAGCAGTAATAAGAGGAAAGTTCATATCACTTCAGGCCTATATGAACAAAGAAGAGAGAGCCCATGTAAACCACTTAACTTCACACCTTAAGGAACTAGAAAAAGAAGAACAAAGACAACCCAAAAACAGCCAAAGAAAGGAAATAATAAAAATCAAAGCAGAAATAAACAAATAGAGAACAGAAAAACTATAGAAAAAATTAATAGAACAAGGAGCTGGTTCCTTGTAAAGATCAACAAAATTGACAAACCTTTGGCAAGACTCACCAAGGAGAAAACAGAAAGGATTCATATAAACAAAATCCAAAATGAAAGAGGAGAAATCACCACAGACATCATACATATACAAAAAATTATTGTAGAATACTACAAAAAACTCTATGCCACCAAATTCAACAATCTAGAAGAAATGAATAAATTCCTAGAACAATACAACCTTACTAGACTGAGTCATGAAGAAGCAGAAAGCCTAAACAGAACAATTAGCAGGGAGGAAATAGAAAAAACTATTAAAAACCTCCCCCAATATAAAAGTCCAGGCCCAGACAGTTATACTTGTGAATTCTATCAAACATTCAAAGAAGATTTGGTTCCTATTCTACTCAAAGTCTTCCAAAAAATTGAAGAAGGAGCAATACTTCCAAACACATTTTATGAGGCTAACATAACCCACATACTGAAACCTGGCGAGGATGGCACAAAAAAAGAAATCTACAGACCAATATCTCTAATGAATACAGATGCTAAAATACTAAACAAAATACTAGCAAATCAAATACAACAACATATTAAAAGAATAATACATCATGATCAAGTGAGATTCATCCCAGAATCTCAAGGATGGTTCAACATACGTAAAACAGTTATACACCATATCAACAAAACAAAGTACAAAAACCACATGATCTTATCAATAGATGCAGAAAAGGCAATTGATAAAATACAACACAACTTTATGTTTAAGACACTCAACAAAATGGGTATAGAAGAAAAATATCTCAACATGATAAAGGCCATATATGATAAACCATCAGCCAACATCATATTAAATGGCATAAAACTGAGGACTTTCCCCCTTAAATCAGGAAAAAGACAGGGTTGTCCACTCTCTCCACTCCTATTTAACATAGTGCTAGAAGTTCTGGCCAGAGCAGTCAGACAACAGAAAGAAATAAAAGGCATCCATTACGGAAAAGAAGAAGTAAAGGTATCACTTTTTGCAGATGATATGATCCTATACATCAAAAACCCCAAAGACTCCACAAAAAGATTACTAGAAACAATAAACCAATACAGTAAGTTTGCTGGATACAAAATTAATATAATTAATATACAAAAGTCCATAGCCTTTTATATGCCAACAATGAAATATTAGAAAACAAACTCAAGAAAATAACCCCCTTCACAATTGCAACAACAAAAATACCTAGGAATAAACATAACAAAGAATGTAAAGGACCTATATAACAAAAACTACAAAGCATTGTTAAGGGAAATCAAAAAAGATACAATGAGATGGAAAATTATTCCTTGTTCTTGGATAGGAAGAATAAATATAATCAAAATGACCATATTACCCAAAGTAATTTATAAATTTAATGCAATTCCTAGCAAAATTCCAATGACATTTTTTAAAAAAATGGAACAAAAAATCATCAGATTTATATGGAACTATTAAAAAAACCCGAGTAGCTGAAGCAATCCTAAGGAAAAAGAATGAAGCTGGGGGCATTACAATACCTAACTTCAAACTCTATTATAGGGCCACGACAATCAAAACAGCATGGTATTGGCAGAAAAATAGACACTCAGACCAATGGAACAGAATAGAACGTCCAGAAATAAAACCACATATATATGGTCAAATAATTTTCGATAAAGGGGCCAACAACATACAATGGAGAAAAGAAAGCCTCTTCAACACATGGTAGTGGGAAAACTGGAAAGCCACGTGCAAAAGAATGAAACTCGACTACAGCTTGTCCCCTTGTACTAAAATTAATTCAAAATAGATCAAAACCTAAATATAAGACCTGAAACAATAAAGTACATAGAAGAAGACATAGGTACTAAACTCATGGACCTGGGTTTTAAAAAGCATTTTATGAATTTGACTCCAATGGCAAGAGAAGTGAAGACAAAGATAAATGAATGAGATTACATCAGACTAAGAAGATTTTGCTCAGCAAGAGAAACTGACAACAAAATAAACAGACAACCAACTAAATGGGAAATGATGTTTTCAAACAACAGCTCAGGTAAGGACCTAATATCCAAAATATACAAAGAACTCATAAAACTCAACAACGAACAAACAAACAATCCAATAAAAAAATGGGAAGAGGACATGAACAGACACTTCTCCCAGGAAGAAATAAGTATATTTAAGTAAGCTGAAAAACACTTATTTTCTACTCACACAGTTGATAAAAGTGCCAGTGAGTGATGTGAGAGCTTACACACTTGAACAAACTTCTGAAATCAAGACACACTATGTAGTTTGATATGATTTGTGAGGTCAGGTAGAAAGTAGGCCCTGGCCGGTTGGCTCAGCGGTAGAAGGTCGGCCTGGCATGCGGGGGACCCGGGTTCGATTCCCGGCCAGGGCACATAGGAGAGGCGCCCATTTGCTTCTCCACCCCCCCTCCTTCCTCTTTGTCTCTCTCTTCCCCTCCCGCAGCCAAGGTTCCATTGGAGCAAAGATGGCCTGGGCGCTGGGGATGGCTCCTTGGCCTCTGCCCCAGGTGCTAGAGTGGCTCTGGTCATGGCAGAGTGACGCCCCGGAGGGGCAGAGCATCGCCCCCTGGTGGGCAGAGCGTCGCCCCTGGTGGGCGTGCCAGGTGGATCCCAGTCGGGCGCGTGCGGGAGTCTCTCTGACTGTCTCTCCCGTTTCCAGCTTCAGAAAAATACAAAAAAAAAAAGAAAGTACAATGCAAGCTTTTAAAGAAAAACAAAAGGAGGTCAGGATGTGTATTTTAACAAACTATAGAAATGATCTCTGAAAGTGTAGTCTTAGGATGTGTATTTTAAAAAAGGAATGCTAAATGTTTCCTTAATAACCTTCAAAGGTAGGAATTCTGAATGTAAAAAGTACTATAAACCAGTCAAATTTCATCTCCAAACAATATAATGTGAAATTAGCTCAGTTACATTGAAAGAACACAATTGTAAAAATGGTCAACAGTTTAACAAGCTGCCAAGCCACCACTATCTGCTGGCTGCCACTTTTAAGACTACTTAGATTAAATGGTGATTACTCTGGTCCAGTGGTGTGCTGGAGCCAGAATACTGGCTTTTGAGAGCCAATTGCAGTCATCTCTTTCCAACTCTCTGTTCAATGACCAGTGACATACTGGTGGCTTGGAATTAACCATAAAGAAAGCATTTGAACTATAGAAATCAGAAAACACAGACAAACTAAAATTATATTTATGGAAAGGCATTTTAGTTAAAAATTTACCAACACTACCACTTAGGTTGTAACTATCTCTCAGTTCCATGATTCTCTGGGCATGTCTGTAGTTTCTGAATACAAAATATATGCAGACAGTTCTGTTTTGTGAAATAATTTTAGGAGGTACAAAAGAGATTACAGAATTGTCAGGGTGAAATAGGTACTGTATATAATAGAGTTTAGTTATCACAGAATTACCTGCATGAGCAGTTGGTAGATTTAAGTCTCATTAAAAAGACTGAAATAATTCAGAAACTGAAAATGATCAGCTTGATCTGGTTATTTCAGCCATTGATTTAATTACTTAATAATTGTTTATTACCTTAATATTCACTCCAACCCTCACTCTCTCTATTTCTCCAAATCCAAATCTGAGTTAAATATACTACATATAAATTTTATCTATTCTCAAATAGTTAACATGTGATATTTAATATCTTCAGTGTATATTTTTGTTACTATTATTCACACCATACTCATTTATAAAATTTGAAATAGGTTAAGTCACATATCTCTTATTATCCAGGTGCATAATAAGTACATTCATCAAATAATTAATGAACATGTCACAAATTTTGATTTTCAAAAATTATAAAAAGTAATTGTAAATAGACACATCTTTTAAAGACATAAGAAAAAAATCTGTGTTGCCTGACCTGTGCTGATGCAGTGGATAAAGCGTGGACCTGGAATGCTCAGGTCGCCGGTTCAAAATCCTGGGCTTGCCTGGTCAAGGCACATGTGGAAGTTGATGCTTCCTGCTCTTCCCCCCTCCACTCTTTCTCTTTCTTTCTCTCTCTCTATCCTCTCTCTATTAAAATGAATAAATAAAATCTATTTTTTAAATTTTTGATAATATTAAATTATAATTAATGTAATTATTTCTATTGGGGATTATAACATTAAGATTCAAGGATGTATGTTTCCAGTGATTTTGTTGATAATAGGGTTAGATATTAGATAAGTCAGACTGGAGAAAATAATATCTTGAAAGTCTTATAATTGTGTAGAATATTGTTTGTTTCAAGCACAGTTTTATGAAGAGCTAGATAGCAATTTTTGGCAATTTTAGTTGTTGTTTTTACTAAAATAATTCTTATTATGACAGAGTACATTATGCATAAATATATTTCTTAAAAGATAATACAAAATTAGCTCATATTAATAAGTCACACAAGTTCTTAAACAAATGTAAAACTTCTTTATGTTGAGCTTGGTGTTCTACTCATTTTGGATTATACAGAAAAAAGGTAAAAGTACTTTTAAAAGTTAAGCTGACACTATTGTTTAAATGTGTTTATTCTATCCAGTGTGTGGCCTTTAAATATACTCCTGTTATGTTGCCACTTTCTTATTGTTTTTCTTTTAAAAAAAAACATAACATGTTATTAGTTGATCTGTTAATCTAAAAAGAACACTGGAGCTAATTACATGAAAAATGTTAACTCCCTGGAAAATAAAATACTGATGTCAGCAGTTGTTCTTTTTCACACTCCCAGCACATCCCAAGGTTGGCATCTCTTGAGGAGCAATTAACTGTGGCAGAGCAACTCAATTCAAACACAATGAGATTTCATTTTCTCTACATTAAGAATCATAATTAATAAAGAAATTATAACATGTTGTCATTGACTATCCAATTACTGTGATAACATTCCTTTTCTTTGAAAGCTCAGGAGAAAACCTTTTAAAGCACTAAGATAGAAGTAGAAAATGGTTTTCTATATATTACAGAGTTAAGATAGAGAAAGAACGACTATTGCTACATATATGAAGGCAATTATAAAATTTATATTCCTAAATATATTCTTATTCCACATATATATTTTTATCTAAATAAAGTTCCGAATTCTAAATAATACTACAAAAATTCTTTTAATGATAAGAATTCAGTTCTGTATAATAAAGCTATTAGATTTATTTTTGTCATGCTTGACCGGTGGTGGTACAGTAGATAGAACATCAATCTGGGATGCTGAGGACCCAGGTTCAAAACTCCAAGGTTGCCAGCTTGAGCATAAGCTTGCCAACTCGAGCATGCAGTCACTGGTTTGAGCAAGAGATCATAGACACAATTCCAAGGTAGCTGGCTTGAGCCCAAAGTCACTGGCTTGAGCAAGAAGAGATTAATGACTTGGCTGAAGACAGCCACCCCCCCAGCCCCCACCCTCACACATCAAGACACATATGAGAAGCAATCAATGAACAACTGAAGTGATGCAAGTACAAGTTGATGTTTCTCGTCTCTCTTGCTTGCTAAAAATTAATTAATTAATTGACATAGTTGTAATATAGCAGTGACATTTGAGCCACAAGGAAGTTTCTGTTGGATGTCATTTCTACAGAATTAACAGCCATTTTTAAAGTTACTTAAAAAATGTATTCAGAAGGTAGTGGACTTACTGACTTTAGGATTGTTTATAATTTTTTCTGTTAAAAATAACATAATAACTTAAGGCATAATTATGTCAATTCCAAATTGTCAATATCCTCTCTTGAAGGAAGATCATGAGAAGATAGAGAAGGAAGAGGAGAAAGAAGAAATAGAGAAGAAATAAAGTGTTGATAAACAAGAGGGTAAAAAGGAGTGGAAGAAGAGAAAGAAACCTGAAGTTTATATGACATCTGGGAAAAGAGACCAAGGGCGGAAGGTTAGAGGGTAGGATAGCTTGACATTTCACAAGTTTTGTTAAGTTGCAAGCATCTACACTATATCCTTACTGATTTCAAGTGACAGTCAATAGCCTAAGATGCAGATACAGTCTTAATATGTGTGGATGTTGGTAAAATGGAAGGGACACTTTGCTCTATATATGCTCCAAAATATCAAGGCTTTCTTATGTCCATTTTATGAGCACTTGTTCCAGAAACTTAAAACTACTGTGAGACAGCTCTATTGCCTTTAAACAGAGAATGCAACCATCTCTGGGTTTGGATGGGTGTCCTATTATACCCTAAATTGCTGGAAGAGGATAACTGCACTGAAAATGTATGCAGAATACTATATAAAGGCCACTATAACTCCATCTGGTGTCTCCGTAATGTGCAACTTAATAAAATGCAAATCAAAAGACATGCACACATTTTTACTCATGATGAATAAGCTGATGGTGAAAAGTCTTAAAACCATAAGAGAAAAAAATACAGCTTAGAAGTAGCGTATCCTGTTACCCTTATTTATAAATCATATTGAAGAAAATAATTTCTACTTAGAAAGGAAGTAGGACTTATTTACAGGGGAAAATATGTTCTACCAGTGAAGACAATTTCATCCCCTCACAGTGCATTTCCTATACCATTCTTATAATCATTATAGTTTTTTTCACATTTTTTATTAATTTTAATTTATTGTGTTAATATGATTTCAAGTGTCCCACTCAATATAGCTCCCTCACCCTCACCATCTTGCCCCCCATTACACACCCTTTGCCCATGTCTACCAAACTTTCTCCTCCCTGCCCTTTGGGATTTGCTGTCCTGTTATCTATATCTCTGTGTTATGTATATATAATTTCACTAATTCCTTCACCGTCTCTGATCCCATCCCCTCATACCCCTTCCCTCTGACAGCTGTCCCTCTGCTCCCTGTGACCCCACTTCTGCCTCTATTCCATTTCTCAGTTCACTTTGTTCATTAGATTCCACATATAAGTGAGATCATATGATATTTGCTTATGACCATTATAGTTTTTTAGTTAAGTCTTTGTCATAGCCTCTAGACCAGTTGTATAGGAGACAAAGAAATGTTTTCATTTATTTTTTTTCATTCAATTTAAATAATCAAGAGTATATCCAGTAAATATTTGAACATTTGTTCAGTCGTTTTTATACTTGAACCCTGGGAAGGTAAAAAAAAAGTTAATTATGCAGGAATACTAGTCCTTCATATTCACTTTAACTAAAGAAATTTCTTTTTTTCCATTTTAATATTGGGGTTCCGAGTTAAGCTTTCTTTAACCCTTTGAGTAGTGAGTTTTGTTGTGTTGTTTTTTTTTTTCATACTCGCTGACCCCTGGGAGTGAGTTGTTGTTTTGTTTTTTTTCAAAAAATGAAACTAGTTTCAGTTACAGTTTTATTAACTTAAAATCATGTTTTCTTGATAACCAATTTATGTAAACAGGAAGAACATACATTTGCCTTTTTTTAATGTTGCCTTGCACATACACAATCGTAGTCCAGATGATCAGGAGGCACGAGGATGTACATGAACGTTCCTACTACTCAAAGAGCTAAAGAAAGATTTTCTTTTAATCAATGGTATAAATAGTTGTTTCTGCTGTAGAAACAAAAACATTGATTAACTTAAGCAGTGTACACCTCTAAAAAAAGCAATTACTGATTATCTCTACTTATTTTAATGTATATGCACATAAACTGAAATTCACAAATATGATATTCATCTTAGAGTTAAAAAAGAGTAAACTTATTTTAGAGCTTTAAAACTTGTAAGTTAGTTTTCTTTATGTATTGTGTAATTAAACATAAATAAACTGATTTTATAAAAACAACACTTTAGTAATCACATGTTCATGATAACAAAGAATAAGAAGTACGGGACTTTACATATTTTTCTTAATATATAAATAGTGTATCTTCATAGTCAATAATTTGAGCAGAATAAAAATAATGTGCAACAACAACTTAAAGGCCAAATTCTCCTTGAGTTCCCTATACCAACTGCTTCTGTTCACCAGAAGAAAATAAGCACCTTTCTGCTTATTATTTCAATAAAATATTATGACATCATATATCCAGCCTTTGTGTTTTACACAGATAGGATCCTTTTACATATAAGCATAAACTTTGCTTTTTTATTCAATAAATTATATATTCTGATGATGTATGTTTCTGTCTCTGAGAACTTTCAGGTTTTTTTCTTATTTTTTTAATTACTGCCTATTAGTTTATTTTATAGATATATTATAATTTGTTTATTCAACCTTACAGATGATTATATTGTTTACAATTTTTAAAAAATTAAAATAAAAAATCAGTGCAGTAAATTGAATCACAAGTTATACAGACACTTATTTTATTAACTATTAAAAATTATTTTCTTATAAAACTTTCCCAGTTGATACTCTTCTCAAGCAAGTGTATCGAGAGGTCCTGTTTCTCCTACCTTCTACCTGGAAACTTCTTCTACAACTAATCTACTTCATTAACTGAGCTCTCTAACATTACT
Organism: Saccopteryx bilineata; assembly: GCF_036850765.1. Classification (NCBI taxonomy): domain Eukaryota; kingdom Metazoa; phylum Chordata; class Mammalia; order Chiroptera; family Emballonuridae; genus Saccopteryx; species Saccopteryx bilineata. The sequence continues at coordinate 52,673,418 of NC_089502.1, forward strand.
ACCTTATTTAATACTGCAATACTTTATTTAAATGACAATCACACCCCTGTCATTTATAAGCTGCTTATCCTAGTCTAACTTTTTTCTATCACCATATAACATACTGCATGATTCTCTTATTTCTGTGAAATATAATTGCTGTTTTTTTTCTGGCTCCTGCTGATAGAATATAAGGTGCTTTAGAGAAGGTATATTTGTTTTACTCACTGATACATGGTAGGCACATAAGAGATCATCAATATGATAAAACACTTTTGGCAAAGTAAGAACAGAAGGGAACTTCTTTAGCCTTATGAGGAACACTTATAAAAAAACCTACAGTTGAAATCTGTTCAAGATCAGGACATAGGCAGTTCCTGAGCTCACCTAATCGCACAGACATACTAAATCTACAACCATATGTAGAATAATTTCCTATGAAGAAAACCTAAAAACTGGCAGAGTGAACCCTTCACATTGAGCGAACAAGAAGAAAAATACATCAAAGCGGGTAGAAAATACCAAGGCACAATCTCATCATAAACCCCATCAACAGAAGAAACTCAAAACCTGGAGCTCCTCCCTGAGTTTACTCACAGACTTACCAGCCCCAGGGCCCAGCCTAGAAGCAGCTCTGTGAAAATCACCTAGACTTTATATGAAATAGATGTGTTCTGAGGGGCTACAGCATACTGGGATACTCTGTAGGGATTAAAGCTGGTGGGTGCCATCTCTCTACATGCTCTGTCTCTGCCTTGCTAAAGGTCACCAATACCATCTTTTGTTCTTCTCTTTTTTCTCATTGTCTTTTTCTTTTCTTCTCTCTCTCTCTCTCTCTCTCTTTCTCTCTCTCTCTCTCTGGCAAGTATCATCTTTGCTGTCCCCTCTGCCTTACTCCAGGTAGTAGGTGACATCTTTCTACTCTCCCTTTGCCACAGTCCATAACATCAATATCTCCTGGAAAGAAAATTTTACACTCATCTTGTGCCTCAAATTTTACATATGGTGATCCATTTTCTGTGGCTGTTACACAAGATATGCCCTTGATCACCTAGCTCTGGAGATCATTGGGAATTACTGTCCTGATTGCCATGAAATGAACAATTAGAAGTTATTTTCCATACTACTCAGCCATAAGAAATGATGACATCAGATCATTTACAGCAAAATGGTGGGATCTTGATAACATTATAAGGAGTGAAATAAGTAAATCAGAAAAAACCAAGAACTGCATGATTCCATACATTGGTGGAACATAAAAATGAGACTAAGAGACATGGACAAGAGTGTGGTGGTTACCAAGGGTGGGGGGGAGGGAGGACATGGGAGGGAGGGAGGGAGAGAGTTAGGGGGAGGGGGAGGGGCACAGAGAACTAGATAGAGGGTGACGGAGGACAATCTGACTTTGGGCGAGGGGTTTGCAACATAATTTGATGACAAAATAACCTAGACATGTTTTCTTTGAATATATGTACCCTGATTTATTAATGTCATCCCATTACCATTAATAAAAATTTATAAAAAAAAAAAAAGAAGTTATTTTCCAGAATACCACTCTCAGGGTACAGCACAGATAACAGCCTGACACATACCCTCAGTGTTTCTTAGAATAAAGCTTTTTTGTTTGTTATGTTATACAGCTCAATTCAATGTAATGTCATCTGTTAATTATACCTTAATGAAAATGATGTAATAAACAACAACAACAACAACAACAAATGGTACAGAAACAGCCAGAACCTACCTTATACCACATATAACATAAATTACATTCTAACCTAACATGAAATTTATAGATCTAAAACTTCCATTAGATATCATAGGCAATTATCATTGTAACCTTGGGGTAGATTAATATTTCCAAAATAGAACAAAAATAAAACAAAATATTAAACATATTTAAAAATTGGTAAATTTTACTTCATCATAGTTTTATAAGTTTACTTATCAAATGCCATAAAAATGTTCAATGAGAAGAAAATATTTTCAGTTTTTTATAACTGACAAATAACAGGTACTCACAATATATAAATAATTATTACAGGTCAAAAACAATAGCAAACAGCATATGGCCAAAAGACTTGAATAGACACCTCACAAAACAAGATATAAGAATGATCAAAAGCACGTTAAAAGGTGCTCAACATCAGTTTTCAACAGGGAAATAATAACTAAAACTGCAATGAATATTACTGTACATTCACTATTGTTTCCTACTGGTTAAAATAACTAAAATTAAAATAATTCACCATACCAAATGCAAGGAAACAGCTGGAGTAACAGGACCTCACTTAAATTGATAGACTGTTAAAATGATTCAACCACTCTGGAAAACTGTCGTTCAGTTTCTCATGAACTTAAACATATACTTTTTCTGTTACTCAGCAATTACACTCTATGGTATTTTATCAGAAAATATGCAAACATATGTCCATGAAAGAATTTATGGAAGAAAGTTTATAGAAATGACCTCAAGGTGAAAACCATCTTTATGTCCTTAAAAATGATAATGAATAAATAAACTGTGTTACATTATACAGTGGTACACTACTGAGCAATAAATTAGGAAAAAATACTGAACACTGCAATAATATGGATGAATCTCAGACACCAAAGTGTACTGTCTCAATACATTTGGGTTGTTATAACAAAATTAGAGACTGCAGATATATTTTCACCTTTATTCAGTTAGTGTTCCAATATATTTGTTTCTTGTTTTCTTAACCACTTGTGTATCTGAGAGTATTGGTGTTTTATTTTTATAGTTGAGTAACAACTTGGTTAAAAAAATTCAGATCACACTGTTTTAAAATTATAAATATAGATAGTAATCAATTTACTCGAGTTGGTTTGACAATGTACAGAAGTATAAAATCAGCCTAATTTTCCTCCTCTTTTCATATGAATTATTTTGCTTGAATGCCTGAATAATTCTTTTTTCATCCTTGAAGTTTAGCAACTTTAGCATTATATATGTCAATCACACAATCATATTTTCTAGTACACAGAATATTATTTCAGATTTACATATTAATTCCATCTATTATTTAAGGAACACTTTTTCTATTGCATCTTTTAATATTTTTCTTTTCCATTTGGGGGGTTATTTATTTCTGTACACTTATCTATATGTTAGATGTTAGTCTATTTTCTTTATATATATTTTCTGTATAAGCTCTTTAATATTTTTGTTTCTCTGCATTTGTGATGATTATCTCAGCATAATTTTCTATCATAAATTTTGTTTCAATTTATATGAATTCTTTTCCTTTCTCTCTATATTTTGTATATTATATCAAAGAAAGTATTGCTATATTTCTTAAGCTTGATACAGAAACACATCTTATATGCAGATGAAAGCCATTTTGTCCATGAAGTTTTATGTAAGACTTCAAATTGTGAGAGGTAAGAATAAAGACCCAAATACTTCATTACCTTTGCTAAGAATATCTTACATTTAGACTAATATATAACACCATTCTCTGTACAAATGAAAATCAATATTTTTCAATTTTCTTAAAATATATTTTGCTACCACAAGAGAAAGGTTATAGCATTTTTGATCTATAAAAATAGGTTAGATTGGGAGTCTTTGAAACGTACTAGCTACCTGCTAGAGAAACAAGCTTAATATATTTAAAACAGTACTGAATGTTTATACTGTTTTTATATTTAAATAATCAAAATAAGTCTTATGTTAAAGGTCTTGCTTTTTCACAAACTATTGTATTGTTTTTCCCTCCAACATTTTTCGTAAAAACTAATATAGCATAAACCTCTGCATCTTTTCAATATATAAAAATATTCTATGCATTCAGTCTATAATTATCAAAGAGAGAATATGCTATATTTCAACTGCATGTAGAAATTTTGAAAAATTATTCATAATGAGTCTATATTTTCTACACTGCAAATGATTTAACTGCAAGTATCTATAATCCAATGGAAAATTCATAAAGCGTGCTCTTCCAAGAGGGAAAGTGATAATTTATTAAACACTTAAGAGTCAAGTGCTGTACCAAGAATTCACATGTATTAATTACTTCTTATAGCAATCTCATACAATTATTTTAATTTTACAAGTAAGTAAATGAGGCCCAGACTGGTTAAGTGACTTTCTCAGATTACTTGCCCAGCTAATAAGTGTCAGAGTTAAAATATAAACAGGTAGTCTGATTTAAGAGCCATTTTCTCAGATATTATTCTTTATTCCAAAGTTAACAGAAGAATTTCAGGTGCTAATAATGTTTAAAATTTTTATTTTCATTTTTTTAGAGACAACAATCTACTAACACCTGCAAACCTATCTATATTACTATTGGAAGTTATATTCTCTAAGAATTTACTTTGTCTTCTAATGAGAAACATTTTTGTTAGATTATACTAGTTATTTCCTTTGGTTTATATATCATCACAATGTTTTTCAGTGGTTCCTAATTTTGATGGCAAATCAAGCTCATCTGTAAAATTTTATAAACATCTATAGACTAAGACTCAAATAGAATTTCTAAGGTTGAGGTTCTGGCATTTTCCCCCCAAAGCTTTTAACTGAACCCAAAGTTCACCAATTTAAATTCCTCATGAATCTAACAAGGAAGCTTTAAGCAGTACAAGTGGTGGCATCCCTTTACTGGCAATGGACTCAGAAATACTACTTTTTCCCATATAATAAAGATAATAGAGACAGCTATTGCTTCTCTTCTGAGAAAGTCAATTTTTAAAGTTGATAAGAGGGCATTTTGGGTCCTTACTTAACTATTTGTTACTTAATTACATCTCTCTGGGAGCAGATCAATTTTGAAAATGTAAAATCTTAAGAATATAATATTACAAATTCTCCTGGAAGTGTCTGGTTTATGCAAGCACCTTTTCTGTTAATTCGGGTGCCTACCCAGGAATATAATGATTTAGCTCATGGGAAGATAAGAGAGGATTTATTATCTTTTGGTTGAAAGCAGTTAGCACTACTATTATGAAAACTAAATAGCGGCAGATATAATCCTAAAGCTATGTAAAAAGCAAATGGACCTAATCTCCATTTAACAATTCATATGAATAAATAAATAAATAAAACTTAAATCTCCCTCACATTGTGGGCAAAATTAATTTGAAATGGATTATAGACTTAAATGTGAATGATAAAAAAAAATAAAGCTCTCTGATGAAAACATAGAATAAATTTTTTTAAAAAAAGAACATATGATAATATCTTCATGATTTGAAGGTAAGCAAAAATTTCTAAAAGAAGAAACAAAAATACCAACTGTAAAAGAAAGAAACTGAAAATAAGATTTTATTAAAATTAAAGTTCCATTTATATAAACATGATGTTAAAAAGTGAATAAAATAATATACTGCTCACAAAAATTAGGGGATATTTCAAAATGAAGAAGCAATAAAAATCGAAGCATTTGATTTTTATTAAAGAAAAACATCAGAAAAACAAACAAGTCAAAGAAAGTTGTTTGATTATGCAAATGAGATGAAAACCAACTTTATTTCATTGGTGAAAATGCACTATACAAAAGGCTAAAAGCACTGGAGTATCTGCATGGTCCCTGATCCCCTAATTTTTGTGAGGTAAGACTGGAACATCTTCCTTCTTTCTCTCTCCAAGGACACTTTCCCTACTCCCCATACATACATGTGGCAAAGACCTTTATCAATAATTTATATTAAAAAACTCCTAGCATAGCAAGAAGAGTGATAAGAGGAAAAAGACAAAACAATGTAGTTGATAATGAACAAGTAACTTCAGCAAGTGAACAGCACTTTAAGATATCCACATAACCAATATGCTTATGAAACAGTAACATCATTTTTCATCAGGAAACTTCAAATTGAAACTATTTCACACCCTTCAGAGTGGCTAAAATTAAAGAACAGCAAGACTAAGTTTTGACAAAGATGTGGAAAAACAATAATCTCACACGTGGTTGTTGGGACTGTAAAATGGTACAACTATTTTGGAAAACTATTCGACAGTGTTTACTGAAATTAAATATATGCTTTCTTTACTAATTAACAGTTCCACTTGTACACATTTACTAAATAACAGTGAGTACACAGGTCTTCCAAAAGACATTTATAAACGTGTCCATAGTAGTTCATTCATATAGCAAAAACTAGAAACAGTTGATATGTCCACTAACAGGGGACTGGATAAACATATTGTGGCATATCCATACACTGGAATACTTCTCAGTAATGAGGAGAAATGAACTATAATAAATGCAATTACATGAATAAATCTCTGATATTAATTGCAATGAAAGAAGTCAGACAACGTTGTGCAAGCTATTTGATTTTCTTTATGTGATGTTTAAAAACACAGCAAACTAATCTGTAGTGACAGCTCTCATCATAGTGGTTAACTGTGAAAAGTTGACTGGTAAAAGTCATAATGGAACCATCTGTAGTGTTGAAAATACTCTCTATCTTGCCTGACCTATGTTGGTGCAGTGGATAAAGTGTTGACCTGGAATGCTGAGGTCACTGGTTCAAAACCCTGGGCTTGCCTGGTCAAGGCACATATGAGAGATGATGCTTCCTGCTCCTTTCCCCTTATCTCCCTCTCTCTCTCTCTCTCTCTCTCTCTCTCTCTCTCCTTTCTAAAATGGACAAATAAAATCTTTTTTAAAAGGGGAGGGAATACTCTTTATCTTGATCTAGGTGGTTACCACATGGGTGGGGTCATTTGTTCAAAACGACCAAATTGTATATTTAATATTTGTGTACTTTACTTCATGTTTATTGTAACTCAATAGAAAATGGTTAAGCAATTTGCTTTTTCCCATATTTCCTTGCAGGGTCATAATAACAGATTATGATCAGAAAAAGAAAAAAAAATCTCTCATATATAAGGTGAAGGGCATCTGAAAGCAGGTTTAAAAATATAAGTTCTGACTCATCTCTATATTAGTTACCAGTAAAGAAAAAGTAGGTAAAAAAAATCAAAACACAAACTCAGAGCACATTTTCTTTAAAAGAAAGTTTATTCTTCCTAGCGATAATTGGGTAATATTGATAGATCTATCATGGTGAAAAATAAAATATAAACAAAGCTATATCTTGAAATTCTGGCAAGACATTTAACACATTTGGACTTGCTAATTTGGTTAAATACAATAGGCAATCAATTTGAAATAAAAGACAATCATTTTATTTTATAATTACCTTGTTTAAATGATCAGGCTTCCCTTATAATGATTAAACACCTTTTATATGTGGGTTTGTTTAAGGAAGAGGGCAGTAATTGCAGAAAATTTTTTATTTCAAACCACAGGCACACTTTTACTCGGGATCTTTTGAATATAAGGATTTAAATAGAGCTCTTTTAAATAGATTATTTTAGATATTTCTAGAAATCCAGACATTTATAATATTCACAAATATTCAAGTCTCTCCCCAAAAGAAACTACTTTCTCATAGTTTCTTTGGAATATAATATTGTGTAGTATTGAGGACATTACTCACTTCCATCGTGAAACACTAATCAGTGGTAATTCTTCCTTCTCTGAGAAAAAGCCAAATGGTGCTGTAATGGGCAATGCAATTTTCCTCACAAGGTTGCTAGATGAAGCAATGAATGAAAATAAATGGCATCAATTTGTCAGTAAAGCTACAGTACATTTGTCGTGTGAGCAACAAACTTTGCTGATGCTGACAGTCCCAACATCATTATGTCATACGTTTTGAAAAATAAATAGAACACTAAAAAGTGCTATAACAAAGATGTGAAAGATGCTGTAACAAGGTTTTAATAGCCATGAAAATTAGTAAAAAGTGACTAAGATATCTCAAAGCTACTACTTGTTTCCTTACTTAAAAACAGTTAAGTTTTTTAAGGGGATTGATCAGACCCTTTTTATGCCAATTTCAAATTATTTTTGAAGTACAATTCCTCCTCAGGAAATTAGGGGATTAAGAGGAGCAAATAACAAACTTAATGATAGGCTATATCAAAAAAATTTTTGTTATCTGTGTTTTTAATGACTCAGCTGCAAAGAAAGAAAAATGTCCATGTCCTTCAGGTTCACATACATCATTTCTTTGTGTGCCTTCTATAAGTTTCCCAAGGGAAATTCATGTGATTGAAGAGGTCAAGATACTAAAAAAATTGCACCAGGTAAAGTCCAGGATTATTGTTACTTTAGTTCCTGTTACTAGGAGCTGTTTATTAATATATTTTCATGCTGTTATTCAGACTGAGAAACAGTGCAGCAAGAGTCTATAATTTACTAATCTCACTAAGGATAGGAACTGAATTCTTTATACCTGGAATATGAGGACAGCATTCTGGTATATTTTTAAGAGTGTCTTCAGGATTGTTCCACTGCAGAATAAACTCATAGACAAAAAACAAAACAAAACAAAACTACTTTTCAAATTCTTTTATGCTCCCTCTTTCAAAACAATATTTGGTTTGCAACCAATATTAATGTACTTTTAAAAATATCTGAACTTTAGTACATGACTGAAATAATGTCTTTGATTATAATTTTTAAAAGGAAAATCTGGAGCAACTAAATTAATTCTGAACAGCAAATATGTAGTTCTAGTTATTCAATATGTTGTCCTATTCAAACACCATTCATGAGATCACAGATCTATATATTTTTTAATTTAAGACTTTATTTGTTCATTTTAGAGAACAAGAGAGAGAGAAAGAGAAGGTGGGAGGGGGAGCAGGAAGCATTAACTCCCATATGTACCTTGACCAGGCAAGCCCAGGGTTTTGAACCAGTGACTCCAGCATTCCAGGTCGATGCTTTATCCACTGCACTGTACCACCACAAGTAAGGCACAGATCTATTTTTTAGATGATTACTGGTTCAAAGCAAATATCTATTACATGGTGATCATAGTAAGAATCATACAGATCAAATCTCTAAGATTATACACTGAACAGGCAGTAAGTGTCTCCTGAATCTGCTACTCAGTGTTCTGTGACTGTCAGATAAGGTTTCCAAAACGCTGCTTTTCTTCAACAGGATTATCAGTGCACATTTATCAGATTCAATTTTGAACTATAAATCAGCAGAATGCCTTAAGGGAAATATTAAATTAGTCACCCACATAAAACTTTTCTTTAAAACCAATCATGCATAGTGAACAGCATTGAAATTTATATAAACATTCTTAATTTAAACAACGAAAGTTGAGGTTGAGAAGGCTATAACTGTGAATGCACTTAATGACTTAGCTGAATAAACCATCCCTGTGACAGCACGTACAACGTTTTGCCCAAAGGCTGGAGTGCATGCTGAGAGAGAGTGTGTGAATACTATAATTAGAGTATAAGCCAGCTTTGTGATTGCATTGGGTAACATGGAAAAAGGGTTACTTGATTACAAAAACAGAATGCAGTATAATGTGGCTACATGTTCTTCTGTCTGAGAAAATGTATTCCTGACAATGAATGATTTTTGTACCATTTCAAAATTGCTGGAGTGATTAGATGGTAGTCAAGGGAAAGCAACTAGTTATGCATATTTTAGACAGATATGCTCTTTAGCAACGCCAACTCTGAAGTTACACAAATAACCAGCAGCTCAAATCCCCTGGCACATTTCCCATAAGGCATTCAAATACTGTTTCATCGCCTTGAATTAGCATCATTCTAAGGCTTTCTGTTTTAGGTATTTTACTGGTAGCTCACTTAGCTGTCACTCAGTCCCATTATCGAGTGTTCCTAGCAAGTACACTGTAGATCAAATATCCATATCTTTACATTACAACAATTAAGTGATAAAGATGCATATAAACTGTTCAGAATGTGTTAAAGTAATGTAAGCAAATGTTTCAGTAATTAAGGGCGGTTGTTAAAGCAGAGTAATATGAGACTGCATTTACTGTGTAAAATATAACCGCTCTAATGGTTTAAACTCATACATAGAATTTTAGAAAAAGAAAAAAGAAGTTACTGCTACCTAGATTTTCAATGCTGCTCTGGTTTTTGTTCTTTTCAAAGTCTGATTTTCCTTCAAGTCTCTGAAATACCTCCATATGCTATAAAATAATTATTTATCCTCCGTTTACTTTTGGTATTTCTGCTTATGTTGCTTGCAATCAAACACATCTATCTTAAATGTAAAATTTTTCAAACTTCAGTGAAATAAATCCTGTATTAATCTGTGGGAGATCATCTAGATAATAGAAACTGAAATGGTCAATTTAATCAGATCCTTTGACTGTCTTTACTATTCTCCAGACCAAAGAGAACCAAAAGCTTTGCTACATGATATGATAAATAATTGGATTAAAAAATAACTTGAGTCATGTGCCTTCCCATACACAATGGATAAAATCTGATAAAAGGCCGGTTCCAGCACAGGAAATACATATTTTCTTTTCAATATCCCTATATGCACTCTCCCCTAAGCACTGTCTCATCTTCGGCTGGCTTTAATTCACACTGGTTTTATATTTAATTCTTAACATGACTTCAAAAGCAAATAAAATGTGTTATTTACACACAGATGGTTCTTTTTATTTCTAATTCCATTTTTGCCAAATTAAAATTAAAATGGTTTTTTCATGTTTCATAATGTGTTAAGTATACAAGATTATTAATTTTTCATTTCTGATTTTTGTCTCTTTCTCTCAATACTCTAAAAATTAACCTTTTGATCCAGTTATAAAAATTGGTTTTGAGATGTTTTGCAATACATATTAGCTAGTGCTACATGTTTCTGAAACATATACGTAAAACCTTTGTATGTATATTTGGAAGTACCCAGTGAAAAGTTTATGATAAAAAGTACTGTGTGCAAATCTTGTTCTAAAGCAAAAATTGATGTTGTAATTAAACTTTTTTTGTTAATCTAAACTGTTTTTGAACTATTTTCTTAAAATAAAGACGATCTGTAGCTAGTTTGGATTTTATATACTTATTGAGAACCTGCCGTGTTTAGAAACTGTTAGAGGATCTGGAATTAGAAAAGCATTAAAAGATAAAAAGGTTTCTGTTCTCATAGGCTTAAAATTCTAGTGGAAGAAGTTTTATTAAACCAATTAAGGACACCCACTATGGACATCACATGAATTAGAAATAAACTTTTATTTTATTAATCAAATGATTTTTCAGTTCTTATCTATTATAGCAGCTATTTGGAAATATATCAATATAATTATTTATATAGAAATAAGCTAAAAACCTATGTCCTTTGTCTTTCATTTTGCTCACTTGGCAGAACTTCTACCTTGGATAAATTAAATCCAGGAACTCTATGCCAACCTGAAAAAGAGCACCCAATAATTAGTGAATACTAAGTAAAGAAAAATACACAACAGTGATGCCTAATATTGCTTTTTTTATATTAACGACCACCCAGTTAAAGTGGGAAATTAATGATGTCTAGCAATTTTTTTATGTTTTTCTAGTTAATATTCTCTCCTACCTATGACTATTTCACATCTATTCTTCCCTTTTTATAGTCTCCTCATGGTCTTTCTTCCTATTTGTCTAGGAAAGTAGAAGCAATTTAAAAATAATATAATTTTACATCCCTCCACCATCCTTCATGAATCTCTATACAGCCTGCCTTTCTTGCTGTTGTAGGGATTAATCATTGATATGCTCCTCCCCTACACCAACTACTCCTCTTATTTTCTAGACTACAACCACTTACTTATGCATAGAATGCAGCTCCTACAGTTGTTTCTTCTCTCTGCTGATTCATTTAATTTTTTATCTCTGTTGAATCATTTCTATCAACATACAAACAAGCTGTAATTCCTTTCATCATTAAAAAAAAACACTTCTTTGACTTCATATCTCTTTCCAGCTAGCAGCCACCACATCTCTCTGCTTCCCTCCCAGCAAAACTTCTAGACAGAGTTGATTACATATTTGGTCTTTATTTTTCTTTCATAGTCTCACTATACTTCATTCCAATCAGATTTTTATGCTTACCATTTCTCTGAAAATACTATCACAGTCACTGATGACTTCCATGTTGCCAATTTTGGAAGTCTATTTATTTGTTTGTTTGTTTATTTATTGCCTTTCATCTTATTCAACCTTTTAGTAGCAGTTAACTAGGTTGAGCCCTTTCAAAATATTTGTATTCTTTGGTGTCAGAAAGAGTTGTAGTTATCTTCCTACTTCATTGGATGGTCATTGTTTTTCATTTGTCCTTTTTTTTTTAAGTGAGAGAAGGAAAGATGGTGAGACAAACTCCTGCATGCACCTCAATCAGGATCCACCAGTGCAACTCGGCAACCCCCGACTGGGGCCTACATTCAGACCAATTGAGCCACTAACTGTAAGAGGGGAGGCAGGAGAGAAAGGGGAGGGGGAGGGGAAGAGAAGCAGTTGGCAGCTTTTCTTATGTGCCCAGACCAAGAATCAAACCCAGAACAGCCATGCATTGGGCCAATGCTCTATCCATTGAGCAACCAGCCAGGGCCCTTTCTCATCTTTTTGACCTATAAATATTAAAATGCTTTAGGGTTGAGACACTGGGCCTTCTGCCTTCTCTGCCTACATTCACTTCTTATGTTTTTATCCATGATATGACTTTAAATACCATCTATATGCTAATAACACATACATTTTTATCTTCAGCCTTACATAGCTTCTAAAATTCAGACTTTTATTTAACCATTTCTTTTAATATTTATACTTGGGATGTACAGTACGCATCTTACACTTGACACATACTCAAATGAATTTTTGAGTTCTTCCCTCTAAAATGGCACTTAGTCTTTCCCCTTCTCAGTAAGCGGTAATTCTACTCTGCCAATGCCCACGCTGAAAGTTTGCAGCTGTCTTTTGCTCCTCTTTTTCTTCAAATTTCTCTATGAACTGGCTGTCATCTCCACTACTTTTCTGACCTCATTTGTCTTTTTACAATAAACCAAGCAAGTTCATACCATAATAGTTTTACATTTTATCATCATATCTTCCAAGATGATTTCTCCTTCATTCCATTCCCATCTCTACACACCTGTCATCTTTTCAGAGATACCTTTTTATATAAAATAACAGTGTTTTTCTTTTGGCATTTATCACCACCTAAAATTATATATTTGCTTATTATCTATCTTCCCTTAACAAAATATAAGCTCCATTATGGCACACACTATACAAGTTTTATTCATTGTTGTTACCAATACTTGGCAAGTGTTAGACACTCAATAAATGTCTATTGAAATAATGAATGAGTGACTGAATAAATAAGTAGTGAGAAAACATGACTATGTCTGAAATACAGTGAACAGAAGAAACATAATAGAAGAAGATGAAGAGATAGGAATAAACCAGATTTATATAGACCTTTTCTAGGCCATTAAAAGGTGTTTATATTTTTTCTATGTACAATATTAAATGTTTAATATTTTCAGTAACTGTGTGAGAAATGAATGTGAATAGGTGTGTGTGTGTGTATGTGTATGTGTGTGTGTGTGTGTGTTGGAGGGTTGCAAAGAACAGTACATCATGTTTTTCCCTTAAAAAACTCAGAATATAGAGGAGTAAACTGGTAAAGAAAAAAACCAACAATTTATTTAAGGAACTAAGCAAACTGGAAGAACAAAAGAGTTCTTCTTACATGGCTGTTATATGGATACACTGAGAATGTGTATATGAAATAATTTTGTAAATTGTAAAGGCAATGCCTATAGTATTTGGTCCATTCAGACACATATTATACATAGTGTCTCATAAATAGCACACGCTTAATAAATGCTTCTAAAATACATAGGTGAATGATATCATTATTATTTCTATTAAGAGAAATGGTTTACAAGAAATAGGTAGAAGTAATGAAAAAAATCAGCACACTGCTTCATAATATGTATTTTTTTGTCCCATAAACATTTTCATCAAGACATTTCTGCTTAAGATCTTATCCCATAAGGGTATTCAGCTATTATCAGAGACTATGACTGCCCAAAACCACTCTGAGTTACCCAAAAGGAATAAGTAATAAATCACTCGAATATTTTCTTTAAAATGCACACTTCCAGGCCTTACTATAGATCTTCAGATCTGAATCAGGATAGAAGAAAGGAGGTATTTCCAAGGATTTTGCATTTTAAAAACAATCATCTTGGTCAGGAGAGTTGTAAAGCATGACTGATTAGATTTATTCCTAAAAACATTACAGGCAACAGGGAAAATGCTTAAGTTTCTTGCTGGTAGAATTCCTTGTTCATTGTGTGACATTTGAGTAGAGTTTGGGGATTGCTTGTTCATTTCTTTCTGGCAGAAAATAAAGAGCAATGGAGACACACTCATACATACAATGATTACCGTCAGCCAAATACAAATCAAGTAGAAAAAAGAAAAAAAAATATCAAGACTGATTACACCCATTTAACACTTGACATTTTAATCAGAGTTGTTGGCAGTGCAGCATTCTTGAGTATCCACACTGTTCTGCAGAATCCTGCATAACTATGATTTCCTGAACACAGGGTTTTATTAATTTTGTTTTGTAGTTAAATGTGTGTTATAGAAGATTTTTTTATTTTAAATTTTATTTAGAAAATTAACTTTAACAAGACAACATTGATCAATAAGAGTGCATAGTGAAAATTTCTATAGTATTTGAACTGTTCATTATGTTGTATACCCATCACTCAAAGTCAAATCAATTTCCATTACCTTATATTTGTCCCTATTTACACAGTTCCCCCACTCCCTCCCCCTTCCAATTCCTCCACATCCCATTCCCCTTTCACCCACATTCCTTTCCCCCTGGTAACTATTTAACTTTTAGCTACATCCATATGTCTCAGTTTTATATCCCATCTATGTGTGAAATCATACAGTTCTTAGTTTTTCCTGATTTACTTATTTCACTCAGTATAATGTTTTCAAGGTCCATCCATGTTGTTGTAAATGTCACTATGTCATCATTTCTTATGGCTGAGTAGTATTTCATCGTATATATGTACCATATCTTCTTTATCCAATCCTCTATCAAAGGACACTTTGGTTGTTTCCATGTGTTGACCACTGTGAACAACGCTGCAAGGAACATGGGGGTGCATTTTTTTTGTATTTTTTCCAAAATTAGAATTGGGGCAGCAATCAGACTCTTGCATGCATCCAACAGGGATCCACCCGACATGCCCACCAGAGGGTGATGCTCTGCCCATCTCGGGCTTTGCTCCCTTGTCACTGGAGCCCTTCTAGTGCCTGAGGCGACTTTGCTCCAGTGGAGCCTTGGCTGCTGCGGGAGGGGAAGAGATAGATAGAGAGGAAGGAGAGGGGCAAGGGTGGAGAAGCAGATGGGCACTTATCCTGTGTGCCCTGGCCGGGAATCGAACCCAGGACTTCCACACACTGGGCCAATGCTCTACCACTAGGCCAACTGGCCAGGGCTGTGATTTTTATTTTCTTGATAGAATATCTTGAGTAAAAACATGGAGTCACCAAGAATTAAAATTTAAAGAGTCTGACTAAAAAAGCCAAAGTTCTAAAAGAATGCAAGTTAAATCTGGTATATACTCAGCAAGGGGTTAATAAATATTTTATCATCTAAATTGAGCACATTACCAATTTATATAACATCTCTGTTATAAATAGTATTGAGAGAAGCTATGAAATTACAGCAAATGGGAGAAACCATGATGTGTGTAAGAGGAGGAGTAAGTCAAGGGCAGATATAATACCAGATTAGAAAGTAAATTATCTTAGTTTGTAATCTGTATTTTTCTTAGCTGATTGACTTAAGTAGAAGTTGCAAATATGTCTTTTCTATGTTAAACATCATTTAACATTATCTTCTAGAACTTAAATAGTTAAAAAGTATTCATCAAAAGAGAAAATATTAGATGGAAATAATATATATGTATTGCTTTTTACCACATTTACTTCTTGTGTGGGGACTAAACTTACTCCAGTTTTGTCAGACTGCTGACATACAAACAGTATGCTCCTCTGACAACAAGTGGACATATGGATTGCACTTGATATATCATAGTACTTCATACCAACATTCATGTTCACTCATAATTTTAAACTGTGACTTTGTTTAGAAATCAGTCATTGCAGATGTAATCACTTAAAATGAGGTCATACTGAATTAAGGTGGGCTGTAAATTCAATTTGGCTGCTTTTTATTATTATTATTTTAGAGATAAAGGAAGGGGGAAGAGAGAAACATCAATTTCTTGTTCCACATATTTATACATTCATTGCTTGATTCTCGTATTTGCCATGATTGGGGGTTGAAACTGAACCTTGGCATTTTAGAATGATGCTCTGACCAATTTAACTACAAAGTCAGGGTGTGACTAATTGTTTTATAAGAAGAAGAGAGGAGACATAAAGATATAGTAGAAGAATGCCATGTGACAATGGAGGTAGAGATTGGCTTGATAGGTCTACAAGCCAAAGAACATCAACGACTACTAACAACCACTGCTAAGAAAAGGCAAAAAAATATTCTCTATAAAGAACACAACCATACTGATACCTTGATTTCAGACTTCTGACCTCCAGAATAATAAGTGAATAAATTATTGTTGTTTTAGCCTGACCAGGCAGTGGCACAGTGAGTAGAGTGTCAGACTGGGATGCGGAGGACCCAGGTTTGAGACCCTGAGGTTGCCAGCTTGAGCGTGGGCTCATCTGGTTTGAGCAAAGATCACCAGCTTGGACCCAAGGTCACTGGCTTGAGAAAGGGATTACTTGGTCTGTGGTAGCCCACAGTCAAGGCACATATGAGAAAGCAACCAATGAACAACTAAGGTATCCCAACAAAAAACTGATGACTGATGCTTCTCATCTCTCTTTGTTCCTGTCTGTCTGTCCCTATCTATCCCTCTCTCTGACTCTCTCTGTCTCTGTAAAAAAAAATTCTTGTTGTTTTAAGACATTAAATTGTAGTCATTTGTTATGGCAGCCCTAGAAAACTAATACAGCTCCTTAAATAACACCACACACAAAATTAGGTTGAATTGCAGGTCTTAACATAAAAACTAAAACTATAAAACATCTAGAAAAACCCATGACAGAATATCCTCAGTACCATGAGAAAAAAAATTTTTTTTTGTAGTTCATCTTTCTTGTGTGTGTTTTTTTTTATAATTTTATTTTTTTAATGGGGTGACATCAATAAATCAGAATACATATATTCAAAGATAACAAGTCCAGGTTATCTTGTCATTCAATTATGTTGCATACCCACCACCCAAAGTCAGATTGTCCTCTGTCACCTTCTATCTTGTTTTCTTTGTGCCCCTCCCCACCCCCTTTCCCTCTCCCATTCCCCCCTCCCCCCCGTAACCACCACACTCTTATCAATGTCTCTTAGTTTCACTATTACGTCCCACCTACGTATGGAATAATACAGTTCCTGGTTTTTTCTGATTTACTTATTTCGCTTTTTATATAGAATATATAAAGAGCATTAATGATAAAATTAAAAGAAATAGATCAATTAGACTATAACAAAAAAATTTGAAATCTCTTTTTATCAAATCGTACCATTTAAAAATGGAAGAAAAGTCATGTAGTAATAGAAAATATTTGCAAAACCCATATCTTCCAAGAACCTTCTATATAATATATATAAAATACTTACAACTCAGTAATTAAGAGACAATTTAATGAAAAATAGACAAAAACTTTAATATATATTTTACAAACAAAATAAATCATAGGCAAAAAGCATATAGAACAATATTTTAACATCATTAATTATCTGAAAAAAGGAAATTAAACCATAATGAAATAACATCATGCATTACTAAAATAGTTAAAATTTAAGTGTTTTACAAATCTCAAAAGTTGATGATGATGTGGGATAACTAGAACTCTCATGAATTGTGGTTATTAGTATAAAATTGCACAACCATATTGTCAAACCATTTGTTGATTTCTCATTAAATTAGGTATGCATTTAATTCAGCAGTTCTACTTCTGGGTATTCATTCAAGAGAAATAAAAGTATATATCTACAAAAATTTAATAATAATGTTTATAAGAATATTACTCATTAGCTCCCAAATAAATATAACACACATATCCTTCAACAGAAGAGTAAATAAAAAATTGTGGTATAATCATGAATTAAAATAAATATTATTCAGGATTAAAATATATAAATAAAAAATATAATATACAGACATTATGTACAATAATGTCAATAAACATCAGATTATTTAGATGAATATCAAAAATTATGTTTAGAGAAGTAAACAAGACAACAAAGAGTATATTCTGCATGATTATGTTTATATGAATTTCAAAGATAGACAAAACAAATCTTCGGCAATAAAAATCAGAATACAGTCATGGGGCTCTTAAGGACAACAATTCATCCTGAGAAATGCTTCATCAGGTGATTTCATCATTGTGCGACAATCATAGAGCACACTTACACTAACGTAGATGCTATAGTCTAGTACACACCTAGGCTATATGGTATACCTCTTGCTCTTAGGCTAGAAGCTTATACAGCATTGTACAGTACAAAACAATGTGAAATTAAATCAAGTACAAGAGAAATGACGCAATTAAGAGACTTGGTAAATACAAGATATATAAGACTGCTGTCAGCATAACATGGCATTCTGTTTTACAGCAAATCTTTTTATAAGTAGAAAGAGTACATTGTAATATAACAATAAAAAGTTATAGTAAATTACATTAATTAGTAACAGTCATTTATTATCATTATCAAGTATTAAGTACTGGACATAATTGAATGTGTTATATGTTCATACAACTGGTAGCTCAATAGTTTTGATTACACCGGCATCACCCCAAACACTTGACTAATGTGTATGTAGTTTTACAATTTTATCATGGTTACATGTCACTAAGTAATAAAAATTTTTCAGCTCCATTATAATTTTATGGGACCACTATTGTATCTGTGATTTAGCATTGATGGAAATGTTATTATGAGCAGCGTGAGTGTATATATAATTTTTCGATATGATTTGGTATCTGTTAGAGTATGTTCCACATTATTCTTCTGCTATGGCAAGACTGTTTTGTTTACTATTCCTACTCCTGAAGAAATCATAAAGTGTTTTCAGAAAGGAAAGAGTTTTAGAGTTTTGTAATTAATCCTTTATATTCATGCTTGATTTAGCAGGAAGTCAGATGGGACATAAAGACAGTTAAAACAGATTTTTTTATATTGCATTAACTTAAATAATTAGTATATTGCTATCATGCTTAACTAGTTCTTTCCGTTAAATTAGGTAGTGGATAGAGCAGTTTGCCTTTGGATTTTTCTAGAGAGAGTTGAAGCTTTCTGTATCATACCAGAACCCTTAGATCCTACTCCCATACTACAGTACTAACCAAGTGTTATTTTTGAAAACATCTTTATGTAACACATTATCCTTAGAATGGATTCTGTAAAAAGAACATACACTTAAGTGAAAAAGAAAAAAAAATTCAATGTCAATCATTGTTACCTGCCTGGCAAAGGAAGAACATCAATAGAGAAAATTGTAGGCAATTTAACCTATCAAGTATTTCACATTTCTCTCATCAAACACCCTTCTCTATACTGTGAATGAGATTAGGTGATTTGGAGTGTTGTTATAAAACCAAATGATTATAGGATTTTAAAAATTATCTCTCCCAGATGTTCAAAAACTCAAATGAGCAGAAGTAAGCACATAAACAAAATTGGAAGCAGAAGCAGCAATTATTCAAAATGAAGTCCTCCGGATGGAGATATAAAAAAAGAAAGAATACAAAAAGACTATCAAAGAAAGTTCCACAAAAGCACTCAAAGGAAGCATTTTTGATGGCCAAACTAAGGAAACAAGTTGCCTAAATAGTTAGTCTAATGAATCCACCTCCTATAACCTCATCCTTTTGGCACAATTATTAGTCCATTTGATTTTAAGTTCTAAGTGAGTGATTTTTATGTGATTTTTATATATTTGTATTACACAGAACTAATAGTCGAATTTCATAGAGATACTGTTACTTTGCATAAGTCCTAAACATGTCCCACACATTTGTAAAATGTTATAATGTTAGAAAATTAAGTATGGATATAAACTAACAGTGCTTAAGCAAAACAAAACAAAATGGGCATTAATGCTCCCTGTAAACTTTATTTAATTGGATCTCATTTGAGCTACGTTAGATCTTCAAATACACTGCTCACAAAAATTAGGGAATATTTCAAAATGTATATGAAGCAATTAAAAAAAAGAAGTATTTTCTTTTTTTATTAAACTGGAACATCAGAAAAGCAAATGAGAAGTCAAAGAAAGTTGTTCAATTATGCAAATGAGATGCAAAACCAACTTTTATTTCATTGGTGAAAATTCACTATACAAAAGGCTGAAGGTACTGGAGTATCTGCACGTTCCATGATCCCCTAATGTTTGTGAATAGTGTACTTCATACCAAAATTGTAAGTACAGCAAACATCCAAAAAAGAAACCCACACAATTAAATGAAGTAAGAGAAGATATACTGTTTTCATGCCTTTTTAGTAATGAGCAAACTGTTCCTGGTACATTAATGTTTGAAAAATATTAACATAACTTCCAAGAAAAAAAGGGGTAAGGAATTGCATGTTATGTTTCATGGCCTTCCTCAAAATGCTCAATAGCACCTAAATGCTATAAGAAGTTCTGTTCTAAAAAACTGTTTGACTTTGTCATGCAATGTTCTTCTTCCTGAAAGAGACATATCGTTAACCCTCAGAGCAAAGTTTGAGAAGTCTTGTCAGATGCATATATTATATTATATGAAGAAGTCTTCTTTTTATTTACCTCTTGAAGGGAAAGAGTTAAATCATTGATCTGAAAAAATAAAGCTCTAGAGAAAACAATGGTCGTTTTTTCACATATACTAGGAAATTATTTTGTGGTTAATTGGGAAAATGATTTGAGTATCTTTATTTTAAGGCTAAATGGGAGGTAAAATGAAAGAGTAAAGAGCTATCAAAGCAGCATTTCTCAGCATTATGAATAAGGAACATTTTCTTCATTATCCCTCAATGTACCAACCTCTCTCTCTTGCACTATAAGCAAGAACAGCATTTTAAACCAATATTGTATCTCTTAACATATAAGTGCAAGTATATTAAACTCTTAGGTCTTAGTTAGTAATAAAATAGTTTTTCATTATAAGCTCCCTTAAAACACAGGCAGAGTTTTCCACAACTATGATGCTAGTCAATTACCTGAGGGGAGAAAGCATTATTGCACCTTTGCAAAAGCACCTTTAGTTATTATTTGGAAAAAGAAAAAAAAAAGCTAATTACAGAGCATATAGGTTAGAAAATACCCACTATATTCTACATACAGTTATATTCAAAGTGTGTGCTACAGTTCAAGAAAAAGGAAGTTTCTGGGTAGAAAATATAGGAGTAAGAGCAAGGTTTGTAATGCTTTGAATTTAGGGAGGGGAGTTGTTGATAAGATGCCATATTTTGCTCTAATTCAATCAAATTCAAATTACAGCCTTAAATGAGATGAGAATTATTTAACCAATTTCTTATACTTGGTACAAGAAAGTTATTTCAGTTTTATATCTAATCTACCATGCTCTAAAACTCCTGCAGTGGTAGCACCTCAGTGAGCTCTCCGGGGGAATTATTCTTCTGCAGCAATGCACTTGCCCTCAAGAATCATTGTCTAATAAAATCCTTTTCCACAAACGCAGGAAAAAAGATTCCTGAGGTGAATCTGATGCAAATAATCACAGAATTACTTTAAGGAGCACATGAGGAACTTGGTTTAACTGACACAAAATTACTGTAGTAGATTCCTGAATTT
The DNA here is from genome assembly GCF_036850765.1 of Saccopteryx bilineata. Lineage (NCBI taxonomy): Eukaryota > Metazoa > Chordata > Mammalia > Chiroptera > Emballonuridae > Saccopteryx > Saccopteryx bilineata. The sequence continues at coordinate 52,695,120 of NC_089502.1, forward strand.
CAAGATAATCATTGAAGTGATATCCCTGTATTTTAAGATTCCCTTTTGTAATTCCAGGTAAGAAACTTTTATGGCATATGCATAATATCCCTTCTATCCTCTTTCCTGGAAGTCAATCACAGTATCTTCCCTGAAGAAAAATCTCACTTAAGTAACTATTCTTTGTTTCTCTTTTTCTATATCTTTAATTTTTAAAACACAGACATAGTAAAGGCTTAGAAAACTTCAGAAATTCTCTCTAGGGGAAGAAAATGGTAAATAAAAATAAATTAAACCACTGATAATTTTGTGAAAAGCCAGGTGAAATGTTTACCACTTTATATACATTTCCTAGCCTCATTTAGATTTATAAAATTAAATTTATCTGCTATTCTCCTCAGAATCATCTACTGTAATATATGGTTTCTGAGGTAATAGCTCATCAATGATTATAAAAACAAACAAAAAAACAACAAAAAATTATACAATTGAAAGAAGAATTTGAAAACATTATCTTTCACCATATAGGCAAGTTCAATCAATTTGCCTATGGCTAGAAAGTATAGATTTGCAGTTGCAAGTTCTTTTAATAGCCTGACAAGGCAGTGGCACAGTGGAGAGAGTGTCAGTCTGGGACTCGGAGGACCCAGGTTCAAAACCCTGAGGTCGCCAGCTTGAGTGCAGGCTCATCTGGTTTGAACAAGGCTCACCAGCTTGAGTCCAAGGTCGCTGGCTCAAGCAAGGACTCACTGGCTCAGCTAGAGTCCCCAGATCAAGGCACATATGAGAAAGCAATCAATGAAAAACTAAGCTGTCGCAACAAAACATTGATGCTTCTCAACTCTCTCCCTTCCTGTCTGTCCCTCTCTTGTCTCTGTCACAAAAAAATAAATAAATAAGTTTTTTTAAAAAAAATAGAATCCCGATTGCTGAGACCTCTAAGCAAAAATGCACATTGGTCTTTTTTTTTTAAAGGAGGGAGAATATTATTAGTGGAGTTAAAGTAATTTTTTATTGCTATTTAGTGATGATGTTTTAGGGAGGGTGTCCAAAAAAGGAATCAAACTTAAATTCTTCATTAATCTAATGATTGTGTTAGAATATATAAGTGAGTTCACTAAATACTGTATCTCATAAGACATAGTGAAACAATGACAGGCCAAAAACTGCATACTTTGCTTCTCTAACATGGTGAAGAATTTTTGGGGCAGAGCGTTGCCCCCTGGTGGGCGTGCCGGGTGGATCCCGGTCGGGCGCATGCGGGAGTCTATCTGACTGTCTCTCCCCGTTTCCAGCTTCAGAAAAAGAAAAAAGAAAAAAAAAAGAATTTTCAAAGACCATGATTTGATTTTAACTCAAGATGTTATTTGTACATTATTCAGGGTAGGGAAAAGTTGTAAAACTATTTTCTACAAAAACAATTGAATTATGTGATATACAAATCTGCAAATTTTGCTTTACAAACATTATTATATTCTAAGTACAAGCTAACTAAAAACAAAAAAAATGATAACAAAAAGGCACATCAATAGTTTTCAAAAACAAACTAACAAAAGGTAAGAAAAGGAAATCAAACAGATTGAGTTTAAGCATTACTTCGATTTTTAACAGATTACTGGGAAAACATATATGTGTATGCACTTTCAAGTGTACTTCTACTCAAAACACTTTGTTCTTCCTTGCTATTGATTTATATTTCCTTTTTTCACAGTCATATGTAAAACAAAGTGTGTCTAAATTCTTGTATTTTGCTTAATTTAAAGCAGCCATGTAATTGAGAGATATAAACACAAGAGTCAGATGGAATATCAAATTGCTTAAGAAACAAAGGCTGATAAAACAGATGTTTAGAATGTAGTTCAGGCCAGATTCAGGTTTCTGTAAGAATTAAGTTTATCTTCACTGTCACTAGAGAACACTATCCCTTATCACACACATGAGAATCTCAGTTCCCAAGGGTAAGTTACTCCAACTGAGAAAGACAAATAAATCTTAGCTTTGGCAAGTGTGAGTTTGAATTCTCTTTTCAATTTCATCAATAATATCAACTGCTTTCTTTCTTGGGATACTTTGCATGAAGAAATTGAGAGGAAGGATGAACATTCTAATACAATAATTCTACTGGAAATAGACACAACCACAAGGAAACATGAAGAAGTGGGAGTAAAGGGTAGCACACATCCAAGTTTTGCCAATTAATACTGGTGACATAATGCTGTAATGTGATCAATAGACCAGCATCGTTAGCATAATAAATGAGGTTGTTAGTAATGCAATATCAATTCTCACCGAGGACCTACTGATTTGGGATTTGAATTTTAAGAAGACTTTCAATTTGTGGAAGACTGCCTTAATTAGAACATGATTCTCAACGTTCACTGTGTGTAATAATTACTTTGGGATTAAAAAAATACCAAATTGATATCTAGGTCTCACCCCTATGTATATTGTCCGTGGTGTATTTCAGATTAAAGTCAGTAAGTTATTTGAAATAATTTTAGGTCATGGATGCTGCCAAGAATTTCAATAATTTTCATCCATGTAGTAAATGCTATGAAGTGAATTACAATTCATATGTGTAACAGGCTCATTGCAGGATTCTAGGGGGAAATAAAGATGATGAAGAATTGAGGCAGGTCAGTTTAGGCTGTGATACAGGTATACTGCAGGAGGGTTGTTTTAAGGGCAGCACAGAGAGCGAAATATTGTTCCTCTCTCCAACCTCCTAGAGACTGATGTTTGATTATTCAGAAACTAGGAGGATGAAATAGAAAAGGAAATGATGTGTCTACATAAAATATTGTAAAAACTTTGGGACTCAGGGAGTAGCTGAAATATGCATGTTATTAAAGAGTTTCTTCCTACCTTAGTAGGGTTCTGTTGGGCAGATAAAATGTATTATGCTTACTTTGTTAAAAATGGCGATGCCCACGTAAGGCCATCGCCCAGGTGATATTAATGTGTGTTGAGAATCCTTGTAGCCTGGGGCTTGGTTTTGGAATTAAGCCTTTCCCACCCTTTTTGATGTGGGGTGGTACAATCCAATCATGCCTCAGAGAAGTGACTTTGTATAGAGACTTCCCTATTTTGTATATTGGATTAGAGTTTGTGAAGCTACAATATAAAATGGGGGCAGAACGAGAGTTTGCGCTCTTGGTTCCTGGGATGATTAGCATGAGAGAGCAGAGGGAGCAGAGCAGAGAGCAGAAAGAGGCCATGTGGCCAGGAGAAGCAGCCAAGATGGCAGAGTGCTGAGTGAGATGCCAGTTTGTGTAGTGTTTGTATCTGGGATAAGGAAGGAGATGGGGAACTGAGGCGAATAAGGCTGGTGAGCTAGAAACCTTTGATTCTAGGAAACTCGGATAAGTCAGTAGCTTTGTTAGCACTGGATGTGACTGGGTTTTGGAGCCCAGTGTGTATTTTTACTTGCCTGCCGGGTGCAAGCTAGAATTAAAGACTATGACCCATCAGTTTTTGGCTCCACTGTTTCTTTACCGACTGTCCAAATCCAATGTGAACCTGCATGGGCTGGGCTGCTGTGATAGTGGCCCTGGCTGTGCCTCCTGGCTTTACAGGTTCTTTGAGCTCATGGTGGCCTTTTTATAGTAGATTATTCAGTGGCCATCATCAGAAAGCAATGGCAATGGTAGGAGACATCATTTATAGCAATGACAAAGGCAAGATAACATTTATTTCTAAAGGTGTAAGAAAACTGGAGGGCCGCCCTTTGAGCAAAGAATTGTTAAATGCATGTGACATTGTGTTACTTTTCAAACCAAAATTTACGAAATAAAAAATGAAAGTCAATATTTCAAACTGCCATTTCACACAATGAAAACTTTTTCAGGCCCTGGCCTGTTGGCTTAGTGGTAGAGCGTCGGCCTGGCGTGCGGAAGTCCTGGGTTCGATTCCCGGCCAGGGCACACAGAAGCACCCATCTGCTTCTCCACCCCTCCCCCTTTCCTTCCTCTCTGTCTCTCTCTTTCCCTCCCGCAGCCAAGGCTCCATTGGAGCAAAGATGGCCCGGGCGCTGGGGATGGCTCCTTGGCCTCTGCCCCAGGCGCTAGAGTGGCTCTGGTCATGGCAGAGCAATGCCCCAGATGGGCAGAGCATTGCCCCCTGGTGGGCGAGCCGGGTGGATCCCGGTCGGGCGCATGCGGGAGTCTGTCTGACTGCCTCCCCGTTTCCAGCTTCAGAAAAATACAAAAAAAAAAAAAAAAAAAAAAAAGAAAGAAAAAAGAAAACTTTTTCAAAATAAAATAAACTATGGAATATTAAATATAAATAGGTTTATTTTATAGACTACTATTTTCTAATTGAAATTCAATCTAACTATGGATTAAACTGGTAGTTTCTTTCTACTAAATGTTGTTTAGTTACTACACAGTGATAGTCTGGCTTCTGGAATGAAATTAATCGATATTCGTATCTTCACTAACCCATGGTACTTCCCATCTTGGTCTCTCTAATAACAGCATAATCTTAAAGATTCATATAATATAGACCTAGCATGACTTCAAGCCTGAAGCAAGTCTTTTTTCCTGGTTTGTGGTAGGCAATCAGATAGGAATGAGCAGAGTAAGACTATAGGCCAGGTATGGAATGTCATCAGGGAAGAAAGTTCCTGACACCTAGTAATGGATACCTAGTAACAGGCAGACTTGAGGGACCAAGTATTGGAGATAAGCATTGTTAATTATAACCTTGCCCTTGAGGCACCCTTTCTTCCCCTAGATTGTCCCTGGCCAGGCGAGTTAGATCCTTCCCCTGATCTTTTCTCCCTTGGCATGTAGCTAGTCATGCAGTAGACCCTTCCTAATTTAGAGATGAACAAGGAGGCTGGAGAAGAGCCCTTTCTGACTTCTATACAAGGACAGGAGATGATAGGATAGGCTCCAATAACTCACCTAGAAGAAGAAAGCTGTTAATCCCCTCAAAGGGGTTAAAAGAAACTCTAGCCTACATCCTAAGGACCAATTTGAACCACTTGCTTAAAACTTTCTTTCAAGTGTACTTTTGCTTTGCTTGCTTAATAAACTTTTTGTACATGTGAGTCTTGGTTCTGAATTCTTTCTTATCCAGAATTCAAGTATGGAGGTCTATATCCATCTATTTACAGTTTAAGTTCTAACTTGTTCCATCCTTTAAATTTTGCAACTAAATTTTGTGAAATGACTCTCTGTTATTCATTCATTGACAGAACAAAACTGACTGATAACACTAAATTCACAGCATTGAAACTCTGTTCAAGTTATTCACATTCTTTTCTGTTAATTCTCTTTGATGATATCATTGTTATCCAGGAAAAATGGTTTTCCAGGTAAAATCATTAATCAATCAAATCAAAATATGTCTGAAGTATTAAGCATGAAATAAATACTAAAAGGTCAGGAAGTTTTATTTCATAGGACTTTTAAGGGACTGAGACTTGATGTGGCTCAATAGGCAATAATTTAAGGACAATATAAAGTAAACAAAAAAAATACGAAAATTTATCACAGTTTGTCCTGCAGTCTAAAAGTATTATGAGCACAAAATTAAAAAGATGAAGAGTGAAAGAGTTGAAATAAATATTTATATCTAATTAGATCTTGTTGTAGTTTGAAATGGTAATAAAAGAGAACTAGTTGTAATAGTGTCCTATTGGTGCCATAAAAAAAAATTAACTACCAATTTAGCAGTTTAAAACAACTCTCATTTAAACTTACTGTTCTGTCAATCAAACAATTGACAAAACATGGCTGGATTCTCTCCTCAGGACTCACAATGTTGAAATCAAGGTACATCCAGGACTTGGAGTCTTCTCAGTTTTTGACTTGTTAAGTGAATTAATTTTCTTCTCACTCTTTCTCTATGTCATCTTTCTCTTCAAGTCAGTAATGACATATTGAGTCCTTCTCATTCTTTAAATATCTCTAGCTCCCCTTCTGCTTTTAATGTCTGATGTGATTGCATAGGGCTCATTTGAGTAATCCAAAATAATCTTCCTATTTTAAGATCAACTGATTAGTAATTTAAATAACATCTTCAAAGCCTCTTGTACATGAAATATACCATAACCATGGGAGTAATATAGAAGGATAGAGAGCAAAAGAGCCAAAATTCTACCTAGCACACTGGATAAATCTGGGTGCTGGCAAACGTATCATGATAGAACTATAATATAATTATTGACAATTTATGCTCTGCATGTTTGAGTCCTACCTATGCCACTTCTTAGCTATATTCTCAAAGCTTCATTTACATGGCCTGTACATAAAGATAATAATAGAAACTAACTCATGTTGAGAGGGTTAAATCATAAATATATTGAAGCATCTGTCTTACAGTGCGTGCTCAATAAATGTTAGTTATTATTATCACTTTATTTTATTTTCAGTATAATCTGTTTTATTTTTATCTTCAAAGTAGTAAATGCGTGTTGCAAACTTACATGTAATACAAATAAGGTTGTAATGAAAAATCAGTTCACAACTCCATTCTCACTCCTAAAGGAAATTGTTTTAGTCAATTCTTGTTTTTACTCCTTTTGGTATTTACTTCCACATTCCAAATGTTTATACATAATTATTTTTTGACACTATCTGTTGACTCCATGACATGAAAAATAGAGATTTAGATCAATAGTACTATTCCCATCTCTTGATAGTTGTATTATTTATATTTCTATTAGTTACTTTTGTAACTCTTAATAAACATTTGCTTCTTATTATTTTCACTTTAGACAGTTCTCCTAACTCCCCACAATGCAAGAAAGAATATTAAAGCCTTATCTAATCTTCTCTTCATCACTTCTTCCCACCTCAAAGCTCACATTTTCTGTCAATTGTAATTTATTTTGCATGATCAATATTAATATTTATATTGATATAATTTTCATCTTACTCTGTAGTCATAATTGAATACCTCATCCTCTGTCTGTAGCTGAATTCTAACTGCAAATGTATAAAAAAACCTTTATGATATCAAGTTATATAACTATTTCTCACTAGAGAAGCAAATAATGTAGTAGAATTATATCTTCTTTTCTTTTCTGTGAGCCTTATGTCATAATCTTTGTACAACTCAAAGAGGTATATTACTCCTCTTTTAAATGGAATTTAGTATTTATAATTTAAAATTATTATTTTGAAACAATTTGTAATATATAATGCAGTAAAGACCATAGACAAACAATGCTTTAGTTATTGAATTGACAAAAGTTTGTTTTTTAAATGACTATACTATGAAGCAAAACTCAAGTAATATCGTGAAAAGATAGAATCTCATATTTCCATAGTTTACAATAAAGAACTTTAACCATAGATAAATGCAGTTTAAAATACTTATTTTATAGTTACCATTTGAATTCAGAAATATTCACAATTTGTCATTTTGATAAAATTAACAACAAATGAAAGCATTTATATGAACTACTTTCTAAATTGTGGATTTCTTCCTATTAAAGTCTATTCTATTCATCCTTTGATTTTAGTTAAATGTTCTTTTTTTCACCGCAATTTTTTGTTCATGCTGTGAGCATATTATAAAATAAAATGTTAACTTTTTTTTTGTATTTTTCTGAAGTTGGAAACAGGGAGACAGTCAGACAGACTCCCATATGCACCTGGCTGGGATCCACCCGGCATGCCCACCAGGGGGTGATTGTCCGCCCATCCAGGGCGTTGCTCTGTTGCAACCAGAGCCATTCTAGCGCCTGAGGCAGAGGCCATAGAGTCATCCCCAGCACTCGGGCCAACTTTGCTCGAATGGAACCTTGGCTGTGGGAGGGAAGAGAGAGACAGAGAGGAAGGAGAGGGGGAGGGGTGGAGAAGCAGATGGGCGCTTCTCCTGTGTGCCCTGGCCGGGAGTCGAACCCAGGACTCCTGCACGTCAGGCTGATGTTCTACCACTGAGCCAACTGGCCAGGGCCAAAATGTCAACTTTTAATTTATGTAGTGAATTGGGCAATGCATTATTTAAAACAGTGGAATTACTTTATAATGTCACAGTGATGCACACAATGTTTCTTATAAAAATGCATATGAGTGAGAAACAATGGTTGTGAACTACTAACTAAATTCAAGGGCTATTTGCTATATTTGTCATAGACCAGAAAATAATAAAAACAGAAAGAAATTTGTTCCATCAAAATGGAACATTTTTCATTAAATGAAAATGATTTGGTATGGTAAGCTATATTGGCTCCTTTCAAGGAACAAGTGAATCAAAAATCATATAGATATTAGGAGACAAGCATATCTAAAAATGATATAAGCTAAAGTGATAGTCCTAGTTAATCTCATTTATCTATGTAGTCTCAAGGAAAATAATAAGGATACATAAACATTGGCTCCTAAATATTTCTTTTTTGTAGTGCTCAACAAAGATTAACTTTAGAAAATAATTTAGTCATATCCAATTTTGTGGTGGTTATATGAACTATGATATATAATCTATTTGTTAATAGACAGAAAATGACAAAATCTTCAATAATAAAATTACTTATTGTTATTTTATCTGCATCAAGTAGTTTTATATAAAATAATTCGGAGAAAGAAAAGTCAATTATTTCCTTTAAATATGATAGTAGTTTCTAAAACCAAACCAACCAACCCACCAGCCAGATGATAAGTGTTAAATTCTATTCTAGTAACTACTACATTTCCTTACATTCTGTACAAAACCAAAATCAAGTAATGACTTTTGAGAAAAAAATATACTAAAATTTCCTTTCTTAAATAAAATTGATTATTTCAACAATGGATCCATAAGTTTAGAAAGATCATATTACCATTATGTAGAAAATAGACATGAAGAATATCATTCTATTTTTTTTTAATTTCCAGTTATGATTATCTAATTGATAGGAAAAATGAAAGGCCCTAATTAGCTCTGAAGATGGTGCTAAGTGATCATAAATTCACTAACAAAACTCTCCTTTTGTTATGTTTTTAGATTAATGTTTTGATATCACCTTTAAAAGTGTCATCCGTATCCCTGCCAGAATGTTACTAATATTGCATAAATACTAATGTTGCATAAAAAAATCTAATAAATCTAGTAAACACTAAAGTTTTCTTTTTTTCTATTTAGTACCTAAAAGAGCTAGTCTGCTCTACTTCTAAGAGATATTCTCATATGTTCTAGTCAGAGTGATTTCAAGGAGAAGAACAACTAGTATTCTCACAGATGTTTGTAGAATGTTAAATGTTGCTATTAATGAAGAGAATAAGACGAATGCTGTGAACAAAAACACAAAACAAAACAAAACTCCCGCTGTGATTGTTTCACCATTCAGTACCCCAGGAAACCAACATCTCTTCCACAAATTGTTTTCCAGCATGGTAGAGATGATGATTAAAGGGCCCATATGGTAGCAATATGGGTACCCTGCTGAACAACAGAGGGGTGAATTCTACAGGTCAAGTGAAAAGTTCATTTTGTGATGGTGAATAACTTCAAATTTTGGAGTTTTCAAAACATTTGAATGAGTGAAGTCATACACAATCAGAGAATATAGCCAAGGATTTTTATTATTTTAAGAATAAATGTGAAAAAGCAATACATTGATACATTGCACCATTTCTAATCTTGAAGACTCAGTAATAAATTTTCAATCAAAACCTTCAATTTAGCAACTGACTGGCAGATCACTGTCCAAGTAATTTACATATATTATCAACATCATCACCACTATTGCAAAAAAAAAAAAAATCCAAAACAGTATACATACTATAAGATTTAGAAAAGTTACAGACTATTTTTAAAGGAAACACAATTAAATTAGACTAGATAAAGCAATGTATTCATAAGAGCAAAGAAGCCACTGCAAAACCTCATTTAAGTACTAAAAGAAAATAGAGCAATAAAATGAGAGAACATAATCAAGTTTAACTTCTCACTGTCCTTCTTTCTGGTACAACCTTCAAATCTCCATTTCTCATCCTGATTTTCCACTCCTTTTCTGTTCTCTTATGTCTTTTGCTCAAACAACCTCACTATTTTTGTTTTCCTTTGATACCAGAGCAATGCACCTGCACAGCCCTAAACAGGAAAGAACTTGACTCATTTTCTTCATTCCACTTACTGTTGTTGCATTCTTTTTTGCTTTTTCAGGCTCACAATCTGGGAGAATTTATTTTATAAACTTTTATTTCTTCTTTTTAACCAACAACAAATCAATTATTTCTATATTAATGTTTTTCTTTTTTGCAATATTTTTTAAATTCATTCCATACTCTACATTTTCACATTTGCCACGCTAATCATATCTTTCCTAGATGGATTAACTCAAGCCATTACCTTTTGCAGAAAATATCACATCACTCTCTCATCAATTTAAGAATTTAGACTGATTCTTTCTTGCCTATAGTATCATACAGAAATTCCACAATGTGGCATTTGAGATCTTCCATTCTTGCTCCATTTACCCCTTACTGTTTTAAAAATTACTTTGCCACTAAAATAATGCCTCTAATCTAGATATGTGAATTCCTTGGCAGTTATACAAGTGGTTTATAAGAATGCTTACATTTGCTCTGTGGTTCTCTTTGCTTAGAGTATCCTGTCAGCTCATTTATGTCCTCTCAACTAAACTCACTCATATGTGTCAAAATTTAGCTGCACTACACAAGGCCCTTTTCTCAAGAAAACACTTACCAAGCCCCATACACTCTAAATATTTCTGTTCTCCATGTTCTTCAATAGTGACACATGCATGTAGTTTATAGGTTTGTTTGTTTGTTTCACATTTGTAGGGATTATGTTACCAATCCAAGGAAGAAGAAAATCTTTTAATGATGTACTGAGACATAGTGATTAAAGAAAAGGGAAACAAGGGATACATATATATTTTTTCTCTTTGATCTCTTTTTCTTTTTTGCTTTCTTCTCCTTAATTGGTTGTGGCACAGAGAGATGGGTGACACTGTCACCTGTCTGCTAGTTTATACTAGTATTAGTAGTGGTAGACCAAATAAAGAAGCCAAAATGGAAAACATGGTGATGATGGTAGGGGTGGTTCCTCACCAAGGGAAAGCTAAATGTTGAAGACTTTCAAAATTTGTTCAGAATTCTGAATTCAGTTTTCTCCCAACTACTGCAGAATTTCAATGATACATAGATTGTTAACACTGCAAAGTAGACAAAATTTATTTCTGTCACTTCCACCTCCTTGTGACTCTCCTCAACCCAAAACTTCAGTGCTTGTATGCTGCTTTCTAGCCATCCTTCAGGCTCACCCTGCATACCACCACAACCACACAAAAAATGTACCCACTAGTGTCCCAATCAGAGATTGCATTTTTTTAGAGCTACAAAGCCCTCCGCATGGTATTACAATTGATTAAGACACAAACGAGGCACAATCTTCTGTTTACATTTTACAAAAGTATTTTGTTAACCCAAATGAGCCTGCAATTAGAATGTAAAACACAGTTATTTTTGAGCAAGTTTAATGGAGAGAGTCTTCAAGTACATTTTTGCTTATTCATTTCTTCCCCTTTCCCTTAGATAGCTAGAGAATTAACATTCATGGCATCTCTACAGGCATACAGAACTTATTCTCACCACAACACAAGTGTTTGTCAGCAGTTTGATTTCTACTTAAATTTAAAAAAAACCTTATATTGACAGCAATTGTAGATTGAGTTGCAAATATTACCAAATGTAAACTCACATAAATGTTGATGTCTTCTATTGTGCAGTTATTAATGGTGTTTTATGTATTCTTCCATTAGTTTATATATTTTCTTACTCTCCCCTATGACAGGGTAAGAGTATTAAGAGAGGGTTATTCTTTAAGTATGTGTTTGGTGGAATGTTAAGGGAAAGAATAAGAATCAAACATTTCCTGATTGGATTCCTAAGCTCTGCCTCTTACTATCTGTGTGAACTGGTGATTTACTTAAGCCCCATAATCCTTATTTTATTAATCTATAAAAAAGTGGTAATATCTGTATCAAATAGTTGTTGTCAAGGCTAAGTAATATAGTGTTAAAATGTTAAAGCTTAACACAGTAACTTGCCTTTATCAAGGACACAATAACTATTAGTGTTCTCAAGACTCCCTCATCCAAATTAGTCTTTATGTTTCTACAATTTCCTCCAAAATATCTCCTGAACTTTTGTAACCCTTACTTTTTTCCTCTTTTTTCTTATGGAGACAGTTTGGTGAAGTAACAAACATGCTGACTTTAGAAAAAAATACTCAAAGTCTGCATTGTAGATAATGCCATTTACAACTTGTGAAGTTTGGCTAACTGTAATCATGAGTTGATTTCTTCACTGGCAAATGGAAATAATGATATTACCTCACAGGGTTATTATAAGAAACACACACACACACCAGTTTCTGACAAATAGGTGAAGTTCATAAGTGGTAGCTATAATCATTGACATTTCTCTAACTGCAGGCCTTCTCCCTTTTGTGCCTAGATTTCTTTGACAGTTTCTCAAACAGCCTTCACAACACCATTCTTTCCCGATTCTGATCATCCTACTCAAAATTCTTCAGTGGCTTTCTATAACACCTAGAAAAATTTCAAACTCTGTGTCATGGCACACAAGGTACATGATCTGATACTTGCCTACATCTACCACATCATCTCCTGCCAGTATGTTTTTTGTTCTTTATTTTCTAGCCACACAGACCTTCTAGTTTCAGTAACACACTGCTATTTCCCTCCTTAGGGCTTTTGCAGATACTCTTCCTTCTGGCTGTAACACTCTTTCCTCACCCGCCATACAAAACTTTGTGCATTGCTAGAGCTTCATCTTTCAGGTCTCATTGTAAACACCCTCTTCAAAGGGATTTACCTAATTGCTTAAACTATATATTAATAAATGACAGACCTCAAAAAATTTTAAGATAAATACCATACCTCCCTGCATAGTCCTTCCCCTAGGCCAAATATCTCATGTTTCACCAATTGCTTCTTTATTTGACATGACTCTGTGGTCTTTTAGTATCACTTTCACAATTTTCCCCTACTTTTATCCAAATTTCATTCATCCATAAAGTATCAGCTCCTCTTTGAAGTAGTTTATTCCTGCTCCTGTCTGTCCTGTTGCCATCACTCTATTTTTAAACATTTTTTTTAACATGGGAAAAAAGGAATATTTTCATACACATTGAAATCATATTTCAAAATTAAAGTTTCAAAATGTAAGAGCTTGGTTTTTTTCTGACATTATGCTTTGATATTAAGGCGCCACATAAATAAATTAACATTGCAACAAGAAATAACTGTAAGGTATTTTTCCCCGCCGAAAAGAAAGGAAGAGGCCAGAGCCACGAAGTGTGGAATAACAAAAGGCTTTATTGAGTACAGAGCCCACATCCCACCCGGCGAGGTTCCCTGGCCCCAAGTAAGATGGAGGCCAAGGAAGTCACAAGGATTAAACCGCATGGGAGATATTTAAAGGGTCTATCTAGTGAAGTCAGGCTAATATGATGTGGTGAAATTTCACTGGCTGACAGATGGTCACTGTTTTCCAAAGGGCTCCACGGAAGTTTCTTTTGGCGTGCTTGGTTGTGGGCAGTCCTAGCCAAAGTTTTTGGGTCTGGGTTCCCCATGTGACCATCCGCCATTATCCAATGACCTTACATTCTGACCTTTTGTGTTAAATAGAAAAGGGGCGCCATTTATTCATCTGGCTACTTCCTGCTGATTAGGGGCATCGTGGGGAGGGGAGATCGGAAGGTGGTGGCTTTGAGGGGTGTCAGGAGGAACATCTGTGTGGCCGTGAGTTGAGAAACTTCATGGATGCAGTCCTGTAAGGATTAAAAAGAAGAGGAGTAATAGGGGGATTTGCAGGGTCCAGCCTTTTGGTGAGCTGGAAATGAATGGAGTCCAGTGGTTCTGACTGCCAGTGATCCTGTATGGAGGCAAGCTTGAGGCAAAACTGCATGTCAGGAGTGGTGTTAAAAGGGGAAAGGAAGGGGTCCCATCCATTCTCATAACTGAGAGCTGTGAGGGAACTAGAGGTCCAGAGTGTGATGGCAAAACAGAGAAGGTACCCTGTGTCCACAAGAAATGAGATGGACTTACCCACTAGTTGCAGTATACCCTGGGTTCTCTGAGTCCAGGCCATGTCCTAGGAGTTTGAGCAATGCACCCACCTGGCTGGATTGGCCTCCCATTCTGGCGGATTGTCCTCCACATAGAGATGCCGAGGAAAAACCTGTTGCCCAAAGGGGCAATCACTCCGCCAGTGACTGGGCTGCTTGCAATCAGGGCAGGGCTCATTGGAAAGCTGCAGGCAGGGGCCTTGCAGGGACCAATGATCCTGCTTGCCACACTTAAAGTAAGCTGCTGGTGGCTCTGCTGGTCTCAGGGTTGCCAAAAGAGTCGGTGTTTAGAGCGTAACCTTCTGCTGCATGCGGGCCTGGCAAACAGCCTTGACCTGTTTCTACTGGTTGGGACCATTAAAAACTTTAAATGCTGTGTTCACAGGTCCCAGATAGGGGTTTTGGGGGGGTTGAGAATAAGAGGAAGAGGGCTCGTGTGGAACCCCGCACCCAGATCCCGCAGGAAATGCTGGAGCCAAAGGCAGCACAGGGCCAGAACTTCCTGCAAGAAAATTGGGGTTGGACATCCTGAAAACCAGTGTAAGAGCCAATGCCAGGATGAGAACTGCCTGACAGAGGAGGGGTTTAAGAACACAGTGGAGAAGGGAAGGGCCCCTGGCCAGCAGGGGAGGAGAAAGAGAGATGGTAGTGGTGAATAAGAAACAGGATTTTGCAAAGGGTGGGGAGGGGGCTCTCAGAGGAAAGAGACCTGAGCACAAAAGAGGTCCATAGAGGGACCAGAGAAGTCCCAAGAGAGGGGCGGTGACCCCAGGGGTCAGGCAGGAGAAAAAGAGAGTTGGGAGCCTGCAGAGAAGGAAAGATTAGGAGTGGAGGTTTTAGGTGAGGTTTCTCTGGCCAGAAAAAGGCCTGCATGGTGGAACAGGTGACACAGAGATTAAGGATGGGCACGCAAATAACTAGAAGCCATGTATGTAGAGATCTTCAATCAGTTCCCAGCTTTTTTGGCGATAGTTAAATTGGTGAAGGTGTTAACACCGAAAGTCCCTTCAGGAGGCTAATTCAGTGAGTTCTGTGGCCTGGCCACATTGGAGAAGAAGAACAGTTACTTCTTCTTTAAGGAGGGAGATTCCTGTGCCCCTACAGCCGCCATCAATCCTCGGAGTGGTCAGATTTGAGTATTAGCGTCCTAAAACTCAAGGTCTGTCCACGGACAGAAAAGGTAAAGTAGATGTGCTTGGGACGTCTCCACAAGCACACACTCACTCGGAACAGAAAAGACTTCCCTGACATAGCTACGGTTTCAGACAGGGAGTCTCGGCAGAAAGAACTCAAGGGTGCCTGGAGGCAGGGGACTTACCGCACCATACGCCAAAGTGGGTGGAAGGTCGGAGATCCTGGTTCTTTCTCAGAGGGGATGGGGAAGAGGAGTGGTCCTTGCAGACTTCTAACTCCTCCCGGGTTTTTGGCACCAAAATGTAAGGTATTTTTCCCCGCTGAGAAGGAAGGAAGAGGCCAGAGCCACGAAGTGTGGAATAACAAAAGGCTTTATTGAGTACAGAGCGAGCATCCCGCCCAGCAAGTTTCATTGGCCCTGAGGTAAGATGGAGGCCAAGGAAGTCACAAGGATTAAACCATGTGGGAGATTTTAAAGGGTCCCTCTAAGGAAGTCAGGCTAATATGATGTAGTGAAATTTCACTGGCTGGCAGATGGTCACTGTTTTCCAAAAGGCTCCAGGGAAGTTTCTTTTGGCGTACTTGGTTGTGGGTGGTCCTAGCCAAAGTTCGCGGGTCTGGGTTCCCCACGTGACCATTCCCCATTATCCACCGACCTAACAATAAGAGTTCAGCAACAACACCAAATCAGACTGATGTAGTGAAACTTAAAGAAATAATGTCTTGAATATTACATTATTTCTTTTCTATCTCTTTTGGTATCCAATCAAAAATCTAGTTCCATATAGAATTTAATAGGAACTTAACTAGCTGTGAGTAAAGAATGGCTTCTTTATATTCAGCAATGTTCACAGATTACCTTACTGACTTACTGATTATAGAGTTACCTGAGGGAAATCTTACAATAAAACATATATGACAATAATTCCTTTATGTTTCATGAACTAAATTTAGTCACCAGGAGATACACAGGAATACCATTACAACCTTTCAAGTTCAGAGAACTAGAAACCTACAATGTTACATAATTACTATAAAAGAGCTGTTTAAAATCAAGTTTTTCTTATACCTGTGTCAATGTTTTAATTAGAAAATTTTTCCTAATGTAATTGCATTTAAATCTTTGATATATCTCCTTTTCAATAATCAACTCAAAAATCTCATGTAAAACAACACTCCTACTATAAATCAGTTTTTATTTACTTTTTAAAAATTTTTTATTAATTTTAATGGAGCGGCATCAATAAATCAGGGTACTTATGTTCAAAGAAAACATGTCCAGGTTATCTTGTCATTCAATTATGTTGCATAACCATACCCCAAAGTCAGATTGTCCTCCATCACCTTCTATGTAGTTTTCTTTGTGCCCCTCCCCCTTCCCACTTCCCCTCTCCCTCCCTCTACCCCCCCCGTAACCACCACACTCTTGTCCATGTCTCTTAGTCTCGTTTTTATGTCCCACCTACGTATGGAATAATGTAGTTTTTGGTTTTTTCTGATTTACTTATTTCACTCCGTATAATGTTATCAAGATCCCACCATTTTGTTGTAAATGATCCGATGTCATCTTTTTTTTTTTTTTTTTTTTTTTTTTTTGGATTTTTCCAAAGCCAGAAACGGGGAGGCAGTCAGACAGATGCCCACATGCACCTGACTGGGATCCACCTGCCACACCCACCAGGGAGCAATGCTCTGCCCATCCGGGGCATCACTCTGTTGCAACCAGAGCCACTCCAGTGCCTGAAGCAGAGGCCACAGAGCCATCCTCAGCTCCCGGGCAAACTTTGCTCCAATGGAGCCTTAGCTGCGGGAGGGGAAGAGAGAGACAGAGAGGAAGGAGAGGGGGAGGGGTGGAGAAGCAGATGGGCGCTTCTCCTGTGTGCCCTGGCTGGGAATCACACCTGGAACTCCTGCAACCAGGCCGATGCTCTACCATTGAGCCAACCAGCCAGGGCCTCAGATGTTATCATTTCTTATGGATGGGTAGTATTCCATAGTGCATATGTGCCACATCTTCTTTATCCAGTCATCTATTGAAGGGCATTTTGGTTGTCTCCGTATCTTTGCCACTGTGAATAATGCTGCAATGAACATGGGGCTACATGTGTCTTTATGTATCTGAGTTTTTGGGGTATATACCCAGTAGAGGGATTGCTGGGTCATAAGGTAGTTCTATTTTCAGTTTTTTGAAGAACCACCATACTTTCTTCCATAATGGTTGTACATTCCCACCAACAGTGTATGAGGGTTCCTTTTTCTCCACAGCCTGTCCAACATTTGCTATTACCTCTCTTGTTAATAATAGCTAATCTGATTGACTTCAGAGAAATGGTGCCGTGAGGAGCGTGACCGACAAATCTCCCCAAAATTTCAACAAGCTCATCAACCAGAGACAGAAAAACCCATCCTTGGAGCATCTGGGAGTTCCACACACTGAAGGCGAAGGTAGGATCAACCAAAAACTTGACTAAATATATAACCAACCCTGAAGGAAATAAGTCAGATAAAGGAACACTCTGCCTTCCTCACTAACTTGGAACTGAGAGTTGGGGGGGCCAAGGGTATGGAGGAAGCTAGGCTGTGGCATGGACATTTGTTCAAGCCAAGGAAAGAGTGTGCCTGTGGTCAACCAGCCCACGTGAGCAAACACCACCACAGCGAGCAAACACCCACACCGCGAGCAGCAGCTGCCAGCGGCATGAGGGGAGTGTGCCAAAGCGAACTTCCCTACACCCGAGCTTCTCTGGGTGGGTGGGTCACGTCACCCAGCCATTCAAGCTAACAATCAAGCATTGGGGGAGGGGCATGCTGGCAGCTTGCAGTCCTTTCTGGAGCAGATCAGCAGATCCAATTGCTGAAATTAGCTTAACCCACAGTCTGCTCACCTCCCAACTGACCTACGCGGCTCTAATTGACAAGATCTCTCTCAGTTCAGTGATCTAAGACAAGAGGTGTGATATTTTTTAGTGCCTCTTGCTAAAGGGATGGGGGCAACTTCTGATTGGCAGAGCTTCCATACTCAGGGATATACGCTAAAAAGAGGGACTTGGCAGATGTTAAGACCTCCTGTACTGCAGGAAGCAACTAGGGCATCTTCTTCCCAGCCAAAACAGGTTACAAAGTCCAGAAAGCCTGGGGAGAGTGGTCCCACAGAGTACTAGGTGTGCTGAACAGGCCTGGAGGCTCATAGAAAGTCACCTTGAGAGCAATTGGCTCCCAGCCCCGCCTGTTTACGCTAGTGGCTCTGACTGCCAGAGCCTTACCGAGAGCCCTGCATTGAGTGGAGATAGAGTGGGGATTTACCAGCTCTTTGAGCCTCTTATTCTCCAGGCAGAAGCAGCAGCAGCCTCATAGCTGGGTCATTACGCTGCTAATTCAAGGAGAGTCTAGGAGAGAGGCTCCAGGAAAACGGACTCTCTCATTGTCGGAGCCTGCAAATGCTAACAAACCTTGACTATCAACAAGACTGAAGCCGAATATATGACATCGCCATAGAGTCTCATCAACTGCAAATCTCCACCTAAGTGTGCCACAGGGGCAGAGCCTGGGGTACAGAGTCACTGACCAGGAAGAGGGAGAGTAAAGAAAAAGGAAGAAGTTAACCTCTCAAAATCAAGAAAAATCCACAGACTTTATAACTTGTTCCACTATTTTTTTGTTTCTTTCATTTCCTTACCATTATTATTATTATTTCTATTTTCTCCACCTTGGTCCTTTTATTCTCTTTCCATCTTATTCTTTCCTCTTATTGAACTACACTACCCATAAGTGTTATATTTTACTTCTTTTCTTCTTCCTTACTCTCCATGAGGGTTACATTCCAAAACCCTTAACTATCCCTCTCTTTTTGTTTTTTTTTCTTCTTTTCCTTTTCCCCTTTTTCTTATTTTTCTCTCTCTATTAGTTTCTTCTTTTCTCCTTTTACTTTCCCTCTCATTCAACCCTCAATCATGAACAAATTATTTAATTTGGGACTCAAGGGTTTTTTTGTGGCATTTTGGGTGCTTTTTACTTCGCTTCTTAACTCAGTAGCATTCCTCCCAACCCACGATCTCCATTCTATTTAGTTTTTGCTCCACTTAATACAATAATTATTTTTCCCTTTTCCCTGTTTACTTCTTATCCCTCTCATTATATCTCTTAGTCAACCATCACTTACAAGCAAATCATTTTATACTTGACCCAAATGTTTTCCTTTATTGCATTTTGTGGGTTCCTACTTCCTTTTTTTCCCCTTGAACACTTCCCCCCAACTCAGGCCCTCTGTTATAGGCAGTTTTAGTACCATTTAGCATAATATAATTCACAGTTCATCACGATATTTTTCTAAGGAGGAGAGAAGAGGAAGGAAAGAGAAAAAGGAAAAGGGGGAAATAATAAATTATTATTGTGTTTTTTTGTGGGGGGGGGTTCCAAAATTTTTTCCATTTTTTCCCATTTTTTTACTTTTTTAAAAACTTTTTATTATTTATTAATTCTGATTAGTGCTATCAACAAGACCACACTCAGATGCCATTAAGAAAAAAGAAATCAAATATCATGGATACAAAAGATAGAGAAGTAGCACAGATAGATGTGGAAAAATCTATGGAGAAAAAATTTAATATATTGGAAACCTTGGAGCTAAATGACAGAAAATTTAAAATAGAAATCTTAAAATTACTTAGAGATATAAAAAAAACACAGAAAGGCAATTTAGGGAGCTCAGAAAACAACTCAACGAACACAAAGAATATATTACCAAGGAAATTGAAACTATAAAAACAAATCAAACAGAGATGAAAAAGTCAATTCATGAATTGAAAAACGAGGTAACAAGCTTAGCTAATAGAACAGGCCAGATAGAAGGAAGGATTAGTGACATAGAAGACAAGCAACTTCAGGCATAACAAATAGAAGAAGAGAGAGACTCAAATGAGAAAGACCTACAGGAATTGTCTGACTCCATCACAAAGAATAACATAAGAATAATGGGTGTATCAGAGGGAGAAGAGAGAGAAGATGGAATAGAAAACATATTCAAACAAATAATAGACAAGAACTTCCCAAGCCTGTGGAAAGAACTAAAGCCTCAAATTCAAGAAGCAGACAGAACTCCGAGAATTCTTAACCCCAACGAACCTACTCCAAGGCACATCAAAATGAAATTGGCAGAAACCAACGACAAAGAAAAAATTCTCAGGATGACATCAGAGTAATGGCGGAGTAGGAAGCGATACCGATAAATCTCCCCCAAAACTCAACAAGATCTTCAACCAGAAACAGAAAAACCTATACTTGGAGCCTCCAGATGCTTCACAATACACCCGAAGGTATGGTCGAGTGAAAAATTGGCTAAATATATAACCAAATCCTGAAGGAAATAGGGAGTAAGAAATGCTCCGCCTTCCTCACTAACCTAAACAGGGCGGCTTTCTCTGGTAACTGTGAATATAGAAACTGAGGCGGGCAAAAGGGGTGAATACATCCAGGCCGTGCACAAAAGGCCGAACCAGGCTGTGGCACAGAGATCCTAGCGGAGGAAAAACTGATCCTGTGGCAAGCCTGGCAATACAAGCTATCACTCACGCCAAACCCAAACAAAGAAAGACAAGCGGGGCAGCCATTTTACCCGTTCTCCTGGTTGGTGCGCAGTTAGTGGGCAAGAGATCTCTTCCTAAGCCCCAGAAGTGGGTGTCCGTGTTGCCCCACAGAGAGGCAGGGTCAGAGGCCTTTCTGTGGGCCGAAAGCAGAATCTCTGGGCAGCCCCAGCGCCCTGGGAAAGCCGCGCAAGGGAGGGAGCGAGAACTAATTCCAACGGTGGAAATTTTCCGTGCTGGTGAGGGTTTCACTCAGGGAAACGCGGCCGGCCTCATATCCTGGTGTGCGCGCGCAGATAGGTAGTGAGCGATTCCTCCGAGTGCCTCGGCAGGGCGCACCCGTGTTATCGCACAGAGGGGCAGAGTCAGGGGCCTTTGTGTGGGCAAAAGCGGAATCTCGAGCCACCCCAGTGCCTTGCAAAAGCCGCGCACGGGGACGGAGCGAGAGTGAATTCCAGCGCTGCAAATTTCCATGCGGTTGGGGGTTTCACTCAGAGCGTGAGACTACTGGCCGGATATCCTGGTCTGCGCGCGCAGATAGTGAATGAGAGTTTCCTCCAAGCACCCCGGAAATGGGTGCTCGCCTGTGTTACCGGACAGAGTGGCAGAGCCAGAGGTCTTTGAGTGGGCGGAAAGCCCGCCTGATTATGCTAGCAGCTCTGACTGACTGAGCCTTACCCAGAGCCCTGTGCTGAGTGGAAATAGAGTGGGGAGTTGCCAGCTCTTTGAACCTCTTACTATCCAGGCAGAGACAGCAACAACCCCATAGCTGGATTATCAGGCTACTAATTGAGGAAGGAAAGACTAGGAGAAAGGCTCCAGGAACACGGACTCTCTCACTGTCGGAGCCTATGAAAGCTAATGAGCCTTGACTCCCAACGAGACTAAAGCACAATACATGACATTGCCATAGAGACTTATCAACTGCAAACCTCTACCTGAGCATGCCAAAGGGGCAGAACCTGGGGTACAGAGTCACCGACCAGTAAGAGGGAGAGAAAAGAAAAAACAAGAAGATAACCTCTCAAAATCAAGAATAATCTGCAGACTTTATAACCTATCCCATTTTATTATATTTGTTCGTTTGTTTCTCTTATCTTCATTCTTGATACTTTTTTTCCTCCTCCAATTTGGCCGATTAACTCTCTGCCAGTCTTACTCTCTCCTCTCCTTGAACTACACTACCCATAAGTGTTACATCTCCCATTATCTTTTTTCTCCTCTTCCTTTCTCTCTATGAGGGTTGCACTCCAAAACCCTTAACTCTCTCTCTCTCCTTTCTTTTTTCTTCTTTTACTGGTTCCCTCTTTTTTTCTCTCTCTCTCTTTCTTTTCTCCCTCTATATTAGTTTCTCCCTTTCTCCTTTACATCTCCTCTCATTCAAACCTCAATAACAAACAAATTATCTTATCTGGGACTCAAACTTATGTTTGTGGCTATTGGGGTTTTTTTACTTTACCTTTTTAACTCACTAGCAGTGCTCCCATCCCTGGCTCTCCATTTTATCTAGTTCTTGTTCCACTAAATACAATAGTATTTTTTTAATTTGTCCCCCCATTTTTCTGTTCTTTTATTCCTCTCATCATAACTCTTAGACAACACCAACACCTAAAAGGAAATCATTTTATTCTTGACCCAAATTTTTTCCTTATTTGCTTTTTGTGGGTCCATACCGCCCTACTTTTTTTTTTTTTTCCTTTTTTTTTCTTTTTTTTTTTTTTGCCCCTTTATTACTTTTCCCCAATTCAGGACCTCCATCACAGGCATTGTTTGTTATAATTCACAGTTCACCACAAGATTTTCTCAAGAAAAAGGGGAGAGGAGAGGAAAAAAGGAGGGGGGGAATAATTTCCTTTTTTTAAAAATTATTATTTTATTTTTCTTTATTTCATTATTAATTTTTTTAAAAAAAAAACAACTCTTTTTGATTTTTTATTTTTTTTAACTTTTTATTCTTTATTAAATCTCATTAATACTATCAACAAAACCACCCTCAGATGCCATTAAGGAAGAGAAAATCGAATATCATGGATACAAAAGAAAGAGAGGTAACACAGCTAGATGAGGAAAAATCTATGGAGAAAAAATTTAATATATTGGAAACCTTGGAGCTAAATGACAGAGAATTCAAGATAGAAATCCTAAAAATCCTCCGAGATATACAAGAAAACACAGAAAGGCAATTTAGGGAGCTCAGAAAACAACTCAATGAACACAAAGAATATATGTCCAAAGAAATTGAAACTATAAAAACAAATCAAACAGAGATGAAAAACTCAATTCACGAGTTGAAAAACGAAGTAACAAGCTTAGCTAATAGAACAGGTCAGATAGAAGAGAGGATAAGTGAAATAGAAGACAAACAACTTGAGGCACAACAGAGAGAAGAAGAAAGAGACTCAAAAATTAAAAAAAAGAGATAGCCCTACAAGAATTATCTGACTCCATCAAAAAGAATAACATAAGAATAATAGGTATATCAGAGGGAGAAGAGAGAGAAAATGGAATGGAGAACATACTCAAACAAATAATAGATGAGAACTTCCCAAGCCTGTGGAAAGAACTAAAGCCTCAAATTAAAGAAGCAAACAGAACACCGAGTTTTCTTAACCCCAACAAACCTACTCCAAGGCATATCATAATGAAATTGACACAAACCAACAGCAAAGAAAAAATTCTCAAGGCAGCCAGGGAAAAGAAGAATACAACATATAAAGGAAGGCCCATTAGATTATCATCAGATTTCTCAGCAGAAACTCTACAAACTAGAAGAGAGTGGACCCCAATATTTGAAGTCCTGAAAGAGAGAAACTTTCAGCCACGAATACTATACCCATCAAAGCTATCCTTCAAATATGAAGGAGAAATAAAAACATTCACAGATACAGAAAAGATGAGGGAATTTATCATCAGAAAACCCCCACTCCAGGAATTACTAAAGGGGGTTCTCCAATCAGATACAAAGAACAAAAAAAAAAACAGAGCCACAAGTAAAAGCTCCAAGAAGAACACAATAAAACCAAATTTAAACTGTGACAACAACAAAAAGAAAGAGGGGGAGAAGATGGAGATTAACAGTAGCAAAGGACGATGGAGTGCAAAAGTACTCACAAAATAGTTTGCTACAATGAACAGGGTAGGGACCCTTTTCATTACTCAAAGGTAACCACCATTGAAAAAACCACCACAGAAGCACATGAGATAAAAAAGATAGCAACAGAGGAAAGATGTATGGAATACAACCAAATAAAAACAAAAGATAGAAAAACGAAAGAGAAGGATCAAACAAGACACAAAACTAACAGAAAGCAAGATATAAAATGGCAATAGGGAACTCACAAGTATCAATAATTACACTAAATGTAAACGGATTAAACTCACCAATAAAAAGGCACAGAGTAGCAGAATGGATTAAAAAAGAAAATCCAACTATATGCTGCCTACAGGAAACTCATCTAAGTAACAAGGATAAAAACAAATTCAAAGTGAAAGGCTGGAAAACAATACTCCAAGCAAATAACATCCAAAAAAAAGCAGGTGTAGCAATACTCATATCGGATAATGCTGACTACAAGACAGGAAAAGTACTCAGAGATAAAAATGGCCATTTCATAATGGCTAAGGGGACACTGAATCAAGAAGACATAACAATTCTTAATATATATGCACCAAACCAAGGAGCACCAAAATATATAAGACAGCTACTTATTGACCTTAAAACAAAAACTGACAAAAATACAATCATACTTGGAGACCTCAATACACCGCTGACGGCTCTAGATCGGTCATCCAAACAGAGAATCAACAAAGACATAGTGGCCTTAAACAAAACACTACAGCACCTGGATATGATAGACATCTACAGGACATTTCATCCCAAAGTGACTGAGTATACATTTTTCTCCAGTGTACATGGATCATTCTCAAGAATTGACCATATGTTGGGCCACAAAAACAACATCAGCAAATTCAGAAAAATTGAAGTTGTACCAAGCATATTTTCTGATCATAAAGCCTTGAAACTAGAATTCAACTGCAAAAAAGAGGAAAAAAATCCCACAAAAATGTGGAAACTAAACAACATACTTTTAAAAAATGAATGGGTCAAAGAAGAAATAAGTGCAGAGATCAAAAGATTTATACAGACTAATGAAAATGACAATACGACATATCAGAATCTATGGGATGGAGCAAAAGCAGTGATAAGAGGGAAGTTCATATCACTTGAGGCATATATGAACAAACAAGAGAGAGCCCAAGTGAACCACTTAACTTCCCACCTTAAGGAACTAGAAAAAGAAGAACAAAGACAACCCAAAAGCAGCCGAAGAAAGGAGATAATAAAAATCAGAGCAGAAATAAATGAATTAGAGAACAGAAAAACTATAGAAAAAATTAATAGAACAAGGAGCTGTTTCTTTGAAAAGATCAATAAAATTGACAAACCCTTGGCAAGACTTACCAAGGAAAAAAGAGAAAGAACTCATATAAACAAAATCCAAAATGAAAGAGGAGAAATCACCACGGACACCGTAGATATACAAAGAATTATTGTAGAATACTATGAAAAACTTTATGCCACTAAATTCAACAACCTAGAAGAAATGGATAAATTCCTAGAACAATACAACCTTCCTAGACTGAGTCAAGAAGAAGCAGAAAGCCTAAACAGACCTATCAGTAGAGAAGAAATAGAAAAAACCATTAAAAACCTCCCCAAAAATAAAAGTCCAGGCCCTGAAGGCTATACCAGCGAATTTTATCAAACATTGAAAGAAGACTTGGTTCCTATTCTACTCAAAGTCTTCCAAAAAATTGAAGAAGAAGCAATACTTCCAAACACATTTTATGAGGCCAACATAACCCTCATACCAAAACCAGGCAAGGATGGCACAAAAAAAGAAAACTACAGACCAATATCTCTAATGAATACAGATGCTAAAATACTAAACAAAATACTAGCAAATCGAATACCACAACATATTAAAAAAATAATACATCATGATCAAGTGGGATTCATCCCAGAATCTCAAGGATGGTTCAACATACGTAAAACGGTTAACGTAATACACCATATCAACAAAACAAAGAACAAAAACCACATGATCTTATCAATAGATGCAGAAAAGGCTTTCGATAAAATACAACACAATTTTATGTTTAAGACTCTCAACAAAATGGGTATAGAAGGAAAATATCTCAACATGATAAAGGCCATATATGATAAACCATCAGCTAACATCATATTAAATGGCACTAAACTGAAGGCTTTCCCCCTTAAATCAGGAACAAGACAGGGTTGTCCACTCTCTCCACTCTTATTTAATGTGGTACTAGAGGTTCTCGCCACAGCAATCAGACAAGACAAAGAAATAAAAGGCATCCATATCGGAAAAGAAGAAGTAAAGGTATCACTTTTTGCAGATGATATGATCCTATACATCGAAAACCCCAAAGAATCCACAAAAAGACTACTAGAAACAATAAGCCAATACAGTAAGGTCGCAGGATACAAAATTAACATTCAGAAGTCAATAGCCTTTCTATATGCCAACAATGAAACAACTGAGAAGGAACTCAAAAGAATAATCCCCTTCACGATTGCAACAAAAAAAATAAAATATTTAGGAATAAACATAACAAAGAATGTAAAGGACTTATATAATGAAAACTATAAACCATTGTTAAGGGAAATCGAAAAAGATATAATGAGATGGAAGAATATACCTTGTTCTTGGCTAGGAAGAATAAATATAATCAAGATGGCTATATTACCCAAAGCAATATACAAATTCAATGCAATTCCCATCAAACTTCCAATGACGTTTTTTAAAGAAATAGAGCAAAAAATCATCAGATTTATATGGAACTATAAAAAACCCTGAATAGCCAAAGCAATCCTAAAGAAAAAGAATGAAGCTGGGGGCATTACAATACCAGACTTCAAACTCTATTATAGGGCCACGACAATCAAAACAGCATGGTATTGGCAGAAAAATAGACACTCAGACCAATGGAACAGATTAGAAAGTCCAGAAATAAAACCACATATATATAGTCAAATAATTTTTGATAAAGGGGCCAACAGCACACAATGGAGAAAAGAAAGCCTCTTCAATAAATGGTGCTGGGAAAACTGGAAAGCCACATGCAAAAGAATGAAACTGGACTACAGTTTGTCCCCCTGTACTAAAATTCACTCAAAATGGATCAAAGATCTAAACATAAGACCTGAAACAATTAAGTACATAGAAGAAGACATAGGTACTCAACTCATGGACCTGGGTTTTAAAGAGCATTTTATGAATTTGACTCCACAGGCAAGAGAAGTGAAGGCAAAAATTAATGAATGGGACTACATCAGACTAAGAAGTTTTTGCTCAGCAAGAGAAACTGATAACAAAATAAACAGAAAGCCAACTAAATGGGAAATGATATTTTCAAACAACAGCTCAGATAAGGGCCTAATATCCAAAATATACAAAGAACTCATAAAACTCAACAACAAACAAACAAACAATCCCATAAAAAAATGGGAAGAGGATATGAACAGACACTTCTCCCAGGAAGAAATACAAATGGCCAACAGATATATGAAAAGATGCTCATCTTCTTTAGCTATTAGAGAAATGCAAATCAAAACAGCAATGAGATACCACCTCACACCTGTTCGATTAGCTATTATTAGCAAGACAGGTAATAGCAAATGTTGGAGAGGCTGTGGAGAAAAAGGAACCCTCATACACTGTTGGTGGGAATGTAAAGTAGTACAACCATTATGGAAGAAAGTATGGTGGTTCCTCAAAAAACTGAAAATAGAACTACCTTATGACCCAGCAATCCCTCTACTGGGTATATACCCCAAAAACTCAGAAACATTGATACGTAAAGACACATGCAGCCCCATGTTTATTGCAGCATTGTTCACAGTGGCCAGGACATGGAAACAACCAAAAAGCCCGTCAATAGATGACTGGATAAAGAAGATGTGGCACATATACACTATGGAATACTACTCAGCCATAAGAAATGATGACATCGGAACATTTACAGCAAAATGGTGGGATCTAGATAACATGATACGAAGCGAAATAAGTAAATCAGAAAAAACCAGGAACTGCATTATTCCATACGTAGGTGGGACATAAAAGTGAAACTAAGAGACATTGATAAGAGTATGGTGGTTACAGGGGGGAGGGGGGAATCGGAGAGGGAAAGGGGAGGGGGAGGGGCACAAAGAAAACAAGATAGAAGGTGACAGAGGACAATCTGACTTTGGGTGACGGGTATGCATCATAATTGAACGACAAGATACCCTGGTCTTGTTATCTTTGAATATATGTATCCTGATTTATTGATGTCACCCCATTAAAAAAATAAAATTATTTAAAAAAAAAAAAAAAAGAAAAAATTCTCAAGGCATCCAGGAAAAGAAGAATACAACATATAAAGGAAGGCCCATTAAATTATCATCAGATTTCTGAACAGAAACTCTATAAGCTAGAAGAGAGTGGACCCCAATATTTAAAGTCCTGAAAGAGAGGAACTTCCAGCCAAGAATAATATACCCATCAAAGTTATCATTCAAATATGAAGGAGAAGTAAAAACATTCACAAATACAGAAAAGATGAGTGAATTTATTATCAGAAAACCCCCACGCCAGGAATTACTAAAGGGGGTTTTCCAACCAGATACAAAGAACAAAACAAAACAAAACCACAAGTAAAATCTCCACCAAGAACACAATAAAACCAAATTTAAACTGTGACAAAAAAAAAGGGGGGAGGGAGAGGACGCAGACTAGCAGTAGCAAAGGACGATGGAGTGCAAAAGTACTCACAAGATAGTGCACAACAATGAACAGGATAGGAACACTTTTCATTACTCAATGGTAACCACCTTTTAAAAAACCACCACAGAAGCACAGGATTTAAAAAAGATAGCAACAGAGGAAAGAAGTATGGAATACAAACAAACAAAAACAAATGATAGAAAAACAAAAGAGAAGTATCAAACAAGATACAAAACTAACAGAAAGCAATTTATAAAATGGCAAAAGGGAACCCACAAGTGTCAATAATTACACTAAATATAAATGGATTAAACTCATCAATAAATAGACACAGAATAGCAGAATGGATTAAAAAAGAAAATCCAACTGTATGCTGCCTATAAGAAACACATCTAAGCAACAAGAATAAAAACAAATTTGAAGTGAAAGCCTGGAAAACAATACTCCAAGCAAATAACATCCAAAAAAAAGCAGGTGTAGCAATACTCATATATAATAATGCTGACTACAAGACAGAAAAAGTACTCAGAGACAAAAATGGTCATTTCATAATGATTAAGGGGAAGCTGAATCAAGAAGACATAACAATCCTTAATATATATGCACCAAACCAAGAAGCATCAAAATATATAAGATAGCTACTTATTGACCTAAAAACAAAAACTGACAAAAATACAATCATACTTGGAAACCTCAATACACTGCTCATGGCTTTAGATCATTCATCCAAACAGAAAATCAATAAAGAAATATTGGCCTTAAATGAAACACTAGAGCACCTGGATATGATAGACATCTACAGGACACTTTATCCCAAAGTGACAGAGTATACATGGAACATTCTCAAGAATTGACCATATGTTGGACCACAAAAATAACAGCAGCAAATTCAGAAAAATCAAAATTGTACCAAGCATATTTTCTGATGATAAAGCCTTGAAAATACAATTCAACTAAAAAAAAGAGAGAAAAAAACCCTGCAAAAATGAGGAAACTAAACAACATACTTTTAAAAAATGAATGAATCAAAGAAGAAATAAGCGCAGATATCAAAAGTTATATACAGACAAATGAAAATGACTATACAACATATCAGAATCTCTGGGATGCAGCAAAAGCAGTAATAACGGGGAGTTCATATCACTTCAGGCCTATATGAACAAACAAGAAAGAGCCCAAGTGAACCACTTAACTTCACACCTTAATGAACTAGAAAGAGAAGAACAAAGACAACCTAAAACTAGCCGAAGAAAGGAAGTAATAAAAATCAGAGCAGAAATAAATGAAGTAGAGAACAGAAAAACTATGGAAAAAATTAATAAAACAAGGAGCTGGTTCTCTGAAAATATCAACAAAATTGACAAACCCTTGGCAAGACTCACCAAGGAAAAAGATAAAACATTCATATAAGCAAACTCCAAAATGAAAGAGGAGAAATCACCACAGACATCATAGATATACAAAGAATTATTGTAGAATACTACAAAAAACTATATGCTACCAAATTCAACAATCTAGAAGAAATGGATAAATTACTAGAACAATACAACCTTCTTAGACTGAGTCATGAAGAAGCAGAAAGCCTAAATAGAGCAATTAGCAGGGAAGAAATAGAAAAAAACTATTAAAAACCTCCCCAAAAATAAAAGACCAGGCACAGATAGTTATATTAGTGAATTGTACCAACCATTGAAAGAAGACCTGGTTCATATTATACTCAAAGTCTTCTAAAATATTGAAGAATTTCCAAACACATTTTATTAAGCCAACATAACCCTCATACCGAAACCTGGCAAGGACGGCACAAAAAAAGAAAACTACAGACCAATATCTCTAATGAATACAGATGCTAAAATATTAAACAAAATACTGGCAAATTGAATACAACAACATATTAAAAATATAATACATCATGATCAGTGGGATTCATCCCAAAATCTCAAGGATGGTTCAACATACATAAAACGGTTAACGTAATACACCATATCAACACATCAAAGAACAAAACCCACATGATCTTATCAATAGATGCAGAAAAAACATTCGATAAAATACAAAACAACTTTATGTTTAAGACACTCAACAAAATGGGTATAGAAGGAAAATATCTCAACATGATAAAGGCCATATATGATAAACCATCAGCCAACACCATATAAAATGGCATAAAACTGAGGACTTTCCCCCTTAAATCAGGAACAAGACAGGGTTGTCCACTCTCTCCACTCTTATTTAACGTGATGCTAGAAGTTCTGGCCAAAGCAATCATACAACAGAAAGAAATAAAAGGCATCTGTATCGAAAAAAAAGAAGTAAAGGTATCACTTTTTGCAGATGATATGATCCTATACATCGAAAACCCGAAAGACTCCACAAAAAGATTACTAGAAACAATAAACCAATACAGTAAGGTTGCAGGATACAAAATTAACATACAAAAGTTCATAGCCTTTCTATATGCCAACAATGAAATATTAGAAAACGAACTCAAAAAAATAATCCCCTTTACGATTGCAACAACAAAAAATAAAACCTAGGAATAAACATAACAAAGAATGTAAAGGACCTATATAACGAAAACTACAAAGCATTGTTAAAGGAAATCGAAAAAGATACAATGAGATGGAAAAATATTCCTTGTTTTTGGATAGGAAGAACAAATGTAATCAAAATGGCCATATTACTGAAAGCAATTTATAAATTTAATGCAATTCAAAAAAATTTTAATGCAATTCCCATCAAAATTCCTATGACATTTTTTAAAGAAATGGAACAAAAATTCATCAGATTTATATGGAACTATAAAAAAAACCTGAGTAGCCAAAGCAATCCTAAGGAAAAAGAATGAAGCTGGGGGCATTACAATACCTAACTTCAAACTATATTATAGGGCCACGACAATCAAAACAGCATGGTATTGGCAGAAAAATAGACACTCAGACCAATGGAATAGAATAGAAAGTCCATAAATAAAACCACATATATATGGTCAAATAATTTTCGATAAAGGGGCCAACAACAAATAATGGAGAAAAGAAAGCCTCTTCAACAAATGGTGCTGGGAAAACTGGAAAGCCACATATAAAAGAATGAAACTCGACTACAGCTTGTCCCCTTTTACTAAAATTACTTCAAAATAGATCAAAGACCTAAATATAAGACCTGAAACAATAAAGTACATAGAAGAAGACATAGGTACTAAACTCATGGACCTGGGTTTTAAGGAGCATTTTATGAATTTGACTCCAAAGGCAAGAGAAGTGAAGGCAAAGATAAATGAATGGGACTACATCAGAATAAAAAGTTTTTGCTCAGCAAGAGAAACTGACAACAAAATAAACAGACAGTCAACTAAATGGGAAATGATATTTTCAAACAACAGCTCAGATAAGGGCCTAATATCCAAAATATACAAAGAACTCAAAAAACTCAACAACAAACAATCCAATAAAAAAATGGGAAGAGGACATGAACAGACACTTCTCCCAGGAAGAAATACAAATGGCCAACAGATATATGAAAAGATGCTCATCTTCATTAGTTATTAGAGTAATGCAGATCAAAACTACAATGAGATACCACCTCACATCTGTTAGATTAAGTATTATCAACAAGTCAGGTAATAGGAAATGTTGGAGAGGCTGTGGAGAAAAAGGAACCCTCATTCACTGTTGGTGGGAATGTAAAATAGTACAACCACTATGGAAGAAAATATGGTGTTTCCTCAAAAAACTGAAAATAGAACTACCTTATGACCCAGCAATCCCTCTACTGGGTATGTACCCCAAAAACTCAGAAACATTGATACGTAAAGACACATGTAGCCCCGTGTTCATTGCAGCACTGTTCACAGTGGCCAAGACATGGAAACAACCAAAAAGCCCTTCAATAGAAGACTGAATAAAGAAGATGTGGCACATATACACTATGGAATACTACTCAGCCAT
The DNA here is from genome assembly GCF_036850765.1 of Saccopteryx bilineata. Classification (NCBI taxonomy): domain Eukaryota; kingdom Metazoa; phylum Chordata; class Mammalia; order Chiroptera; family Emballonuridae; genus Saccopteryx; species Saccopteryx bilineata. The sequence goes on from NC_089502.1 coordinate 52,727,604, forward strand.
AAGAAATGATGACATCGGATCATTTACAACAAAATGGTGGGATCTTGGTAACATTATACGTAGTGAAATAAGTAAATCAGAAAAAACCAAGAACTACATGATTCCATACATTGGTGGGACATGAAAAGGAGACTAAGAGATATGGACAAGAGTGTGGTGGTTACGGGTGGGGGAGGGAAGGAGGGATAGGGGAGGGGGAGGGGGAGGGGCACAAAGGAAACTAGATAGAGGGTGACGGAGGACAATCTGACTTTGGGTGATGGGTATGCAACATAATTGAATGACAAGATACCCTGGACATGTTTTCTTTGAATATATGTACCCTGATTTATTGATGTCACACCATTAACATTAATAATAATTTATTTAAAAAATTAAAAATAAAATAAAAATAATAGCTAATCTAACAGGTTTGAGGTGGTATCTCATTGCAGTTTTTATTTGCATTTCTCTAATAACTAATGAAGGTGAGCACCTTTTCATATATCTGTTGGCCATTTGTATTTCTTCCTGGGAGAAGTGTCTGTTCATGTCCTCTTCCTATTTTTTTATTGGATTGTTTGTTTATTTGTTGTTAAGTTTTATGAGTTCTTTGTATATTTTGGATATTAGGCCCTTATCTGAGCTGTTGTTTGAAAATATCATTTCCCATTTAGTTGGCTGTCTGTTTATTTTGTTGTCAGTTTCTCTTGCTGAGTGAATACTTCTTAGTCTGATGTAATCCCAAAATCAGTTTTTAAATGACATTTCCTCCATCTACTTAGAGTAAAAGAAAAAAAAAACTTTTTTTTTGTATCTTTCTGAAGCTGGAAACGGGGATACATAGTCAGACTCCAGCATGCGCCCGACCAGGTTCCACCCTGCAAGCCTACCAGGGGGCGATGCTCTGCCCACCAGGGGGCGATGCTCTGCCCCTCCGGGGCGTCGCTCTGTCGCGACCAGAGCCAGTCTAGCGCCTGGGGCAGAGGCCAAGGAGCCATCCCCAGCGCCCAGGCCATCTTTGCTCTAATGGAGCCTTGGCTGCGGGAGGGGAAGAGAGAGACAGAGAGGAAGGAGAGGAGGAGGGGTGGAAAAGCAGATGGGTGCTTCTCCTGTGTGCCCTGGCCGGGAATCGAACCCGGGACTTCTGCAGCCAGGCCGATGCTCTACCACTGAGCCAACCAGCCAGGACAAAAAAAAAAACTTTTTTTTTTAGTGGGTCTCTATCCTTCCATTTTTGAGGAAGTTTTTGAGGAAGTTCTAAGAAATTCAGGAAACTCTTTTCATCTTAACATTCCACTTCCCTCACCCTAAAATGAAGATACAGATAAGCAGAAGATTAGGAAATCTTAACTCACACATGCATACACATACAAACATGCACACACACACACACACACACACACATACATAAAGGTACTTAATAGTCTCGTATATGTGAATACACAGAAATAAATATACACTAAACTTTAACCAACTTTTTCCTATAATTTCTTCAATGTAACATTTCTAATTGAGTCATTAAAATATTTATTTATGCTTATTAAAATAAGTCCATTGCAGAATATTAGAGATATATAGAAACACTATAAATATATTAAAAAACTTGTAACTCTACTACAATTAACTAATATTTACAAGTAACTATTTCTACTCTAGACACGATTTTTTAAATATCTTATACACACATACTTAAAAACATCAGCAGCTAATTAAGATCAAATGATATTTTGTACTTTGTAACATGTCTTTTTTATCACTTAACATTACCTAGTGAGCATTTTTAGAGAGACATTTTTAGAGGGTGGTACAGAGGGAAACTAGTAGAAATTGTAATCAATGCCTGATTCTAAAATTGACAAAGCACAAGTTTAGAATGTTTTCTTAGAATAACAATCTCTAGTTTGTGAAATCTTCTATTTTTTATGACAATACCCAGTGAAAAATGTTAAATCTAATTAACCTTTTCACACACACACAAAAAAGGTTGTAATTTGTGATCTACTCTGATGGAATGTGAGAGTGCTATGTAAAGCTTTCTCCTTTTGAAGCATACCTGATATCCAGGGTTGACAATCTGCTGTTAAGTCAAAATGATAGGACATGAAATTAAATTTATTTTAAATGAGTTTAAAATGAAAATTAAACATACAAAAATTAATTAAAATAAGTTTACTTAATGTTTCTTTTGGTTAAATTAGATTTATAATTTTATTTCCTATTAATATAACTTTTTGGCAAAATAGTCTGATAATCTAGTATTTTCACCTTTTATTTTCATTTTACTTTCAGACAAAAAAGTAATTGGGAGGGATATATTGCAAAAATGTTTGATACTACATGCATTATCCCAAGGAACTCTCTTAATATTTTGTAGTTGCAACATTTTTTGCAGCACATATTGTGTCATACCTTTATAAATTTTCTCTTCTAACTAAGCCAGATCTTTATCTGTTCTTGTGTTTTACTATAAGATCATGTAGCCTGACCACGCAGTGTTGCATTGGATAGAGCATCAGCCTGGGACGCTGGGGACCATGGTTCAAAATCCTCAGGTCCTGACTGAGTGAGGGTTGATCCAGCTTGAGCACATGCTCACCAACTTGAGCATGTGGTCCCTGGCTTGAGCGTGGGATCATAGACACGACTCCATGGTCGCTGGCTTTAGCCCGAAGTTTGCTGGCTTGAACCCAAGGCTGTGGCTTGAACAACGGCTCACTGGTTTGGCTGAAACCGCCCACTCAAGACACATATGGGAAAGCAATCAATGAACAACCAAGATGCCACAACTATGAGTTGATGATTCTCATCTCTCATCTCTCTCCCTTCCTGTCTGTCTGTCTCTGTCTCACTAAAAATAAATAAATTAATTAATTAAAATAAAATAAAATAAAAATTCACATGGTTCTCCAAAATAACTTACATAAAATTTTGCATCTTTCTCAAGATTTCTAACCTTATTGTGCAACCAATTTGCACTATATTTGCACTTTATTACACTTTTTTAAAACCTTACACTTAGCAAGGGACTGATTAATAAAATACTTGACAAATATATTAAAACATTATTAATAAAAAATTTGTTAGAGACAGGGCCTATATAAGGTACAATAAATACCAAAAAAATATACCATAAAGTCAGTTTTAGTGTCAAAGAGTGGAACTGAAATTACATTGCATTCAATTTTATTTAGTGTATGAACAGCTATTTAATTTGTGACAGAGAATTATTCAACACTTTCAAACAATAAAATTATGGTGGCCTGGCCAGTTGGCTCAGAGGTAGATTGTCGGCCTGGCATGTGGGTGTCCTGGGTTCAATTTTTGGTCAGGGCACACAGGAGAAGCAACTATTTGTTTCTCCACCCCTCCCCCTACCCTTTTTCTCTACATATCTCTCTCTTCTCCTCCTGAAGCCATGGCTCAGTTGGAGCAAGTTGGCTCCAATTGCTGAAGATGGCTCCATGGCTTTCTTCAGATGCTAAGATAACTCGGTTGCTGAGCAATGGAGCAAAGGCCCCAGATGAGCAGAACATCACCTCATAGGGGGCTTGCTGAGTGGATCTCAGTTGGGGCACATGCAGAAGTCTGTCTCTCTCCCTTTCCACTTCTGACCTAAGGGGAAAAAATAATTATGGCTATAAAACATTATTTTTAGACATGAGAAACTGAAGATCTAAAGTCAAAACAAAGAAATTTATCTTGTCTTTAAGAAAGCCATTTGTATTTTTTTCAAATCAGTGTTTTGGATTATCAAGGCTATCACTTCATAAATAATATAATTGTTAAATCACAATGTTGTACATCTGAAACTAGCATAAAATAGTATTGAATGTCAACTATAATTGAAAAGTAAATAGATGTTTGCTTTCACATTAAAAAAAGAAAATTGTTTTACAACATATGGTTAGAATTCTATTTCTAAAAACAAAATTGTGTTTGTTTATGTTTCAAGTTCATCTCTCTTTTAATAAATTAGGTCACAAATTTATTCTTAGAAGTTACATATATCTCTCTATAAAATCATTAATTAACAACCCTATGAGAATGCACACAAATACTTCAATTATACAAAGGAAAGAATGGAGAAAGCAATAAAAGAACTTTATTGATGAGTGACATTTCGTGTAAGCCAAGTTCAAATGGTTTAATCTTGCAGTTGAGAAAAAACTCACAGCCAGTCACAGGGGAAGTATAGCAGAAAACAGGCAAATGCTTTACAGCTAAATCAAGCATCTCAAGCAACTCATAGCAATACTAGCAAAATCAGATTAGCAATTACTGTTCAATGTGGAAAGCTGCTAAAGAAGCAAAATTTAGAGCTCTGTATCTATTACATTAAGTCTTTATGCCTCATCAGGCTTATTCCACCACAAAATTTTCATAAATAAGGTTGATTGTTATTTTTTGAGTTAAGAAAAAAATCTATTCTCTTTCTTTTAGCTTTATTCTTAGCTACTGAAAGGATCGGATCTGATCATTACTCATATGAGCTTTAAGAGACAGTTTAGTATGATTATCTTGTTTTAGAGTGAAATAAACAGGTTAATCACAATCTAAGGTCACAGATCTATGCAAGCAATTATTCTGAAATAGTTTTCTCCTCATATAATCCTACTACGATGGTTAATTTTATGTGTCAACACAGCCAGGCCACAGGGTGCCCAGGTACTTAATTAAACATTATTCTAAGTGTGTCTGTGAGGATGTTTAGGATGGTATTAACACATAGAGCAGGGAAAACTGAGTAAAGCAGACTATCTTCCATAATATAGGTGAAGAATCCAATTAGTGGAGGGCCTGAATAGAACAAAAGATCAGCCTCCCCATGTAAAAGGGAATTCTCCAGCAGACTGTCTTCAGACCTCATCTGCATCATTGGCTATTTCCAGATCTAGAGCAGATGGCCTTCAGATTGGAATCCGAATGTCATTTCTCTTAAGTCTGCAGCCTGCCAGTTTTCAGACAAGAATGCAGCTTTGGCTCTGTTGGGTCTCCAGCCTGCTGACCTACCCTTCAGATTTTGGACTTGAGGCTTCCAAAATAGTGTGAGCCAATTCTTTTAGTCTCTTTTTTGAGACTATTTATTTTTAACAGTCATCTCTATGTTGTATAGTGTGTTCACCACTCCAAGTCAAGTCTCTTCCCATCACCATTTATTCCCCCCTTACCCTCTTTTCCCTCCCTTTTTCCCTCAGGTAATCCCCACACTGTTTTTTGAATCTATCAGGATTTTTTTCCCTTGCTTAATTAATTCCTTCATCTTTATCACCTAGCTCTCTAACCCTCAATCACTCTGACAGCTGTCAGTCTGTTCTCTGTATCTATGAGTCTGTTCTTATTTTGTTTGGTAGTTTATTTTGTTCATTAGATTTCATACATATTATATATAAGTGAAATCATATGGTATTTATCCTTCTCTGACTGGTTTATTTTATTTAGCATAATAATCTCCATGTCCATCCATGCTGTTGAATAGGTAAGATTTCCTGATTTCACTTTCATTTTACAGCAAAGTAGTATTCCATTGCATAAATGTACCACAACTTTTTATCCGTTCATCTACTGATAAGAACTTGGGCTGCTTTTAAATCTTGACTATTGTAAATAATGCTTCAATGAACATAGGGATCCATATATTCTTACAAAATAATATTTTGGGTTTCTTCTTTCTCAAGATTGCAGGGGCAATTTGGGGTCTTTTGTGGTTCCATATAAATTTGGAATATTCATTCTACTTCTGGGAGATATACCATTGGTATCTTGGGAAGAATTACATTGAATCTACAAACTGTTTTGGATAGTATGGATATTTTGATGTTAATTCTTCCTATCCATGAACACGGTGTATGCTTCCATTTATTTTTATCTTCTTCAATTTTTTTCTTCAGTGTCTTCTAATTTTCTGAGTACACTTATTTTATATTGTTGGTTAAATTTACTCCTAGGTGTTTTTTTTCTTTTTGAAGCAATTGTGAATGTGATTGTTTTCTTAGTTGCAACTTCTGATAGTTCATTATTGGTGTATAAAAATGCACCTGATTCTTGGATATATTTGTTTTGTATATTACTACTTTACTGAATTTATTTATCAGTTCCAGCAGTTTCTGGGTGATATCTTTAGGGGTCTGAGTATACAGTATTATGTCATGGGCAAATAAAGACAGTTTTACTTCTTTCTTTTTAATTTAGATGCCTTTTATTTCTTATTCTTGTCTGATTGCTGTGTCTTTACTTTAAAATATTTATTATTTAAAAATCTCAATAGTATTGCTATCTTAGTATTCTCTCTTTTGATTAATAGTCATTTTAAGTGAGTTACTTTTGTATGATATCAGGTAGAAAATTAGGGTATACCATTCTTTTTTTACAGTGGCAAAGTTGTTCCTTTCCTCTGGGCCTCAGTTTACCTGCAAAATGAAAGCATTAGCCTATATGTCCTCCAAGGAACTTTTCAAGTCTGTCATTCTTAGGGTCATGATTTTCATTATATGTATATATATTATGAAAAATTCATAATGTAATAAATATAGGCATTCATTCAGCTGATTATCATTATTTAGATTTATCCAAATTTTTTAAAGGTATATGCCTGATTGTACACTGAAAGAAAACACCACAGAGGGAAGAATAGAAGTAAAAAATAATAACAAAAAATACACTAGCTTTTATTTTTAAATTGTTTGCCCATCCTCAAGTTGATAATTTTGAGAAATCTCTATACTATTAAATGTGAATAGTTATATTTCACAGGAGCAAAATGAACTACTTTCTTCTACAGTGCTTTAAGGAGGACATTTTCTGCGTTAATCTGAAATACCAACTCTGGTTCTAATGTGCCACAGGTCATAAGAATATAACTCAATATCTACGCTGATTTTGCACTTTCCAAAGTCACAATGATTTTTGCACAAAGAACACATTTATTTTCTAAAGGCATTCCACCCACATCTGCACATCTTCATGATAAACATATATTACTCAAAGAAAGATGCATGACTGGTTTGATGTTTTAACCTCATATATGTCATGTGGACTAGAAAGACAATAAAGCTTGCTTAAAATAATTTTTAATTTTGGATACCTCTTGGTGAAGCTATATGAAAACAGCATACATTATGTTTATAATTTAGTATAATCATATACAACAATTTCAGCAACTTTTCTATATTATATTTTATAAATTCTTAGATACAGAGCATGGCATATAAGACTGAATCTTCTGCCAGTTTACAACAACCAATAAATATTAATGATAAAATATGAATGTGCATTTTATGTTAATGACCAAGTGAAGCTTTAAAAAAGATTAGAATAATTTTCTTCCCCAAATTACTCTTTTGCTATGTGACCTTGAAATCCTAATCATCAAAGACTCTTGCACATAGAAGCACTATTTTTTTTAGGCACACAGCTTAACTATGGTTTTAATATTTCTATCTTATAAATAGAATCATTTATTATATTAATCAATGGATAGAGTGACTCATAAAAATTTAAACATGTATCCATTGGCTTTTGAAACAAGAATCTTTAATAGAAGAATTCCATTACATTTTTAAGACTTTAGAATAAAATAATGTGTATCATGCTAGCAGTATGCACCAGCTGTGTTGAACTGTTTTATGCTGCGTGCTTGTGAAAGACAAACAATACAATATATCACACTTTCTCACTTAAATATGGCCAAATAATATCAATATATTTCCATACTTAGGGTAATATATTCACCTAGCCATATACTACCTTACTAGTAGCCTTAGGGTAAAATTTTAAGGATATGGAGTTCCAGAAGTTTTTGTTGTTTTTGTTGTTGTTGTTGTTATTGTTTTTTATGTTTCAGGATTTCTGAGATTGTCATACCATCTTTATATTCCATCACAGCACATTGGCAATTTCTTTCCCATAGTGAAAGATTAATAAATTTTTAGCACCCATTTTATGTTGAAATAAATGGTTTGGATATGAAAGTTCTTTTAACTTTGCCATACAAACATTATGTTTCCGGGATAGAGGTAGTTTTGCTGTTCCTGGGAATTTTTGTTTGTTTTTATATCTATTTGTTAAGTTTGTTTTTGACTCTGAGGAAATCATTTTCTTGCTTAGCATGTGTCTAGATCTGCTCTGAACTAATAGAGATATTTCAAGGTATCTATAGATTGGAGAATTCCTCATCTTTCCCATTTTTACCATCCCTTCTGAACTCCCAAAGGATGATTATCATCTAGTTGAAGGTAAGTAATGAATGCCCACTAATTAAAATACTAGTCAGATCTCTTCAGAGAGTTATCAGTCACTTACTGGAATAATATGGTGTCCCTGACTGTGATAAAAATAATGATCTCTTAAGCTGATTCACTTTATTTATTTATATCAGTTGCTATTAGTGGGGAAAAGAGTAACTTTGCCCCCAGAGAGCATTTAGTAATGTCTAGAGACATAGTTGGTTGTCACAACTGGGAAGATTGTTAGTGGGTAGAGGCCAGAAATGTTGTTAAACATCCTATGATGCAAAAGGACAATCTCCTACAACAGAGAATTATCCTTTCCAATGTATCGATAGTGCTGAGGTTGAGAACTTTGCCATTGAAAAATGCTTACATTATGTATTTAATGTGATTTTGTGTGACAACACTGCATTTATCTTTAATATTTATTGAGCATAACTAGTACCTGGAAATATACTAAGTAATTTACCAAAAATCAATTCACTTAATCTTCACATTAAATCTAGGAGGAAATCCAAGTTAAAAAGTTATATAACATATATCACACATTTTACAGCTGTTCAAAATTCTAAATATAGTAGAGGCATATTCCTTGGCCTGTAGCTCTTTTTTGAAAATCTGATAAAGTTTATTGAACTTCTGTCCAGGAAATGAACATATGTTCAGATACATAAATCGTGGCATAGAGACTTAGGAGGTTCTATCACATATCCTCATCCACTCATGGGTCCCTAGGTAAGAACAGGTCTAGTGGGGGAAAAAAAGATAAGCAAGTGCATAATTTCAAATAGTTTAGTAAGTGTTATGCATCTGAACATCATTATCCCTGGCATAAACACTCAACAAATATCTACTAGTAAATAGAGAAGGGGAGAGAAACAAAAGAGACACATGAGATACAACAAAGAGAGGGAAGAAGGGAAAGAGAGAAGGTGGGTATTAGTCAAATAAGTTTGTAAATTATGATTTTTATGTTTCTTCGCTTATAGTTTGCATTGGGGGCTGAAAGGCACCAGATGTATGTGGTCTGTGAAATTGCAAATTGCTTTCCTGCTTGGGGAAGGGCTATTGTTTTGCTAATGTTTGCTGGAGGAGGGGTCTGTGTGGGTCCAGGTAGTTTTGCAGAGGAGCAGAAGGAGTAGAAAGAGTGCTAAGAAAAAAGCAATGTTCGCAGAGTGAGAGGGAGAGAATGCAGAGTGCTGAAGGAGAAACCATGTTGGCAAGGAAAGAGAAAGTGTGCAGATGGGGAACCACAGATGAGGGATTTTGAGAGCTCTTCTGAGACTGGTGAGGCTTCTGATTTCAGGAGGAACTGGAGAAGATTCTCCTGGTTGTGGAACCAACCGGGAATGCGTCAGTGTTTTTGGGAGCCCCGTGTGTTTGCTCATCGGACAGTGAGAGCTTTTAATAAAGGAATTACCCACCATTCTTTGGCTCCACTTTTTCTTTACCATTTTCCCAAATTCAATGAGAACCTGCATGAGAATGGCCGCGATGGCTGTGACTGCTGACCATACAGTTGGTGACAGAGAGAGGGGGGCAAGACAGAATAGTGGGATGAAGATATGAGAATAAAAGTGAAAGAGACAAAATAGGGTTTGAACCCTAGCTCTGTGAAACCTTGGACAGCTACTTAATATTTATTTGTTTCAGTTTTCTTTTTTCAGATGGAGATGATAATATAATCGAGAGTATCTAACTATGTTAATACTTGTGCTTAGAACAGTGTGAAGCCTTTAGGAAGTACTTTTCCTTATTAGAGTTTTTCATTTCCTATCCTGCTCTGATCATTTACATGCTCTGAGTACAAAAAAAGTCTAAGACCTTCCTGAGCTCCACCCACAGGAAGCTTAAATCTAACTTTCTTTTGGAGCAGTAGAAAAACAAAAATATTAAAAATGAACCCTTCTCCCACAATCATTCTTTTAAGTATCGTCAATGTCAACATAAGAAATTTCCAAACCTATAAGAATTTTTTATGAGTGATTTGAGCCAAACTGTCAACAATTGCCAGAAGCAAAGTTTCGATGGATTGAGAAAGTGCTCTGGAAAATGGTTTCACTACTTATTTTTTACATCAAAATCAAAGGGGAAGACATAAGGGAATTACATGAGGCAGGAGAAAGCAAAGCAGGGAAATCTCTTGGATTGGATAAAAAGTAAAAATGTACATGCTGAAAATGGTTTTACATAGTCAGGAAGAAGATAGTTAAAAGCCATTAACATGATAACAATAATAACAAAGGGGTTTGTTGGTTCCTGTTCTGGTAGGATGACTGCCCTGTGGGAAGCAGGAAAAAATTACCTGCATGTTATCAGGTCTGTTATTAAAGATGCAAAAGGCGATGGATAGGTTATATAAAGGTAAGCATTGACGTTTGCTAGAGAAAAATACCTCCCAAGGACATGATTACCCACCAGAAACTGCTTTTAGTTAGAAAGTTTTGATTTCAGACAATCCTATGTGGTTACTTTACATCTGAGTTGGTAAGGCCATTGTGCAGGGCTCACCTGAGCTTGTCAGTTTTAGTTTGGGGCACTATCTTTTATTTTCTTCATGCACATCAGTCAGGGATATAATTTTTGTTATAATGATCATGTATCTGAGTTTTTCTAGAGAAGTTCTGGTTTTTGCTTGTTGCCTTACTGTTATGATTAATTAAATCTGTTTTCACTCTTAAAAATGCCCCATATTGGACAATGCATTTGGCTATAATTCTACTTATATGTATGTTAAAAACTGGGTAAGCCTGGCCCTGGCTGGTTGGCTCAGCAGTAGAGCGTCAGCCTGGCGTGCGGAAGTCCCGGGTTCGATTCCCGGCCAGGGCACACAGGAGAAGCACCCATCTGCTTCTCCACCCCTTCCCCTCTCCTTTCTCTCTGTCTCTCTCTTCTCCTCCCGCAGTCAAGGCTCCATTGGAGCAAAGATGGCCCGGGCACTGGGGATAGCTCTGTGGCCTCCGACTCAGGCACTAGAATGGCTCTGGTTGCAGCAGAGCAAAGCCCCGGATGGGCAGAGCATCACCCCCTGGTGGGCGTGCTGGGTGGATCCTGGTCAGGCACATGCGGGAGTCTGTCTGACTGCCTACCCGTATCCAGCTTCAGAAAAATACAAAAAACAAAACAAAACAAAACAAAAAACACTGGGTAAGCCTGAAAACATAAGATCATATTAAAATACCCCAAAATCTCAGAGAAGTAACCAACACATTGCAATAAATTTCTCAGTCTTCTTGAATGTTTAATAGAAGTTCATATGCATTTAAACTAATTCCATTAAGATTTTCTTTTCATGTAATCTTTAAAACAAAAGATAGTCGCAGGCCTTTTCCCTGATTTTAAGAAGAACTGTACCTAAAGGCAACTCAAGGGTTATTAAAATATCCATAATATCTATGAAACATTTGTCATTTTCTCTAATATAATATATATTTACTCTTACACACACACACAATAAATCACTGAAAGAAAAGGAATTTAAATCCATTTATTACTTTACCATCACAAGATAAAAATTATCCACACAACACATATATGGGAGTATTGTTAATATGGCCACTCACTCATTTATGTTAGCATTCTCTTTCCTGTAATGAGTACCTGCAGTCCTCTTAGATTTTCTTGCAGAATTTATTTCCAATCCCTTTAATCATTTTTTGTTTGTTTGTTTTCCTTTGGGCATCTTCCTACATTTTGCTTAAGTTGCACAACTCCAAAATAGACTCCACATTTCTATAAAGATCTGAGCAAAGCGAAGATGCAGTCAAGATTAACTTGTAATTTCATAACAAGAAAAAATGTTGCCAGCACTCCAAAAGTTCTCATTATTTGGCCATGGTGGAGAGTGGAATAAAAGATGCATAACAACTGTATTTACTTAAAGAAATATAAAACTTTTGTCTCAGTGCTCCAAAAGTTAATCATCAAAATTACTTTAAAAGCAATCACCACTTTTAGGTGAACAGATTATAAGATGGCTCTATGATTCCTGCCTCTTGGTGTCCACACCTTTGTGTAATCAATCTTTTCCCCCTGAATGTGGACAAGACCTATAATTGAATACAGCCTTTAGAATATGACCAAAGTGATAACATGCAACTTTTGTGATTATTTAAGTTACATAATATTTTTCTATTAGACTTACTCTAGAGTTTCTCTTCCTTACTAATTTTGGGAAACCAACCATTTTAAGATGCTTACATGAAATAGACTCTAGGATCTGAGAGTAACTTCAAGCCAAGAGCTAGGAAGAAACCTTTATAGCTGCAAGAAAATGAAATATGCCAACACTCTAAATGAGCTTTGAAATATATTATTCCCCAGTTGAGGCAATAGATAAGAATGTAACCCTGGACACCTTGATTTACAATCTTGTGAAACCCTAAGCAGAAGGCAGAGATTAGTCCTGCCCAGGTTTTGTGGCACAGAAACTGTGAGAAAATATGTGTTATTTTTAGCCTCAGAAGTTCTAATTTTTTAAGCTAAGCAATAGATAATAGTGAATGACATTGCCTGAGTCTTAGTTATAGATCAAATTGTTAATGGATAATCAACAATCACCAAATTTCTCGATTACTGCTGTGGTGGAACTTGTGTTCTGACTTTTTATGCTACTAGTCCTATCAGTAGTATCAGCACACCTAAAGAATGTTAAATTAAAAGGAGTAATGTTGACTTGGGAAAATGTTGAAAGACATCAACCATGACAGACCATTCTGCCAGTTTGGCTAAAGTAGTCATTAGGTGCCAGAGAAAATTCTTAATGAGATTATTAAACATTTTATAATCCTGTAAATACTGAATATATCCCTGGTTGATAAATTCCACACAGATTTCAGTCTTAGGGTAGGATTGCTAGGTTCAAGTCTGCTCCTTATATTATGCTTTGTCTAGGTACTAACAAGTCTGCTCCTTATATTATGCTTTGTCTAGGTACTAACTAGCCTGCTTCTTTATTCTTGAATAGAATCTACTATCCAAGTCAGATTGCTGATTAGGATGTTATGTCTTCAACTACACTCTACCTAATTACCTGAAAGAGAAGACAAGCACCCAGGGGGGGGGGGGAGAGAGAGAGAGAGAGAGAGAGAGAGAGAGAGAGAGAGAGAGAGATTTTACTACTAATCACTGGGAAAATGAAAAAAAAATTATCAAACTTGAAGAGTGATGTTTCCAAAATTACCATAGTTCCTTTTCTCTATTTTTTTTTTTTTTTTGCATTTTTCTGAAGTTGGAAACAGGGAAGCAGTCAGACATACTCCTGCATGCGCCCGACTGGGATCCACCCAGCATGCCCACCAAGGGGCAATGCTCTGCCCATCTGGGGCATTGCTCTTTTGCAACCAGAGCCATTCTAGCGCCTGAGGCAGAGGCCATGGAGCCATCCTCAGCGCCCGGGCCAACTTTGCTCGAATGGAGCCTTGGCTGCGGGAGGGGAAGAGAGAAATAGAGAGAAAAGAGAGGGGGAGGGGTGGAGAAGCAGATGGGTGCTTCTCCTGTGTGCCCTGGCCAGGAATTGAACCTGAGACTCCTGCACGCCAGGCTGACGCTCTACCACTGAGCCAACCGGTCAGGGCCTTTTCTCTAATTTTTGACTGTCATATTTATTGTTTTTGAGCTGTAATTCATATGCCATTGAATTCACTATTCTAAAGTGTACAATTTAGTGGTGTTCTATACAAAGGTAAGTAAACATCACCACTATTTAGTTCTGAAACATTTCTATTACCTCAAAAAGAAACACCATACCTGTTAACAGTAGTTTATAATTTCTTTCTCCTTCCCAGAATCCTTGGCAGTCATTAATCTATATTCTGTCTCGATGAATTTGCCTTTGAAAAATACTTCATATAAATCATATTAACACAACATATGGCTTTTCTGTCCAACTTCTTTTACTCTGCATAATGTTTCAAGATTCAATCATGTTGTAGCATGTATCATTATGTCATTCTTTTTTTATTGGCAAATAATATTCCATTGAACAGTTGATAGACATTTAGATGGTTTTGATCTTTTAACTTTTATAAATAATACTATTATAAACACTTCAGTATAGATATTTGTTAGCATACCTGTTTATAATAACTTTGGATATATACTTAAGAGTAAAATTAATGGGTCATGTGTTAATTCTGTATTTAAGAAATCTTTTTGAGGAGCTATCTGACAGCTTTTTAATATGGTAAATAAAATGCCTCTTGGACTCTATCCACTTTTATTTAAGGTTCCAGCACATTAAACCTTTTTTTTCCTACATAAAAATCTTAATTTAGTGTGCTCCATATAGCCCTTTTATTCAGGAGACCTTCCAACCCCTACTTGTACCAACTTCCCAAGGTTATAGGATAAGGAAATAAATGATATACCTGTTTTTCTTCTGAAACTATTAGCACTGATGAGAAACTCATTTTGTAGGTCATTCTCATCTTTTTAACATCCTACCTTCAGTTCCAAACTAGGACTACCTTAAAAAATAAGAAGTATAAATTTGCTTTACTGCATGTGTACAATTTAGGTAGAGAGCTGCTCATTGAGGAAAAGGAAAGCATTGAGTAATAATTTTCTTACCAAGTCTTACATGTAACTTTCATGGTGTTTTTATATTTCACTTTAGCAAATATTTTAAGCTGTTACTATTCAAAAACAAGTTATTCTTAGATAAATACAAAATTAAATTTACCTTATATAAGGCAAAAATTGAGAACAGGTTTGCTATAATAATATGAGGGATTTCAAGCATTTTTGTTGTTTTTGTCTTGGTACTAAAATCTACGTTAATCCCTTACAAAATTAAAAAAAAATTCCAGGCCCTGCTGGTTTGTTCAGTGGTAGAGCGTCGATCCAGTGTGTGGAAGTCCCAGGTTCAATTCCCAGCCAGGGCACACAGGAGAAGCACCCATCTGCTTCTCCACCCTTCCCCCTATCCTTTCTCTCTGTCTCTCTCTTCTCCTCCTGCAACCAAGGCTCCATTTGAGCAAAGATGACCTGGGTGCTGAGGATAGCTCCACAGCCTCCACCTAAGGTGCTTGAGTGGTTCCAATTGCAAATGAGCAACGCCCCAGATGAGCAAAGCATTGCCCCCTAGTGGGCATGCTGAGTGGATCCCAGTTGGGAGTATGCAAAACTCTGTCTCTCTGAATCCTCGCTTCTCACTTCAGAAAAATACAAAAAATAAAATAAAAAAGCTAAAAATTTTTTCCATAACTTTACTAAAATTTAAATATGAACTTTTTCTTTTTTATATACTATTTAGTTATATAGTTATCACATAGATTCACACACCAGTTAATGTGCATTTGTCCTTAGGAAATACACTTATTATCTTATGTATGAGCATATATGAATTCCTCATGAAACTGACATGAGTATCAGTTTCCCATTTTACATTTTAGGACACAAAAGTTCACATTGTTGAGTTTCTTTAGTCTTTACTTAACTTATGTCATTAGAAGGCATATATCTACACACGGTGGGACAAAAATAGGTTTACAATTATGATACATGAAACATAGAGTTTATTCTTGTATTATTATCTTTTAATTATTGTATTCTTTTCTGTATGAACAACTATAAATTTACTTTTGCCCTACCCTGTATATGTGTGTGTGTATCAGGATTATAAAACAATCATTTAAACTTACTTATTGCCACTAAAGATTTCATAGCATAAAGCAAATATTTTCTTTAACTAGGGAGGTATTAAAAATATCAAATAAAAAATTAGGGACATTTTTGATGCCATTATATAAATCTGGTAACCTTAATATTATCTCTAAGCAGAACAAAAAATATTATAGAAGTTATTGCTAACATTGTGTAACGTGCCTCACAGAAGCCTTAAAACATTTTTTGTTCTATATACTATAAGTTGAATTAGATATTAAATGAATCAATAAGTGAGAAATTACCATACTTCTCTTCTGTAAGCCAGACATCCCCACTGGTGAGCAATACAGGAAATACATTTCAACTAACTGCTTTCCCAAATAACAAGAATTTTAGCAAAGGTAGATGAAACCAATCTCATTTAAGAAAAGAATGTGCTCTTCAGAAATATTACAGTATTTCATCATTTCACGGGAAACAGACTAAGGGAGTTTAGTTAGCAATATATGCAGGTAGAGAGACATATATAATTTTTGCCTTATTGTCAATGCCTTATTTTCCTAGTTATTGCTTATAAATTTAATAGATACTACCATTGTTCCAATATAGGTTAATTAAGAATGTACAGCAGTAATAAATGCCTTTGGCAAGCTGTTTATTTAAAAGATAATTTAACAAAATATTCCAGAAAGATGAATGCATATTAGTTACGCTGACAATGGTAACAATGATAATAATACTAATATTCATAGAGTGCATATTATGTGTCCAATATCATCTGAATAATTTATGCAGGTATAGTTTTGGTTAAATCTTACATCAAATCTGTGTAAAAGCATCCTTTTATAGATTCATCCACTTTACAATTTAGAAAACTGAGAACTAGAGAGATTAGGTAACTTGCTCACGTTTGCCCAGCTTGTTAGTGATTCAAAATCAGATCAATTTTATTCCATGTACTAGTATTATACAATAAAAAAGCATAAGAATATCTGAAACAATCCAATGTTTCATACCTAAAAATCAAATATCCTAATATATTTTCTTCTTTTTGAGAGATCTTGGTTATAAAGTTGGAAGATGATTAAGAAATCACCAGGGTTACTTGTAGGGGATAAGATAAAGTAAATTTAAAATCTCCCCTTGAAACAAATGTACCTCAGACTATCATTATTCTGGCTGTATCTTTAGCCAAAACTGGTTTCCAATGACAATAAAGAAAGTGAAATTAAATTGTAGTTTAAGATTGAATATTTAGAAATTGTAATAAAACTTCTGAAGCTGATGTTTCTGCACAATATTGTCATATAACTGAAGAATAAGTTTCACATATTTATGATGATACCAAGCAAGCTCACTATTTTTAAAATTCTGATTCTGTCACCATCTTTGTTCCAAGTTCTTCTTTGCTGACTCTCTAGCTGTTAAAATTGGCTATATTTCAGTTGTCTAGTGTTTTAGCAATAACCTTAGTTATATTATTAGTGAGGACTGCCATCCAGTGTTCAACTTGTTTAATAGCAACTAGTTCTTCTAGATTCAAGAAACTATTGTACAACTTCCAAATACTGAACTTGCTCCTTAACATCAAGTTTATCAGTTAACAAGCTTTTACTATTATGAGATGGAATATATTAGTATCAATGAGAGAAAACAAAGTCTAAAATACAACCTGCAAAAGTCCTTGATAGTATTATTTTGTCCCTGGATGTTAATAAGCCAAACAGGGCTAAAAAGTGGACTAAGGGAAAAGCAATGAAAATACAGTGGTGTGTGTAGTCTATATTTTAAAATTTAGACACATGTAAGAAAGTTAGGTTTACTTATACCTCCATAGTACCAAATAAACTTACAGTCAAGATATTTTAAGATTTAAGATATAAGCAAAAGAGGCTCTGGCCAGTTGGCTCAATGGTACAGTGTTATCTTGGTGTGTGGATGTCTCAGGTTCAATTTCCAGTCAATGCACACAAGAGAAGTGCCCATTCGCTTCCCTACCCCTCTCTCTCTTCTCTCTCTCTCTTCTCTCTCTCTCTCTCTCTTCCCTGAACCTTCTGCCGCCATAGCTCGATTGGAGTGAATTGGCCCTGGGCATTGAAGATAGCTCCATGGCTTCCGCTTCAGGAGCTAATAGCTTGGTTGCTGAGCAATGGCGGAACGCCCTAGATGGGAAGAGCATCACCTCTAATGAGCTTGCCATGTGAATCCTGATGGGGCCACATCCGGTAGTCTGTCTGTATCCTCTGCCCCAATTGAGTAAAAAGAAAGAAAAAAGGGGAAAAAGATACAAGCAAAAGGAAATGTCTCTTATTGGCAATTGGAAGCCAACAGTTAACTCTTTCTTTCCTTTCTTTATAACCTTGAGCATTGTTGATGTAGATAAGAAACTGACTCAAACATTAAGTATTACAATAAAACCTTTCTATATGTGAGTAATTGCTAAGTTATACCATTTTGGATATTTAAAGAAATGTAGTGATTACAATGTACCCTCAAAACCAGAAATTGCTTAAGATTGTTTAAGGTACTTGCAAAGAAATGTAAAACACTTGGAGGAAACAACATTCCATGAATTTACCAAAAGAGCATCCCTTCTTTTTGTAGAAGGGAATTTAACAAGATTTCTTTAGGTCCTCTTCAATGTAAACACATTTTACATTTAAAATAAATGTTAGGGTTTAATTATAAAACACAAATTTAGTAAACCAGAGTTTCAGATAAGCCATCATTGTGTATACAAATTTGCACTTTTTTTTTTTTAGGTGAGAGGAGAAGAGATAATGAGACAGACTCTCGCAGGTGCCCTGACTGGAATACACCCAACAACCTCATCTGGACCTCTTGCTAGAGTACCTACCTATTTTTAGTGCCTGAGGCTGATGCACTCCAGTGGAGCTATCCTTAGTGTCTGTGGTCATGCTCAAACCATTCGAGCCACTGGCTGCAGGAAAGGAAAAGGGAGAGAAGGAGGAGAGGGAAAGAGCGAAAGCAGATGGTCAGTTCTCCTGTATGCCCTGACAAGAATTGAACCCAGGACATACTTACACTGGGCCAGAGACACAAATGTGTATGTATTTCAAGTTTGTATGACAATTTAAATTAATTCTTTATAGTGTTTACTGTATTACTTCAGCCTGTTGGGAACTACCAATTTCTTGTGGAAAAAACCTATTCAAGACACAGACTGATGTCCAGAGGAAAAGTGGGAGGTCTGCCAAGTGAGGCAAAGAAGATCTTCTAAATTTCCTCCTTCCTTAGCTTTTATTGATCAGAAGCAGAACAGAGGTAACAGGATTATAAGGAGGGAGATCAGGTGACAAAGGGAAAGAATGATTAATGGCTATTTTGCTTACATGAAGAAAGGGCTAATTTGTTATTCTTTTTCTTTTGTTAATTAATAAGCACAAAGGAAGGGGCCATCTAGAACCTCTAGGCTAATTTTCTAAAGCCCTTTCTCATGCATTTCTTTGTGTCTGCACAAAGGTCACTCACTCACACAGTTTCTTAGTGTTTGCATCCAAGAGACATTCATTCAGGGCTTTTAACTAAAGTTCCCCAATCCAAGTCACAGAGGGTTCAAGGTTAGATGGGTGATTCCCTACAGTTTACAAATATAAGCTTTGCTCAGACTGACGGTTGCCATAAAGGAGAAAGTTTTGGGTGCTGGGTAAAAAAGGTAAAGGGATTGAAAAGTACAGATTGATAGTTACAAAATAGTTATGGGGTAGTAAAGTACAGCATATGTAGAAAATATAGTCAATAATATTGTAACAAATATGTATGGTGTCAGATGGCTACTGGAAATATCAGCAAGAACACCTTGTAAAATGTGTGATTGTCTAACTACCATGCTGTACCGTTGAAACTAATACAAAATAATATAGAATGTAAACTATAATTGAAAGTATTTTTTAAATAAATAAATTAAATTTAGCCTGGCCAGGTGGTGGTACAGTGAATAGAACATTGGCCTGGGACTCTGAGGACCCAAGTTTGAAATTCCAAGGTTGCTGGCTTGAGCATGGATTCATCTGGCTTGAGTGACAGCTCACCAGCTTGAGTATGAGGTTGCTGGCTTGAGCGTGGGAGCATAGATATGACCCCATGGTCGCTGGCTTGAGCCCACAGGTAACTGGCTTAAAGATCAAGCTTACGGACTTGAGCTCAAGGTCACTAGCTTGAGCAAGGTGTCACTGGCTCAGATGGAGCCCCCCAGTCAAGGCACATATGAGAAAGCAATCAATGAACAACTAAGGTGCCGCAACTATGAGTTAATGCTTCTCATCTTTCTCCCTTCCTGTCTGTCCCCATCTGTCCTTTTCTGTCTCACGTGTGCTAAAAAAATTGATTAATTAATTAATTAAAGAAAGATTTTGGGCTCTAGAGTCAGACATACTGTCAGTGTTCAAATTCTGGCTCTATTTCTTACTGAGTAATATTAGAAAAATTACTTAACTTCTCAGTGTTCATGTTTTTTGTTGTTGTTGTTGTTTTGGTTTTGTTTTTGCATTTTTCCGAAGCAGGAAATGGGGAGGCAGTCAGACAGACTCCCGCATGTGCTCGACCGGGATCCACCTGGCATGCCCACCAGGGGGTGAAGCTCTGCCCCTCTGGGGTGTCACTCTGTTGCATCCAGAGCCATTCTAGTGCCTGAGGCAGAGACCACAGAGCCATCCTCAGCACTCGGGCGTCTTTGCTCCAATGGAGCCTTGGCTGCAGGAGGGGAAGAGAGAGACAGAGAGGAAGGAGAGGGGGAGGGGTGGAGAAGCAGATGGGCGCTTCTCCTGTGTGCCCTGGCCAGGAATTGAACCCAGGACTCCTGCACGCCAGGCCGACGCTCTACCACTAAGCCAACCGGCCAGGGCAGTGTTTGTTTATTGGATATATAAACCTTCCTCATGAAGTTGTTGAGAAATTATATATACTTTTAAAGTTCATGATGTTAATCCAAATTCGGAGGGACCCGAATTATGGAAGACAGAAGCAAGGTCCGTCGTTTACACATTAAAGTTTTATTGTCTAGCTTGGCCAAGCGGCGGGAACTCCGACAGAAATCTGTCGGAGAGCGCGCTGGCCCTTTGTTCTACTTAGTTTTTATAGTTTTGTAAGTGGGAAGTACAGAAGCAAAAATTGCAATTAGGAGCCCCTTACCGCTATTGGTTATAGTCATATGTCCTTTAACATGATAGGACCACGTTCAATTTGCAAACCATACATCATTTTGGAGAAAACAAAATTTACAAGTCAACACAATGGTAGAAAGATATCTCTTTACATATTAAAAGGCCTTCCTATATTTTCTAGTGTTCATCCGCCATCTCTCTGTCCAGAGTCAGACGTATTAACCACATGCATTTACATAAGAGAGGCAGCTTCCGTGGGGACAAATGCCCGCAAATGGCTCATAGTCACAAGAAAAGGTTTATTTTGGCCTTTCCCTTCCTGCACCTGGCTAGCCATTCACTCCTTTCCCCACAGGTGTGGTGGAATGTCAGGGAATCTATGCTTTCCTTCCCTTTTCATTTACAATACAATGGCAAGAGCCATCCTGGTTATGCTAATCACACAGTACAGAAACCATTCTCACAATTTCTCTGCACACCTTAACCCAAATTAATAAAATGTTCTCCAAGCCTCCTAAAATATTAATATTAATTCTGTAGCCTTTTTGTACTTTACAACATCTGTGGGTGAAATGGCTCAGTGGCTCCTCACATGACATACAGTCAGGATTTAAATAAAGGATACTGGTTATTATCAATTTGTGTAGAACAAAGAACTATTTCAGTGCAAGACAGAGCATAAACTATCGCATGAAATGTCACATGAACACCATGTTAATTGGGTTTTTCTACATCTTATGGATTTGAAGGAAATTCATTCATTCTTTCTTAGAACATAAAAGCTGTACAGAGAAGCACATGCATAGTAGCAACACCTACATTCATATCTGCATCCAAAGTTTCTGCAGCACTACTGATATTTGGTTTACCTGTATTGTCTCATTTAATTGCAAGAATATCAGTATACTACTACTATACTCATTATACAGGTGAAGAAATTGAGATTTAAGAATTTAATTAAAAATTGCCTAATATCATGTATAATAAATGACAGAGATAAACATTTAACTCAGAAGTCTGACTCCACAGGCTGCCCTATTAACCACTTGGCTTTAAAAGTAGCTATTATCATTATTATCAGTATATCCTCATACTATAAACTGAAACATTAAGTATAAACTGAAACATTAAACTAAAACATTAAATAGCTATTGTCTTGGTTGCTATTTCTCTGCCTTCTAACTCTTAGTGACTTGCCAACATGAATCACAGTTCTATTCAGATAATGAAAGCTTAAGCAATTTCATTACACACTGTTAAAATATAAATCTAGCTATGCATTCCATTAAAATTGACTCTGTCAAAGGATATAGTGCATTTCCTGGAAGTCAGTATTGAGCTTTAGCTGAGAACTTTCACTCCCTAATTCAATGTATTTTCTTGGCCAGAATTGTCAGTAGAAACTACTCAGTTTTCTATAAATTATTCAACCACAAAAATATTTAATTGTGACTTTTTTTCCTCTTTCTCTTCTTTTTCCTTCTTGTTCCTTTCCTTAAGTGTCTTGTCTTGGGAATGGTTAGTTGTTTGAAATACTTTTATTAATAGATCAACACTATATATTGTAAGCATAGTACCTGTTGAAAGTCGAAATTGCTCTTGTAACATTCCTTTTCAAATCCTCCCCTCTAGTTTTCTTTGCCTTTTCTTTTTCTTTCTCTTTCTTTCTTATCTCTCTCTCTCTCTCTGTCTTCCCTTCTCCATCTTTCCTTTCTTCCTTCCTTCTTTCCTCCCTTCCTTTCTTTCCTTTGTTGCTTATGGATCTATCATTTTCTTAATAACTTCAACCTAAAATCTCAGGACAATTTTATTCACCCTTTCTATTGTTTGTTTGTTTGTTTGTTTTTTGTATTTTTCTGAAGCTGGAAACGGGGAGAGACAGTCAGACAGACTCCCGCATGCGCCCGACCGGGATCCACCCGGCATGCCCACCAGGGGGCGATGCTCTGCCCCTCTGGGGCGTCGCTCTGTCGCGACCAGAGCCACTCTAGTGCCTGGGGCAGAGGCCAAGGAGCCATCCCCAGCGCCCGGGCCATCTTTGCTCCAATGGAGCCTCGCTGCCGGAGGGGAAGAGAGAGACAGAGAGGAAGGAGAGGGGGAGGGGTGGAGAAGCAGATGGGCGCTTCTCCTATGTGCCCTGGCCGGGAATTGAACCCTGGACCCCTTGCACGCAAAGCCGATGCTCTACCACTGAGCCAACTGGCCAGGGCTGTTTTTTTTAATGATATTCTAAAGCCAATCAGTTGTCAGGTCCTGTAGTTTCTACTTCCTTAAAATTTCTCAAATGTACCCTCTTCTTTCAAATCACAGTACAACCTCTCTATTTCATGTGTTCTTTATCTCTTGACTAAATTATTGCTTTATCTTGCCTACTAGACCCTTTGTTGGGCAGATAAAATATACTATGCTCACTTTGTTAAAGATGGCGTTGTCCACGTGAAGGCTGTTGCCCAGGTGATATTAATGTGTGTCTCTGAGGGCTGTGGGCAGGCAGAATCCTTGTAGCCTGGGGCTTGGTTTTAGGACTAAATCTTTCCCACCCTTTTTGATGTGGGGTCAGATAAGTGACTTTGTATCAGAGACTTCCTTATTTTGTATATTGGATTAAAGGTTTTCATTTCTACACTATAAAGTGAGGGCAGAACAGGAGCTTGCTCTTGGTTCCTGAGATTAACATTAGAGGAGAGAGCAGAGAGGAGAGCAGAAAGGCCACATGGAGGAGGCTAAGAGAAGCAGCCAAGATGGTGGAGTGTTGAGTGAGATGCCAGTTTGTGCAGAGTTTGTGCAGGTAGAAGGAAGGAGTTGGGGAACAGAGGTGAATAAGTCTGGTGAGCTAGAAACCTTTGATTCGAGAAAACTCAGATAAGTCAGTAACTTTGTGAGCACTGAATGTGAGTGGGTTTTGGAGCCCAGTGTGTATTTTACTTGCCCGCTGGGTGCAAGCTAGGATTAAAGGTGATGGCCCACCAATTTTTGGCTCTGTTGTTTCTTTGCCAACTGTCCAAATCCAATGTGAACCTGCATGGGCCAGGCTGCTGTGATGGTAGCCCTGGCTACTAGCTTTACACCCTTCATTTGGAGTCTCTATCAATCGACTTTACACATTACTTGTACATTAATTGTCCCAAAATACTTTGAAAACATCTATTTTTATAAACAAAATAAATATTTTCAGTGGTTTCCTGTATTCTTCCCAGTCATGATAAACCATTCACTTTGTCATTCAAAATCTAGCATAAAGTTGACCCAATATACCTTAAGCAATCTCTTTTTACAAAAACTTTACTATGTAATGTTGCTCACCATTCACCATGGTTTCACTCCTCCACACTTTTTCTTTTGTGTGAAATGTCCCTCTCTATTTCTACATACCAATTGCCAATACATCTTTCAAAATTTATCAAAAATGAAATTTTACTATGAATTTTTTCTATTCCCTTACCTGAATATAATTTATCTATTTTCTGTGGGGGATTTTTTGCTTTGTTTTGTTTTGTTTTGGGGAGGTGTTTTTTGGTGAGTGGAGGGAAGATAGTGAGACAGACTCTCACATGAGCTTTGACCGAGATCCACCCGGCAACCCAATCTAGGCTCCGATGCTCCAGTACTAAGCTATTTTTAGCACATGAAGTTGATGCACTCCAACAGAGCTATATCTTCAGTGCCCAAGGCCATACTCCAACCAATCAAGCCACTGACTGTAGGATAGGAAGAGGGAGAAAATGGAGAGATGGAAGGGTAAGAAGCAGGTGGTTGCTTCTCTGTGTGCCCTGACCAGGAAAAGAACCTGGAACATCCATACACCCGGCCAATGGTCTATCCACTGAGCTATACTGGCCAGGGACTAATTTCTGTGTCTTAATAGTACAGCCTATATATAGAAATTATGATACTCATTATACATTGTGGTAATTATTTTTTTTTACATTTTTTCAGTGTTCAGAAAATATTTAACAAATAAGTCTTAAACTTTAGGCAAATTTCTTACAAATAGCCATTTGTTCAAATTATATAGAGAAAATTTAGTAGCACTTTTATGTTTATTTTATATCTGATTATACAAACATTTATTTTTTTAAAAGAATTAATCTATGAAGTTTATAAGCTCCAATGATGACTGACATCTTTTATAATGTTCTAAGTATGCTTATCTATCTATATATCTATCTATATCTATATCTATATATCTATATATCTATATATCTATATATCTATATATCTATATATAAAATCCTATTTGGAGCTTAGCAATTTTTTAATATGTGTTTTCTTAAAGGTTCTATCAAGGTATTTCCCCAATGAAAAATATATACAAGTTTGTTATAAAATGTGAAAGAATGATAACTAAAACATAAACAATAGAGTACACTTTATTATGAGATGCTCTGATAAAAAGTAGAAGACAAAGAGATTTAAAAAAAGAAGAAGGAAACAAAACCCACCATTTAGTATTAGGAAAACTTACAAAAATCTAAATGACATATTGTTTTGATTATAATAGAATTCCAGGCTGCTAGCTTTATCACTAATCTACCTTCCTCACTATTTAGTTGAGAATATGTTTCCTGCTCAAAAGATCCTGTGAATTAAACCCATGAGCCCTAGCTAGTAATTATTTTTGCTGTTTGATTATATTGAAAAGTAGGCAAGCTATGCAGAACCATATCTTAGATTCCTCTACTGCAATGGCAATCACCAGGCTCTCACTTGGAGCAAAAGTAGACTGAACTTGATTGGCTTTGCAAGTTATGCCTAATTACCAGTCTCCTGTCTGAAATTTTTTTTTTATTTTTTTTTTTATTAATTTTTAGAGAGGAGAGTGAGAGAGAGAGAGAGAGAAAGAGAGAGAGAGAGGAGAGGGGGGAGGGAGGAGCAGGAAGCATCAACTCCCATATGTGCCTTGACCAGGCAAGCCCAGGGTTTTGAACCGGCAACCTCAGCATTCCAGGTCGATGTTTTATCCACTGCTCCACCACAGGTCAGGCTCCTGTCTGAAATTTTTTTAGCGGTTATATATTCCTGACCAAGGCCAAAAGGAGAAGTATATTTTATGCTATTTAAAGAAAATATGAATTTTAATCAGAAACAAGAATATCAGCAACAGTGCATAGGTGGTACTGCAGTAACTCTGAAGAGAAGATGTTCATCTCTGGGCTTCAAAGGCTATTTCAAGAAGAAAACTATAATAATTTTTTTAATAAATAAAAAGAGCTGACATGGTTCATTAAGTATTTTTCATGGGTTGTGATCTTAGTTAACAAGCTTATTTAGTACATAAATATAAGCAATAATGTGTCACTTCTTAAAGAAACAAAGAACTATTAAGCTTCTCACAAAGGTCATGTGGGCCAAGATCTTTTTAATTTTAAATTTGGCTGCAACTCAAAAAAACATTCATAAGGAAATATAATTGACAACTAAAGGCATTGGTTCTATTTGTGAATTTTATTGCTCTCTGGTTCTATTAAAAGATTCTTTTGCTTTCATATTCCTTCTTAAGAGGATAGTTGTAAAAATTAAATTAAGTCAAACCATCTGAGACTTGTGATATAAACTGAAGAAAAGACCATTTTAGGACTCAGGTGTACATCACAGAATTTGATAATATAATGCTCACAGAAGGAATGTTTCAGAGGAAGCAATGTCTTCTGGATGTGCACAAAAGTCATGGAATAAAGTCTTTTATTAAATCTACAGTTTAGGAAAGAAGAGCACTCAAGGCTTTACATTACATAAATCATTGGATTTTCCACCACTCCAACATAGGGGCTTTAGACATGGTGATAGAATTTAGGACATATCAAAACAAAATAACTTAACTTAGAGAGTCAAACAAAAGGTAAAACATGTATATAAGTGACCCTATTTTTATTAATCAAGCAAATTTTGATAAATATGAATTTATATTTTATTTGACTTAAAAAACAGTGTAGAAAAAATAAACATTATTTCTTTCTGAGCACATGATAAAATAATAAAGAACTCTTACTTATTTTTTAGAGAAAAATATCTAAACTTATTTTAAATTTTATTTTTCAATTGCATTTTACATTTAATATTATTTTGTTTTAGTTTCAGATATACAGCATACTGTCTAGACAGTCATATTCTTCATAAAATGATCTCCCTGATATTTCAAGTACTCACCTAACACTATACATAGCTATTGCAATATTAGTGGATATTTTCTCTATGCTATACTTTACATGAAAATACCTAATCTTCATGCCATAAAATTTCCACATATATCACCTCATATTTAGATTACTTACAAGTAAACAGTATCTATTTGACTTTCATATAATAAATTTGAAAATATTGTGGTGTTCATTTATCTGCACTAAAATTCTATTAAAAGTGCCAAATTCACTGAAGTGTTAGATTAGCTTCAGATTAAAGTGGTATGGGCCTTATAGTTGTTCTATTTAAAGAAAACATTTAATTTAGATCAACAAATTAATCAACCACCTAATACATGAATAAAAATTCAATATTTATTTATATTAATTTTTATAAATAGCTGTAATGGTGTAAGCAAAGATCATTTAAATCAAAACCCTCTGCAAAAAAATTTAAACACATAGCTTTGTTTATATTTATCTCATGCTGGAAACAAATACAAATTAATTATTGCAGATGATATGACTTTATTCATTTTGTGTTTACTTAATAACAATCTACAGATCAGCTTATGTTCTCCAATTAATCTTGTGTATATCTAGCATAGTTTAAAATTCTCCTTTATGGAGTTATCAACAATACCTCTGCCTACTATGCAAGCATTAGACAAATAAAAAAGAAAAAGAAAAGAAAAACCATCTTTCAAATATAAAAGTAATCCCACTGGAAAAACCTTGAGTTTGTTCTGTAACAAGCTAGGGGTTTCAACAGATGGGGAAGAGTAAGAAAAAATTACAGGTGGAAGAAAAAATACAAAGGTGATGTCAGAGAAGTGGTGGTGTGAGAAATCCCCTTGGTCTCTCCCCTTGAAGTTTTAACTATTTGAACAGCTCTAATGCAACAAAGAATTTCTTGGTCAATGCAGGGCACATGTCTGAGAGATCTATGCATTAAAACATCCAAAGGTGGACAAGAGAGAGACAACCAGGCAGGCAAGAAGGTAGAAAAACTGAGCCAAGCCATGAATGCAGACCTGCCGGGAGCTCATAGCAAGTTTCACACCAGACAGAGAAGAAATCAGTTGATTCTTGGCACTCCCTTCAGCTGGGAAAAACAAAGAAATTTAGTGAGCATTCTTGCAGGAAGAGGCAGTACAACTGCAGCTGAGCTCCATTACCCAGACAAGGACAAAGCACAGAACTGTGGCCTCAGTTATCTGGCAATCAGCATTCCAGACAGAGAAAACCACTGACTTTGACCACCCCTTAAATACCCAGAGCTCTCCTTCCTTTACCCTTCCTATTGGCTTCCAGAGCACATTACCTTCTCCAAAGCACATTGCATTGCCTGACCAGGCGGTGGTACAATGGATAGAAGGTCAGACTGGGACACAGAGGATTCAGGTTCAAAATCCTGAGGTCACCAGCTTGGGCGTGGCCTCACCAGTTTGAGTTGGGGGTCACTAGCTTGAATGTAGGATCATAGACATGACCCCATGGTCACTGACTTGAAGCCCAAGGTAGCTGGCTTGAGCGAGGGGTCACTCAGTCTGGTGGATCCCCCCCTTCATCAAGGCACATTTGAAAAAGCAGTCAACGAACAACTAAGGTGCTGCAAAAAAAATAATTGATGCTTCTCATCTCTCTCCCTTCCTGTCTGTCTGTCCTTATCTGTTCTTCTCTCTGTCTCTCAGTCTCTGTTACACAAAAAAAGCACATTGTATTAAGACTGTCAAAAATTAATAACAGAGTAAGAATTCTCAAAACAACCAGAGAAAAAAGGAAATAACATATAAAGAAAAGCCCATTTAGGTTACCGTGAGTCTTCTCAGCAGAACTCTCCAAGCTAGAAGAAAGTGGAACCAAATTTTCAAACTACTGAGGAAAATTACAAGCCATGAATAATATATCCAGCAAAGTTATCCTTTAGATATGAAGACATAAAGACTTGTAGATATACAGAATCTGAGAAAATTTATCACCAAAAAGACTTCTATTGCATGAAATACTAAAAAATGTCATTCTACCTGAAACAAAGAACAAAAGATCACAGAACTATGAATAAGAACACTAACAAACTTACAGCATGAAGAGGGATAGCTTGTGACAGCAAAAATATAATTGGGGAGAAAGTAAAGGTTTGAACTTATAAAGGAAGATGGAGATCAGATGCATTCAAAACAAAAAAGACTACTGTACATATGAAACTTTATTTTTAATAAACCTAATGGTAACCACACACAAAAATCCCCAAACTGAGACACACATTTTTTAAAAAGAGGAAACAGAGAAAGAATATGGAATATTACCAAACATGATATTATCAATAAATGCAGAAAAATTATTAGATATGACACAACAACCATTTATGATCAACACACTCAATAAAATGGGTATAGAAGGAAAGTACTTCAACGTAATAAAGACCATGTATTGTAAACCCTCAGATAATACCATACACAATGGTAAAAAAAAACTCAAAGTTTTTCTTCAAAAGTCAGAAACATGTCAAAGATTCCCACTCTCACCACCCTTATACAACATAGTTCTGGAAATTCTAAGCAGAGATATCAGGCAAGAGAAAGAAATGAAAAGCATCCAAATTGAAGGAAAAAGTAAAAGTGCCACTTTTTACAGATGACATAATACTCTATATAGGAAACACTAAAGACTCCACCATAGGCCCTGGCCGGTTGGCTCAGTGGTAGAGCGTCTGCCTGGCGTGCAGGAGTCCCGGGTTCGAATCCCAGCCAGGGCACACAGGAGAAGTGCCCATCTGCTTCTCTGTCTCTCTCTTCCCCTCCCGCAGCCAAGGCTCCATTAGAGCAAAGTTGGCCCGGGCGCTGAGGATGGCTCTGTGGCCTCTGCCTCAGGTGCTAGAATGGCTCTGTTTGCAACAGAGCAATGCCTCAGATGGGCAGAGCATTGCCCCCTGGTGGGCATGCTGGGTGGATCCCGGTTGGGCGCATGCAGGAGTCTGTCTGACTGCCTACACGTTTCCAGCTTCAGAAAAAACAAACAAACAAAGAAATAAAGACTCCACCAAAAAGCTATTAGAAACAACAAAAAATTATACAATAAAGTTGCAGGATATAAAAACCAATGTACAAAATTATAACAAGCCATAATGCTTTGAAATTATAAATCAACTGCAAAAAGAAAGTAAAAAACCTACAAATATGTGGAGATGAAACAACATATTCCTTGAATACGACTGGGTCAAAAAAGAAATATAAGATGAGATCAAAAGATACATACAGACAAATGTGAGTGATATGATATATCAATACTTCTGGAAGGCGGCAAAAGCAGTAATAAGAGGAAAGTTTATATTATAATATGCCTATCTCAAGTAACAAGAGAAATTAAACAATCTAACATTGCGTCTTAAAGAACTAGAAAAAGAACAAAAGTGACCCAAAGTCACCAGAAGAAAGGAAATAATAAAATTAAAGCAGAATTGAATGAAATAAAGAACAAAAAGACTATACAAATAATTACTACAACAAAAAGCAGGTTGTTTGAAAAAGATTAATAAAACTAACAACCCCCTGGCTAGACTCACTAAGGAAAAAAGAGAAAAGACTCACATAAACCAAATCAGAAATGAAAGGGAAATTACCGCAGATATCACAGCTATACAAAGGACCATACTAGATTACTATAAAAGATTATATGCCACCAAATGCAAATACCTTAGAAGAAATGGATAAATCCTTAGAAATATATAATCTTCTTAGACTGAATCATGAGGAATTGGAAAATTTAAGAAGACTGACCACCAGTGAGGACATTAAAACAACTATCAGAAACCTCCGCAAAAATAAAAGTTCAGGATCAAATGACTTCATTATTGAATTTTAGCAAACATTCAAAGAAAATTTGATACCTATTCTAAAACTCTTTTAAAAATTGAAGAAAAGGCAATACTTTCCTAACATATTTTATTAGGCCAACATAACTGACACCAAAATTCAGCAAGTATCACACACACAAAACTACAGACCAATATTCTAATGAATATAAATGCAAAAATCCTAAACAAAATAACTAGCAAGTCAAATACAACAATACATTTAAAAAATAATACATCACAATTAAGTGTGGTTTATTCCAGAGGCACAAACATGTTTTAGCATATACAAATAAATCAATGCACTGCACTACATTAAAAAAAAACAAAGGATTAAAATCCACTGCATTAGTTATATACTAACAGTAAAATTTCTGGATGAGAAAGGAAAAAAAATAATTTTTTTGCAAGTGCAAGCAAAAGAATAAAATACCTAGGTAAGAGGACAAACTGTAGTCAAGTTTCATTCTCTTGCATGTGGGTCTTCCAATTTTCCCAGCACCATTTATTGAAGAGGCTTTCTTTTCTCCATTGTGTCTTTGGTTCCTTAATCAATGATGATTTGCCCATATATATGTAGTTTTATTTCTGGGTTCTAGATTCGGTTACATTTGTCTGTGTGTTTATTTTTCTGACAATATCATGCTCTTTTGATTATTGTGGCTCTGTACTATAATATGAAGTCAGGTATTGTAATGTCTCCATTTGTCCCCTTGCACAAAAATTAATTCAAAATGAATCAAAGACTTAAATAAAAGATCTGAAACAATAAATTACATAGAAGAAAACATAGGTACTAAACTCATGGACCTTGGCCATAGAGAACATTTTATGAATTTGACCCCAAAGGCAAGGAATAAAGGCAAAATAAATGAATGGGGCTACATCGAACTGAAAAGTTTATACACAGCAAAAGAAACTGATAACAAACAGCCAACTAAATGGGAGATGATATTTACAAACAACAGCTCAGATAAGGGGTTAATATCCAAAATATATAAAGAACTCACAAAACTCAGCCACAAACAAGCAAGTAATCCAATTAAAAAATGGGGAGAGGACATGAAAAGACACTTCTCCCAAGAAGAAATACAAATGGCCAACAGATACATAAAAAGATGCTCATCCTCATTAGCTATTAGAGAAATGCAAATCAAAACTACAGTGAGATACCACCTTATACCTGTTAGATTAGCTATTATCAACAAAACAGGTAATAACAAGTGTTAGAGAGGCTGTGGAGAAAAAGGAACCCTCATTCCCTGTTGGAAAGGAATGCAAATTAGTGCAACCACTATGGAAGAAAGTATGGTGGTTCCTCAAAACATTAAGAATAGAACTACCATATAACCCAACAGTTCTACTGGGTATCTACCCCCAAAACTCGGAAACATTGATATGTAAAAACACATGCACCCCCATGTCCATCACAGCATTATTCACAGTGACCAAGACATGGAAACAACTAAAATGCCCTTCAATAGAGGACTGGATAAAAAAGATGTGGTACATATACACAATGGAATACTACTCAGCCATAAGAAACGATGACATAGTATTTTTTCCTACAACATGGATGAACCTTGGTAACATTATACTGAGTAAAATAAGTAAATCAGAGAAAGCTAAAAATTGTATGATTCTACATATATGTGGAATACAAAATTGAGACTCATGGATATAGATAAGAGTGCAGTGGTTGCCAGGAGAAGGGGATGAGGAGAGAGGAAGGGGAATGGGGGAAGGTTATAAGAAAAGAAAAATATAATGTGACAGAGGATGCTTTGACTTTGGGTGATGAGTATACAACATAACTTACTGTCCAAATGATGTGGAGATGTTTGCCCAATATCAATGTACTCTTGTTGACCAATGTCACTCTGTTAAATTTAATTTTCTAAAAAAAAATACCTAGGCATAAACTTAACACTTTGTTATGTATATGAAAGACATATATACTGAAAAGAACAAAGCATTATTAAAAGAGATTGAAAAAGATACAATGAAATAAAAAGATATTCTGTGCTCATGGAATGGAATAATCAACATAGTTAAAATGGCCATATTACCCAAGGCAATACATAGATTTAATGTGATCCTCATAAAAATCTCTGTAATACTTTTTAAAGAAACATAACAAACAAAAAAAACCCACCAAATTTGTATGGAACCACAAGAGACCCCGAAATAGCCAAATTAGTCCTGATAGAAATGAAAAAAGCTGAAAGTATCAATCTAACTGTCTTCAAATTTTACTAAAGAGCAATAATAATCAAAACAGTATGATACTGGCAGAAAAACAGGCACACAAACGAATGGAACAGAATTGAGAGCTCAGAAATAAAACCACATATATAAGGGCAAATAATATTTGACAAAGAAGCCAAAGACACATAATAGATTCTTTCTTGGTCTGGGCATCTATGTATGAGTGGCACTTCCCTAGTAGATTAATACAAAGAGGTCCTTTTATTATTTTCAAGCATATAAAACTGAATGACAAGATTTTTCACTCTGGGAAACCGCAGTGCTGTTCTCCACAGCCAGACTCTGTGTTCAGTGCAGCTGCAATGTGTGGCAGTGGGGTGAGCTGGAAAACCCAGCAGCCTTGTGTGTTGTTTTGTCCTTTTGGTAATGGTGACCCTAGACCTCTGCAGAGTAGCCCCTGTGCCCTGACCTCTGAAGCAGCCACAGAATGAACCTTTTGCTCAGCTCAGGGAAAAGAGTGATTTTCTGTACCAGTCCTTGGAATTGCAGATAATGTGCTCCACAACCCCACATGAAGGGCAAAAGGAGGTGAACTTTGGGGGATCGTAGATAACAATTACACCCTCATTTTGCATCCTTTCCCAGGTGTCTAAATTCAGCTGCAGCTTGTACTGCTTATTGCTACAGGAATGCTTGCTGCATCTCTCCCAGCTGAGGGGAGCACCAGCCACAACTGGATTTCTCCCCTTTCCAGGCTGACCCTCTCTGTGAGCTCCTGGCTGCAGGGCTATATCCATGGCTTAACCCTAAGCCCTTCACATGCCCCGGTTTGCTCTCACTTGCCCACTTCTAGATGTTTCTTTTCTTTTTTTTTTTTTTAAAGCAACTATTTTTTTTGTTTTATATATTTTTTTTATTTATTCATTTTTAGAGGAGAGAGAGAGAGAGAGAGAGAGAGAAAGAGAGAGAGAGAGAAGGGGGAGGAGCAGGAAGCATCAACTCCCATATGTGCCTTGACTGGGCAGACCCAGGGTTTTGAACCGGCAACCTCAGCATTCCAGGCCAATGCTTTATCCACTGCACCACCACAGGTCAGGCGCCACTTCTAGATGTTTCATTGCTTGAATTTCACAGACATGTTTAGGCATTGAGTGGGGAATATTTGGCTGAATTACAGCTGTTCAAATTGTGAAACTTGAAAGGGAGAGACCAAAGAGATCTCTCACACCACCATTCTTTTGATGTCACTCCACTTTTTGTTGTTTGGTCTATTTTGTGATCTTTTTATTGTTTATTTAACTTTTTTATTGTTTTTGTGAAGAAAATAGAAAGTTAATTTTTCTGTAGTAATCTTATATCTGGCTAAAACGTTGAATTCTTTCATTAATTATAATAGAAGTTATTTAAGTCTTTTAAACTTTATATGTAAAAAATCATTGCCCACAAATAATGACAATTTATTTTCTCTTTATATTTTTATACCCACCTTTTCTTTTTTTAATGTATAGCCTTTAGTTTTACAGAAAATGATTAAGAAAAGTAGATTGTTTTCTCACAAGCTGAAAAAAAATGCTGAAAACAATTTATGAAACAATTATTAATAAAACATTAAAAATAAAACCTTTAGTGTAATTTTTCTGTTTAGATACATTTTTTTCTTCATTTTCAAATAGTTACATTAGGGTTTACTCTTTAACTCTTGAGTTATTTAGATGTGTGTGTGTGTGTGTGTGTGTGTATGAGAGAGAGAGAGAGAGAGAGAGAGAGAGAGAGAATGTGCGTGTATGGGTGTATGTGTGTTTAATTTAAGGATGAATGTCTTATTTACTATCTTTGCTAGTAATAGCTAAGTTTATTTTATTATGATCAACAGTATTATCATGTTTAATAGCATATTTAATTTAAAAATGTGAAACATGTATAAGTATGGGATTTTAAAATGTTATTTATTATGCTTCAAACTCAGTAGTTTTTTCTTTAGTTCTAGAAAACTTTGGCCATCATTTCTTCAAATGGTGTGCCATTTCCTGTTTTTTTATTCTTCTTTACTGTATTTCCTTTTAAATATATTACAACTTAACAAGCTGATATTGTCTCTTCATTTTTATTACATATATTTCATCTTTCAATTCCTTTCTGTCACATTACAAAATACCTCAGTATGATATGGCCACTTTATCTATCTATTTATTTATTTTTACATTTAGATATCTTTTGCCTCCCATTCAGGCCATCTACAGGTATTTTTAATTCAAATGATTTTTCAAGATCTGTAATTGTTTTTGTTAATTTTTGTGAACAGTTGTTTTTTTTTCAATCAGTTGTTTCTTCACTTGAAGAGAGAAGTTTGCTAATTTTAAGGATTGTTTTTTAATATATATATCCTTAGTTTGAAGTTTGCTATTTTTTTAGTTTAGTGACCCTGTTTTATAGGTTTAGTGTTTTTAAGAGGTTTATTATTAAATTGTCTGATTTGAATCACTTTTGTGTTGCATAATTTTCATATCATCTAGAAAATTATTTTTATTGATTTATTTGGTCTTTATGTTGGTGAAGATGACAGATTTTATCATGTCCTTGTCTGCCATCTTGAAATTGGATATTTCCAAATCCCTATTCACTTTTTTGATAGAATCTCATGCTCCACATGAGAAGATGTATATATATTTTTGTATAGACAATGTTAATCTCTATCTTTAAACTCGGGTAGACAAGATATACACACTTATTTTTATACAATTGAACATAATAATTTTAATGATCCAATTCCTTAAATTCTTTTGATGATCATAATGCAATCTTAGTCACCTTTTAAAAATTCTCCCCACCTTTTTAACTTCTGTTTAAGTTCATGTAGTTCATGTTTTGACAAAATTTGTAGAGGAAAGTCTTAGTATGATCTCTCCATGTTGGCATCTGTTGAGATATCCAATATCACTATTAGAACATACAGATCACAGCTGCATTCTCTGAAGTGCTTTATCACAAGGCTTGTTTAGTACTGTTAGCTCTACCATGTCTATGATACTTTCAAAGTTGTTTTTCTTTATCACAACTTGACATAAGACATTCTAAGATAACCTTAGTCTATTCTCCTTAAAACAGAGATCACTCACTGTTGAACTAGACATCTAATACATGGACCAATTTTTGTCTTACATTGTGTTTTAAAAATTGAGATATTTGACATAAGAAGTCAGACTTCAGGCATCTTTTATTAAATAGCAAGAGCAGGCAATGCTCAGTATATATTCTTGTTTAATAATAACTAACTAAAGCTGAGTAGCTAGCTTTATTTTAAACAGAACATGTACTTTAAATTTAACATAGTCTCACCAAACTTTAGTGTCTTAGGCCAACTCACTTCAAAAAAATTTTTTTACAAAACATGTTCCTCTTTGAATTTGATTTTGTGAACACAAGTCCAGGTTCACAGTGATGATGTACACTACTCTTCTTATACAATGTAAATCATATAAAATCTTAGTGTTTTATTGCCTTTTCAAATTTGACTGAAAAAAGTTGCATATATTTCTTCTATTCTTTTACTTCACAATCCATGTAGAATTTTGATTATTAATCTTCTATCCTGAGCCACAATTAGTCTAGGGAATAACAAGAAACAAAGCTCTGTCCCAAGAACCACCTTATGTCTTTCCCTCTGACCATAATGTTATCATCCTATCCTCAGAAATTTTTACTTTATGATATGGACAGAATATTAGTAGATTAACCATCTTAATATTTTGTGATTTGATTCCTAGTAAAGTCTATATTAAAGTTTATAATTTTAAAACATAAAAACTTAAAAAAACATAAAAACTAGAGTATTGTTTCTTTTTTTTTCTTTATTCCTGTTCTGCCATTCTCTTTCCTGAGACAATAAAGGTAGAAAGACCATCTGAATAGAAATAGAATTAAAAAGGAAAACAATTGCATAATGTTAGTACTTAAGAATAAATAAGCCTCAAAAAATAATCATTAAAAAATAAAACTTGTTTTGCAACATCCATGTAAAATGCAAAAGTGGCACACAGATATAATCAAATATAAAATGAATTCAACCACTAATATTGAACTATAGTTCAAGCAAGAAATCAAATTATATGGACTCAAAGTGCACAAATACAACTTGATATTGGAGTCTTTTGGTTTTATGTGATAAGGACTACAAGAGGACTACTTGGTTTTTAAGAGGTAAGAAAGTAAATTATATGTTTCAGGTTAGGAAAGTGAAATAAATAGGTGCTAAACTTGGATATTAGTCCATCTTTCATACTTAGAAAGATTCTTGAGTAATTGATTAAAAAATCAATGCACAAGCATCTAGAGGATTTCAAGTTGTTAAGCAACAAACAAAATGGATTTATTTCCAAAGTCAAACCATGTTAAAGAGAATGGTTATTCACTGACTTTTCTATAAAAAAATGATGCTGCAAGTTTATTTCTGAAGTATCTTCAGTATACATGCTTACAATACATTGGCAACAAAAATAGTCATAATGCTGTACACCTAAAGGAGATTTTTGACAGTGTTAAATATCAAGAATGCAGATATGACTTTCTGAAAAAAACAGAGGCTCAACTTTTATTTTATATGAGCTGAATCATAATGGTTAAACTTTACTGTATTTCTAACTAGTATTGTCATAAGAAAGCAATAATGATGGCCATGAAAATGAGTTTTCTAGAAATGAGCTTTATTGAAACTACATGAAGGTCAAAAAAGCAGACTATGGAATTACACCATTAAAAGTATTTCTATTATAGTATGTCTTGCTTTTGTGAAAAATAAGGAATATAACAGAGAAGACAACTTTTTTAGTCTTATTTAACTTCTATAAGTCTCCAAAAGCAAAAAAGGATGCAACATAGCAATGGTGTAAGAAAAGAAAGAAAAATCACAGTGCCTCTCAGTTTCCATTAAGATAATAAACCAAGTAAATACACCATGATGAAAGAAGACTATATAGACCAATATCCTTGATGAACTAAAATACTTAGCAAAATACTAACAAACCAGATTAACAATACATTAAAAAAAAGATCATTTGCCATGATCAAGTGGGATTTACTCTGGGGATGCAAGGTTGGTACAATATTTGCAAATCAATAAAAGTAATATATCACATAAGCAAAATGAGGCATAAAAATCACAGGATTCTATCAATAGATGCAGAAAAAGCATTTGACAGAATCTAGTATTTATTTATAATAAAACCCACAGAAAAGCAGGAACAGAGGAATCATACCTCAGAATATAAAAGGCCATATATAAGAAACCCACAGCCAACATCATATTCAATTGGCAAATACTAAAAACATTAAAAACGTTTTCCTTAAGATCAGGAACAAGATAAGAATGTCTACTTTTACCACTCTTATTCAACATAATACTGGAAGTCTCTGACTAAACAAATAGAAAAAAGAAGAAATAAAAGGCATGCAAATTTTAAAGAGAAAATAAAACTGTCATTATTTGCAGATGACATGATATTGTATATTGAAAACCCTAAAGATTTAACCAAAAAACAATTAGATCTAATCAATGAATTAAAAAATCAGTGACAAACTATCAGAAAGAGAAATTAAGAAAAAATCTTATTTACTATTGTAACAAAGAATACAAAGTACCTAGGAAGAATTAAAACTAAACTGGTAAAAAGACTTGTGTTGGAAAAATTACAAAATACTGAAGAAGAAATTAAGAAAGATACAAATGATTGGAAGCATATATTGTGTTCATGGATAGAAAAAATAACATTATTAAAATGTTCCTATTATCCAAAGCAATCTTTCTATTAAAATACTAATGGCATATCTCACAGATCTAGAACAAATATTTTAAAAACTTACATGGAACCACAAAAGACCCCAATAGCCTTAGCAATCTTAAAAAGAGAAGAGTTGGAGGCATCACATTCTCTGCTATCAAATTATATTACAAGGACATAGCAATCAAAACAGCATGGTATTGGCATAAGAAGAAGCATACCTAGCAATGGAACAGAATAGAAAGTCCAGAAATAAATCCATGCCTTTATGGTCAGTTAATATTTGACAAAAGAGGCAAAAACATACAATGGGGTACAGTGTCAGAAAAATTGGACAAATACAGTAATGCCTCAGTTTTCGTTGACTTCGGTTATTGTCGGTTTTGGTTTTCATCAATATTTTTCTGTGAAAAATTTGTCTCCGTTTTTATCAGTTGCCTGGAATTTCGTCAGCATGCCCACATGACCTCACTGCTAATTTTGCAAAAACAAAGGTTGACCCATGCATTCTCTTGATCAGTGTGATGTTGTTTCTCGTTGTGTGAGCATGACCCTATGCATCTAGCCAAACAATTCCATTGCTTTCCAGTTTTTCTGCTTTTCTTACTGATTGCAAGTGCTAATAATACAATTACATGTAATTGATTACTGTGTATACAGTATTCAATGTAATGTGTTTTGGTATGTATTTTGGAATGTCTAGAACGAATTAGTTGGACTTCAATGGATTCATATGGAAATAATTGCCTGGGTTTTCATTGGTTTCAGATTTTGCTGATTGTTTTCTAATGGATTATCGACAAAAACCAAAGAATCACTCATGCAAAGGAATAAAACTAGACCACCAATTTATGCCATACATAAGAATAAACTCAAAATGGATAAAGACTTAAGTGTAATTGCAAAACCATGATAATCAGAGAAGAAATCATGAACTGTAAAATTCCAGACATTTCTCAAAACAATATTTTTGCTGATATATTTCTTTGGTAAGGGTAAATGGAGAAAAAAAACTAAATGAGACTACATAAAACTAAAACTTTTACAGAGCAAAAGAAACCATAAACAAAATGAAAAGAGTAGTCACTAAATAGGAGAACATATTTGCTTATGATACAATTTATAAAGGATGAATTTCCAAAATATATAAGAACTTATACTATTCGATACCAAGAAATAAAAAAGTAATTAAAGTTAAAAATGGCAGACCTAAACAAAAACTTATTCAAAGAGGGCAGACAGATGGACAACAGACATATGAAAAAATTCTCAACATTACTAATCATCAAAGAGATGCAAATTAAAATAACAAGGAAATATAACCTCACACTTATCAGAACAACTTTCATCAATAAATCAACAAACAATAAGTGGGGAGACAAGATGGCACTGGAGTAGGCGGACATACCAACATCTACCTCCCAGAACCAAAGTGGATTACAAACTAATTTTATGAACTATCATCTGGAAAAACCAACTTTGGACTAAACTA
Source organism: Saccopteryx bilineata (assembly GCF_036850765.1). NCBI lineage: Eukaryota > Metazoa > Chordata > Mammalia > Chiroptera > Emballonuridae > Saccopteryx > Saccopteryx bilineata. The sequence continues at coordinate 52,767,988 of NC_089502.1, forward strand.
AGAGAACTTTTCAACCAAGGAACACTGAAGAAGCCACACTGAGACTGGTAGGAAAAGCGGAAACACGAAAACGCGGAGAGGGCTGCCCAGCTCTCCAGAGCAAACGGCAGCAGGGAGAGACTCGAGTGGCGGGAAGTGAGTTTAGTGGAGGGGAAAGGGTCCTGAGCGCCAGGAACAAAGCCCCAGCCTGTAGCCCCAGAGCCGAGAAGATGTGTAAGGACAGTATTTAGCTGGAAACAAGTCAGAATACTGTTTGTGAGAAAGAGTTTGATTTCTCAGACCCAGGATCCTTCTTAAAGGGACCGCGCAGAACATCTCTCTTACAACCACTCACCCGGGGCTCCTGGGGATGGGGGGAGAGAGGAGAGGACCAAAGTAACAGGAACAGAGTATAATCTAGGAGGCACAGGGAGAAACATTTTGGGAGATAGCCACCCTAAACCCTGGGATGAGTCACTCCCCAAAGCTAAAGTGAATATTTCCCCCGAAACAGCAATACCAGCAAAGGGAAGCAGGAGAGCAGCCAAACAAGCTCCGCCGTGGCATTCAGAGCAGAGTTGCATAGAAGGAGGGAACTTTTGGGTCTACAGTAGTGAGTCTTAGGGTCCGAGTTGCAACGCCCCCACCCACACAGCTGAAAGCGCACCAGAGGGTGGGCGGCAGCGGGAGACAAAGCGCAATTCTGCTGGCAGGGGTGGAAGCCAGCTGGCCACCACTGGGCTAAGGTGTGAGCTCAATCTTGCCCGGCTGGGGAGAAAGGGGCGTGCAAAAGCTGTCAAGCTCAGCTGCCGTCAGCCTGTAATCCAGCCTGCGGGAGAAGGGCGGGAACCCCAGAAAGAGTGGAGACCAGCCCCTGAGCAAGGACAGAGGAGGACTGCCTTGCCCTGCCCATGCAACCCAGGCCTGCAGTCTGACTTGGTAGCCGGCTCCTCCCACGGAGGTGGAGCTAAAAGCCCAGAAGTGGTGGATTTCTGCTACTGAGCTGAGCTTGGGCACGCAGTCCTGCCCGGGGGTAGAGCCAAGGCTAGAAGCTGTTTCTCGAGCGGGCTCCTCCTGCAAGGTCAAGGCGAAATCCCGGAAATAGGCGGAGACCCGCAGCTGAGGAAAGATGCTCGCCAGTGCCCTCAGGACCGGGCATAACGTCACACATGGGGGCAAGGCAAAGGCCAAGGCCACCAATGCTTGTGCACCTGAGCACATGATCACAGCCACTCTCGTGAAGAGAAAATGTGGGGGCAAAGAAATACAACACAAATAAACCAAGAGAAATCCCCAGAAAAGGACGTAAGTGAATCAGATATAACCAAATTACCAGATGCAGAGTTTAAAATAACGATTGTTAGGATGCTCAAAGATATTAGAACAACCATAGATGGCCATTACGAAAACCTAAATAAAGAGATAACAAATATAAAAAAGGACATTGAAATAATAAAAAAGATTCAGTCAGAAATGACAAATACAATATCTGAAATAAAGAATACAAGGGAAGGAATTAAAAGCAGGATGGATGAAACAGAGAATCGAATCAGTGAGTTAGAGGACACGATAAATAAAGCCAGGAAGCAGAGCAGAAAAAAGAAAAGAGACTCAAAAAGTCTGAGGAAACTCTAAGAGAGTTCTGTGAAAACATGAAGATAAATAAGATCCGCATCATAGGGGTTCCTGAAGAAGAAGAGAAAGAACAAGGGATAGAGACTTTGTTCAAACATATTATAGCAGAAAACTTCCTCCAATTAAGGGAGGAAGACAGCTCACATGTTCAGGAAGCACAGAGAACTCCATTAAGGAGAAACCCAAAGAAACCAACACCAAGACACATCAAAATTAAAATACCAAAGCTAAATGATAAAGAGAAAATATTAAAAGCTGCTAGAGAAAAATAGACTATCACCTACAAAGGAACCCCCATAAGGATGACTTCTAACTTCTCAACAGAAACACCTGAGGCCAGAAGGGAATGGCAAGAAATATTCAAAGTAATGCAGAACAAGAACCTACAACCAAGACTACTTTATCCAGCAAGGCTATCATTTAAAATTGAAGGAGAAATAAAAAGCTTTATAGACAAAAAAAAAAAAAAAAACTCAAGGAATTCACTGCAAGCAAATCAAGGCTGCAAGAAATGCTAAGGGACCTGTTGTAAACAGATCAAAGGAAAAAAAGAATATAGCAAAAGAGGAATACAGTTTTAAAGACAAAAAATGGCAATAAACAATTACATATCAGTAATAACCTTAAATATTAATGGATTAAATGATCCAATCAAGAGACATAGGGTAGCTTCGTGGATAAGAAAACAGGACCCATACATATACTGTCTACAAGAGACACACCTTAAATCAAAAGATGCACACAGACTGAAGATAAAAGGATGGAAAAAAATATTTCACGCAAATGGAAATGAAAAAAAGCTGGGGTAGCAATACTTATATCAGACAAAATGGACTTTAAAACAAAGACCATAGTTAGAGATAAAGAAGGTCACTACATAATGATAAAGGGAGCAATCCAAAAGGAATATATAACCATTATAAATATCTACGCACCTAGTATAGGAGCACCTAAATATATAAAGCAGACTTTGATGGACTTAAAGGGTGAGATCAACAGCAATACTATAATAGTAGGGAATTTCAATACGCCATTAACTTCATTAGATAGATCCTCAAGAAAAAATTAACAAAGAAACAGCAGACTTAAAGGACATATTAGATCAACTCAATTTAATAGATATCTTCAGAACCTTTCACCCTGAAACAGCAAAATATACATTCTTTTCAAGTGCTCATTGTACATTCTCTAGAATAGACCACATGTTAGGGCACAAAAGCAGTCTCAACAAATTTAAGAAGATTGAAATCATATCGAGCACTTTCTCTGATCACAATAGCATTAACTAGAAATCAACCACAATAGAAAAATTCAAAAAAATTCAAACACTTGGAAACTAAATAGCACGTTATTAAATAACGAATGGGTTAACATTGAGATCAAAGAAGAAATTAAAAAATTTCTAGAAACAAACAATAATGAGCATACATCAACTCAAAATTTATGAGACACAGCAAAAGCAGTCCTGAGAGGGAAGTTTATAGCATTACAGGCATACCTCAAGAAGCTAGAAAAAGCTCAAATAAATAACTTAACCCTGCATCTAAAAGAACTAGAAAAAGAACAGCAAGTAAAGCCCAGAGCTAGTAGAAGGAAGAAAATAATAAAGATCAGAGCAGAAATAAATGACACAGAGGCTAAAGAAACAATACAGAGGATCAATGAAACCAGGAGCTGGTTCTTTGAAAAGGTAAACAAGACCGATGAACCTTTAACGAGACTCACTAAGAAAAAAAGAAAGAGGACTCAAATAAATTAAATTAGAAACAAGAGTGGAGAAATAACAACTGACACAACAGAAATACAAAATATTGTAAGAAAATACTATGAAGAACTGTACACCAAAAAACTAGACAACCTAGATGAAATGGACAAATTCCTTGAATCATATAATTTTCCAAAAATTAATCTGGAAGAATCAGAAAAACTAAACAGACCAATTACAACAAATGAAATTGAAACAGCTATCAAAAAACTCCCCAAAAAGAAAAGTCCTGGGCCTGATAGCTTCACAAGTGAATTCTACCAAATATTCAAAGAAGAACTAACTCCTATCCTTCTCAAGCTATTTCAAAAAATTCAAGAGGAAGGAAGACTTCCAAACTCCTTTTATAAGGCGAGCATAATTCTGATTCCAAAACCAGGGAAAGACAACACAAAAAAAGAAAATTATAGGCCAATATCCTTGATGAACTTAGATGCAAAAATCCTCAACAAAATATTAGCAAACCGGATCCAGCAATATATGGAAAAAATCATACACCATGATCAAGTGGGATTTATTCTTGGGAGGCAAGGCTGGTACAATATTTGTAAATCAATCAATGTGATTCATCACATAAACAAAAGAGAGGAGAAAAATCACATGATAATTTCAATAGATGCAGAAAAGCATTTGATAAATTCCCACACCCATTCATGATCAAAACTCTCAGCAAAGTGGGAATACAGGGAACATACCTCAACATGATAGAGGCCATCTATGACAAACCCACAGCCAACATCATACTCAATGGGCAAAAATTAAAAGCAATCCCCTTAAGATCAGGAACAAGGCAGGGGTGCCCCCTTTCACCACTCTTAATCAACATAGTTCTGGAAGTCATAGCCACAGCAATCAGACAACAAAAAGAAATAAAAGGCATCTGAATTGGAAAAGAAGAAGTAAAACTATCATTATTTGCAGATGATATGATATTGTATATAGAAAACCCTAAAGTCTCAGTCAAAAAACTACTAGACCTGATAAATGATTTCCGCAAGGTAGCAGGATATAAAATCAATACTCAGAAATCAGAGGCATTTTTATACACTAATAATGAACTGTCAGAAAGAGAAATCAAGGAATCAATCCCCTTTACCATTGCAACCAAAAAAATAAAGTACCTCGGAATAAATCTAACCAAGGAGATTAAAGACTTGTACTTGGAAAATTATAAAACATTGATAAAAGAAATCAGGGAAGATACAAATAAGTGGAGGCATATACCGTGCTCATGGTTAGGAAGAATAAACATTAAAATGTCTATATTACCCAAAGCAATTTATAAATTCAATGCAATACCGATTAAAATACCAATGACTTACTTCAAAGATATAGAACACATATTCCAAAAAATTATGTGGAACCAAAAGAGAACACAAATAGCCTCAGCAATCTTGAAAAGGAAGAATGAAGCGGGAGGTATCACACTTCCTGATATGAGGCTATACTACAAGGCCATTGTACTCAAAACAGCATGGTACTGGCATAAGAACAGGCACATAGATCAATGGAACAGAACAGAGAACCCAGAAATAAACCCACAGCTCTATGGACAACTGATATTTGACAAAGGAGGTAAGAAAATACAATGGAGTAAAGACAGCCTCTTCAACAAATGGTGTTGGGAAAATTGGACAGCTATCTGTAAAAAAATGAAACTAGACCTCCAACTTACACCACTCACAAAAATAAACTCAAAATGGATAAAAGACTTTAATGTAAGCCGTGAAAACATAAGCATCTTAGAAGAAAACATAGGCAGTGAGCTCTCGGACATCTCTCGCAGCAATATATTTGCTGATTTGTCTCCACAGGCAAGTGAAATAAAAGACAGGATAAACAAATGGGACTTTATCAAACTAAAAAGCTTCTGCAGAGCTAAAGACAATAAGAACAGAATAAAAAAACAAACTACACAATGGGAGAAGATATTTGACATTGCGTCTGATAAGGGGTTAATAACCAAAATTTATAAAGAACTTGTAGAACTTAATACCAGGAAGACAAACAATCCAATCCAAAAATGTGCAAAAGAAATGAATAGACACTTCTCCAAAGAGGACACACAGATGGCCAATAGGCATATGAAAAAATGTTCAACATCACTAATGATTAGAGAAATGCAAATTAAAACCACAATGAGATATCACCTCACACCAATCAGAATGGTGCTCATCAATAAAACAACACAGAATAAGTGCTGGCGAGGATGTGGAGAAAAGGGAACCCTCCTACACTGCTGGTGGGAATGCAGACTGGTGCAGCCACTGTGGAAAACAGTATGGAGATTCCTCAAGAAATTAAAAATCGGACTGCCTTTTGACCCAGCTATACCACTGTTAGGAATATACCCCAAGAACACCATAGCACTGTTTGAAAGGAAGAAATGCACCCCCATGTTTATGGCAGCATTGTTCACAATAGGAAAGATCTGGAAATAGCCCATGTCCATCAGAGGATGAGTGGATTAAAAAGCTTTGGTATATATATATACTATGGAATACTACTCAGCCATAAGAATTGATGACATAGGATCTTTTACAACAACATGGATGGGCCTTGATAACATTATACTGAGCGAAAGAAGTAAAGCAGAAAAAACTAAGAACTATATGATTCCATACATAGGTGGGACATAAAGATGAGACTCAGAGACATGGACAACAGTGTTGGGGTTACAGGGTGGGGGGAGGAGAGGGAGGGGGTTGGGGGAGGGGAGGGGCACAAAGATCATGGCTTTTCAGCATTTGCCATATGCCCCCCTTAATCTATAGACAGGCAGCAAATATTTACTTATGGTATTTCCACTATAAAGACTGCTGTCTTAGGGACAAATGCTGATGAACTATTTCAGCAGTTCCTCCTTCTTCAAAGACTTATACGTCAACATAGAGCTCCATGTTTCATAGGACATACTCAAGCTCACTCCATGCTCCCTGGAGCTTTAGCACAAAGGAATGCCTTTTTTTCTCTCTCTCTCTTTTTCTTTTCTCTTTTCTTTTTTTTTTTTGTTGTATATTTTCTTTTCTTTATTTATTTTTTGTATTTTTCTGAAGATGGAAATGAGGAGGCAGTCGGAAGGACTCCCGCATGCGCCTGACGGGGATCCGCCAGGCATGACTACCGGGGGTGAATGCTCTGCCCATCTAGGGTGTTGCTCTGTTGCAACCAGAGCCATTCTGGCACCTGAGGCGGAGGCCATGGGGCCATCCTTAGTGCCTGGGATGGCTTTCCTCTGGTGGAGCCTTGGCTGCGGGGCGGGGGGGGGGGGAGAGAGACAGAGAGGAGGGAGAGGGGGAGGGGTGGAGAGGTAGATGGGCGCTTCTTCTGTGTGCTCTGACTGGGAATCGAACCCGGGAATCCTGCATACCAGGCCGATGCTCTGCCACTGAGCCAACTGGCCCGGGCCTAGGAATGCCCTTGTTGATCAAGCTACCCAAAAGAAAATTATATGGAGCAATCATGACAGACCGAGCAAGTCAGTCTCATACTATTCATCACCAGAACGCTGCAGCCCGGTGTAAACAGTTTCAACTTTCTCGGGAAGCAGCACGGCAGATTGGGAAATCCTGTCCAAGGGGTCCTATTCTGCCCCTTCATTTGGAGTTAACCCTCAAGTACCCTACCAGGACAACTTTGGCAGATGGATGTTACTCATATACCTTCATTTGGCAAACAGTCATATGTCCACATTACAGTGGATACATATTCCGGATCTATAGTAACCTCTGTCAGAACAGGAGATACTGCTAAGCAAGTTATAGTTCATTGTCTGTATGCATTGTTCTATCAATATTATTGGATTTCCTAAACTGGCTAAACTGAAAATGCTCCTGCATATGGAGCAAAAGCATTTACTGTATTTTGTCATGCTTACAATCTTTAAAGTTAAGGTATTATTAAAGTGTACTCAGCAAACATTTTAAGGTCAATTTAAAAAAAAAAATTAAAAGGTGGTAGTCATATCCTGGAACTCCTACGGGTCTACCATATCATGCTTCTTACTTAAAAAAATTACATTTCTTCTGAATGCTGATGAACAGGAGACACCAAATCTTTTTCACCTGCAAACTACTACCTTCTTTATTAGATCCAGCTAATAACACTGTTTTGTCTTTTTCCATATAGCTCCAGATATATGGAAAAGATTTATATAGGTGGATGGGGATACTCAAACCCCTCAGCAAGATCTTCTGAGCATGGCTTTTAAGATACCTAGAGGCAGAAAAAGCCCAATAGAGATCAGATGAACTACCAACTTTAGGATACACCCTTAAAGGCTCCAACGCCTCAAAGGGGTCTCATAGGATGCCATCTGGGTCCTGCTTCAATAGTGGAAAGGAAGGTCATTGAGCTAAAGCCTGCCAGGCTTACATGCCTTCGCTGTGAGGAAACAGGGACACTGGAAGGTAGGCTTCCCCCTCGCTCCTCTAAGGGAGTGTTCAGTCTCTTCCAGTCCTGCTCCAGACACCTATGACCTAACCTTGCCCAGAATGCTGGGGTTTGCCACTGAAGGCTGAACGTGCCCAGGGCCGTCGGCCCCATCTGCGACACTGTGGACGAGCTTAGGGTATTTCTTCCAAGAAGCAGGTAAACTGATCTCATTTGTACAAGGGCCACTTAACTATGTTTTGCCTGAATAGTCAGGTTTTTTATTCTTCCCTCAAAGATCTCTGTTGTGGGTTTTGATAGTCCTATTTTCTGCTGCTTTGCTTAATATATAGTGTTTCCTTTATCCCTCCTACCTGAATGTCCCACTCATATTTCAGGCTGGGACCTACTCCTAATTTAGAGCTCTCTTTCCACCTTTTGCCAACTTCTATTATGAATCTACCTTTGTCACCCAGCTTAGTGTATCCCAAGGTTCTCTTTACCATGCCACAGTCACAGAGCTCCAGGGAAAAGCAACCTTGTCTCATCTCTCCAGGCAGAGGAGAACAGAAGCTCCATATCCACGCATGCTGCAAATGGCTTTTCCAGTCTACCTGAATCATTACCAGCTAGAAGCAGCGGTCATTGGGACTTGGACATGAGCTGCAAAGTATAGAAAGGTGACAACAATTCCAGTGCCATGAGGAGTTTTCCTGGATGTAGACTTTTCCTGGACTCCTGCTCCCTATGACAGCTCTTAACAGACTGAACTGTGGTTGGGTTGCATTTTTCAGGAATTTGGCATGGTGATGGGGCCAACTTGGACTTGGTGAACATGTTAAGGACACTACTCTTTTATGGATTCTTGCTGTATTGGCCAAGATTTTGCTTAAAGGCTTTTAATCACTAAAAAAAATAGAAGACTGGATAAAGAAGATGGGGCACATATACACCATGGTATACTATTCAGCTAGAAGAAATGATGACATCGGATTACTTACAGCAGAATAGTGGAATCTTGATAACATTATGTGGAGTGAAATAAGTGAATCAGAAAAAAAAAACAAGAACTTCAGGATTCCATACATTGGTGGGACATAAAAACAAGACTAAGAGACATGGACAGGAGTGTGGTGGTTATGGGGGGGTGGGGTGAGGGGAGGAGGGAGAGGGGGAGGGGGATGAGTACAATGAAAACTGGATAGAGTGTGACGGAGGACAATCTCTCTTTGGGTGATGGGTATGCAACAGAACTAAATGACAAGATAACCTGGAAATGTTTTCTTTGAATATACGTAACTTGATTTATTGATGTCACCCCATTAAAATAAAAATTTACTTATATAAAAAAGAACTAAATAAAAAAATGTAAATTAAACTGCCTTTTGCCCAATTCTGGAAATATATCTGATTAAACTCAAAACACTAACTTGAAAGAATATATACACCTCTACGTTCATTGAAACATTATTTGCGATAACTAAGATCTAAAAACAGTCCAAGTGCTCCTCAGTAACTGAGTGGATAAAAAGGCTGTGGTATATTTGTACAATGGAATATACTCAGTAGTTTTAAAAAAGAAGAAGAAGAAATTCTTAACTTTCGCAACAGAATGGATGGAACTGGAGATTATTATGCTAAGTGAAATAAGCCAATTAGAGAAACGCATATACTACATGATCTCGCTGATATGTGGAATCTAATGAATAAAATAAATTGATGAACAAAATAGAAAAAGACTGACAGCTGTTGGGGGACAGGTGTTTTGGGGGTCTGGGTTAAAAAGGCAAAGGGGTTAAGTAAAAAGAAAACACACACACACACACACACATATATATAAAACACATAGACACAGATAACAGTATGTGATAGCTAGAGTGAAATGTAGAGGTGTTTAGGTGAATGCAGGGAAAGGGAGGGGAATAGGGGTAAAAATAAATTTTGTTTTGAGCAATAGGCACATGATGTTGGGTGCAGATGTCATTTTGTTGAGTTGTACACTTGACATCTGTATGGTTTTGTGAACCACTGTCACTTCAATAAATTCAATAAAGAAGAAAAGAAAATGAAAGTGTGTGTGCGTGGGGGGGGATAATGGTGCAGAGTATTTCCTGCCTGTCTCTGACCCTATTAAATGGTCCTTCTTTACTACAAAGAGAACCAAGACAATTGTAGAAGACTGATGAACAGGATCAATCTTAGTCAAATGTATGAAGTAAGTAGTTTGCTAACACCCTGTACAAGTCATTTTCTATTTTTCTCACTTTTCTTGTCCACGTTCACAAGGCATTCCAGGCTAGGCTAGCCTGTCTTGGATGAAAGTATATACTAAAATTATTTATAGTGAAAAATTAGTGGCACCTTATTTTTGCCTACCTAAGAATATTAGTGTTTAAACAGAAAACCTTTAAAAGATAAAATCTTGCCCTAGTCAGGTAGCACAGTTGGTTAGAACATTGTCCCAACATGCCGAGGTTGGGGGTTCAATCCCTGGTCAGTGTATATTGTGCAAGAATCAATCAATGAATGCTTAAATAAGTGAAAATACAAATTTATCTCTCTCTCTCTTTCCTCTTTCGTTTCCTCTCTCTCTAAAAATCAATTTTAAAAAGATGAACTCTAGTGGAGAGATATTTATGTTCTAGGTTTCTATATTCTACATGAAAAAGTATGTTTCTGTTAATAAAAAAGTTTTAACCTCTATTTTTGCTCTTTTATTTCTTCCATATACAAAATACTCATTCACCTTTCTTAGCTATAATGTAAGGAAAAGATAAAAAGCAATTTAGGTTTTAAGATACAATTAACCAAACTACCTAAATATTTAGATCTAGAAACATAAATATTATGCAGTCATGATAAATCAACCATTTTCAAAATATTTCAGATTATGTGAAAATTTAGGCTACAAAAAGTACATTCAGTATATTGCCACTTTTAATAAAACATGATGAAAATAAAAATAAAAGTTTATGTACAACTATAAAGGCTGAACTGAAGTATAGCAATTGTAGTATTTGACAGTGAAATTCTGTGATCATACCATAATATGTGATTGAAAAACTGAAAGTGAGATAGTACTCTTAACAGTGCTTCTGATATTTAAGGAGATGACAATAATGAAGTTTCTTTTTCTTCCTTAAATTTATGAATATCTTTTCAATACACCATAGCATATTCCACTTTACTAGATACAGGATATTCTTTTCATCTTTGGCATCAAATAGTTGAATCTAAAATTATCAAGTTTGCAATAGTTATTTTTTCAATTTTAATATTATATTTTTCTTATTAAAAAAGTGATGTGTTTATTTTACAAAATTTAAGTAAAGCAGGAAAGCATGTAGAATGTCACTGAGAATTATATTGTTAGCATTTAGTGCATTTGTATCCAGTCCTTGATCTATCCATATGTCCATAATATAAACAGTTTCATATATATTTGTATGTTTATGTATATATGAGTGTGTACTACAAAATGTATAGAGTTTTGAATTCTGCTTTTTTTCTCTAAATGTTATATGTTGTGCACTTTTAAATGTTGTCATGCTTATGAACAAACAACGACAAAAAACCACATAGAAACAAAAAAAAAAACTGAAAGTTACCAGAGACAACGTAGGCAGAAAGATAGGTGGAAAACGTGAAGAAGAATATAATCAACAGTAGTATGATAACTTAGCCCGGTGACAGATAGTTATTAGACATAGTATGGTGTTCACACTATAAGATCTATAAATGTTGAATCACCATGTTTTACACCAGAAACTAATAAAGTATTGTATGCCTCTTATCTTTTATAAAAAGACATGATTAACAGGGGCACAGTTTTCCAGAGCATGGCTCTATCAGAAGGCCCCCTAATGCTAACCAATTAAGTTTTCTACAGTTTTCAATATTTTAAAAGATCCTTTAATGAATATCCTTATACATACATATTTGCATTACTTTTTTTTTGTGACAGAGACAGAGAGAGGTACAGATAGGGACAGACAGACAGGAAGGGAGAGAGATGAAAAGCATCAGGTTTTCTTTGTGGCACCTTAGTTGTTCATTGATAGCTTTCTCATTGCGCCTTGACTGGGGGCTACAGCTGACCAAGTAAGCCCTTGCTCAAGCCAGCGACCTTGGGCTTAAGCTGGTGAGCCTTGCTCAAACCAGATGAAATGCGCTCAAGCCAGTGACCTCAGGATTTAGAACCTGGATCCTCCCCGTTCCAGTCCGATGCTCTATCCACTGTGCCAGCACTTGATCAGGCCACCACTTGCATTTCTAGTAATCACCTTAGGCTTAGTATCTTTAAGTTATGTTGCTGGGACAATGGGTATATTCATTTATAAGATTTGTCTTATGTTTTTATGAGATTATATAATTTAATAATATTAACACTTAAACTGTAGGTATCACATAGTTTATTGAATGTCAGGTATTTTATTATCATTATTATTATCGTTAGGTCATTTGTTTTTTTGGGGGGGGGTTTGTAAGAAAATTTTATATATTAAGAATGCTTACATCTGACCAGGCGTTGGCACAACGGATGGAGCATCAGACTGGAATGCAGAAGACCCAGGTTTGAGACCCTGAGGTAACCAGTTTGAGCGTGGGCTTATTTGGTTTGAGCAAAGCTCACCAGCTTGAGCCCAAGGTCACTGGCTTGAGCAAGGGGTTACTCGGTCTGCTGAAGGCCCACAGTCAAGGGACATATGAGAAAGCAATCAATGAACAACTAAGGTGTTGCAATGAAAAACTAATGATTGATGTTTCTCATCTCTCTCCATTCCTGTCTGTCTGTCTCTCTCTGACTTTCTGACTCTCTCTCTCTCAAAAAAAAAAAAAAAAAAAAAGAATGCTCACATTTTATCTGCCATATTTTAAATATAGTCAGAAGTTGTTAAACAATGGAGATAATGTGGTGAAAATTGCATTGTCAAGCAATTTCATCTCTACGTGAACATCATAACATGCACTTACACAAACCTAGATGATACAACCTACTAATTCCTAGACTATATGATAGCCTTTTGCTTCTGGGTTATAAGCCTACAAAGCATTTTACTTTACTGAATGCTAAAGGCATTTGTAACACAATGATAAGCCTTGATTCATCTAATCATAGAAAAAGTATAGTAAAAATATGATATAAAAATTTTAAAATTCTACACCTGTATAAGACACTTACCATAAATGGAGCTTGTAAGATTAGAAGTTGCTCTGAGTTAATCAGTGAGTTAGTGGTGAGAAAATTTAAAGCAATTACTGTCCACTGCTATAGATTTATAAACACTGGCTCAAAAGAACCCCTCCTCTCCCTCTTCCTTCCAAAAGCATCAGAAACTTTGAAGCTGTCAATTCTGTTAAAACTGCTCTATTGACAAGGATGTGGGTTGGATGGATTAGAAATATTGAGGAGATTGGTTGGCTGAAGCATAAATCTTTACAACAGAGACTGTCAATAAGGAGTGAAAGGTGGTATGTGGATCTGTAGGAATAAGAAATCAGGATAAAAAGATAAGGGAAAATAGGAGATTGTCATGGCAATGTGGTTTTGGCTAATGCATGTTTAAGCAGTGGTGAGATCGAAGAACTTTGTGGTATTCATTTAAAAAGAGGGTGTTTAGGACTTGGCTGATTGGCTCAGCAGTAGAGCATCAGCCCAGTGTGTGGAAGTTCTGGGTTCAATTCCCAGACAGGGCATACAGGAGAAGCACCCATCTGCTTCTCCCCCCTTCCCCTTCTCCTTCCTCTCTGTCTCTCTCTTCCCCTTCTGCAGCCAGGGCTACGTTGGAGCAAAGATGGCCCATTGCCCACTGGTTGGCATGCCAGGTGGATCCTGGTCAGGTGCATGTGAGATTCTGTCTGACTGCATCCCTGGTCCTAATTTCGGGAAAATAAAAAATATATAAATAAAAATAAATAAATAAATAAATAAAAAGAGGGTGTTTAATATGGAGAGGGTATAGAGCTAAGGACTCAATATTTTTTTATATATTTTTCTGAAGTGAGAAGTGGAGAGGCATAAAGACAAACTCCCACATGCACCTACCTGACCGGGATCCACCCTGCAAGCCCACTAGGGGGTGATGCTCTGTCCAACTGGGGCATTGCTCCATTGCAACCAGAGCCATTCTAGTGCCTGAGGTGGAGGCCACAGAGTCATCCTTAGCACCTGGGCCACTTTTGCTTCAATGGAGCCTTGGCTGCAGGAGGGGAAGAGAGACAGAGAGAATGGAGAGGGGGAAAGGTGGAGAAGCAGATGGGTGCTTCTCTTGTGTGCCCTGGCCAGGAATCAAACCCAGGACTTCCATAGTCTGGATCAATGCTCTAGCACTGAAGTGACCGGCCAGGGTCAGAGACTCAATATTTTAACTCTGGAAAATTTATTTTTTTGCTCTATTCATCCTATATGGCACAAAAAGCTCTCTCTGGCATTGAACAAATTGAAGAAATAAAACTTACCTGTTCTTTACATCATTACACCATAAAAATATTTCCAAAGTACAGGAACAGATTGGCTCCACGCTACCACAGGAAGCTTTTACTAAAATGTTAGTGAGACTCAATATTTGTTAAAGTAGTTTTTTAACTTTTGTCCTTGTACAGGAACTGTGTGTTAAACAAACAATTTACAACAACGTACTCTAAAAACTATCAAGCCAGATCTGGGAAGGATGTAGCATCCTCTGCATATGTTGCGTTGTGGGGAAAGGCTCTTCTGTGCTGAAGCAGGCCCGTGGTTTACTTATGGGTATGTAATCTGTTCACTCAAGATTGAGGTGCTGTGATTTATAGGTAATTATTACCAAGACCAACAGATATTGCTTTTGTCATAGAAAAAAAATTTCCTCTGACCTCCTTATCCTTTTACTTCTTACAGGAAATTTAGCTCCATTGTAGTCCTCTGGAACTACCATTGTGTATGTGGTCTGTCATTGACCAAAATGCTGTTTTTTGATTCATGACTATATTTTTCAGTTTATTTAATTTGTTTTTTGTCCTCATGCTATTAAACAAGCAGAACATGTAAATTTATTTTTACCCAAATTTATTACCCTCAGTGTTTCCTTTCTCATAGATGTGCCATAAAAAAATTAACCTTGCATAAAAAGAGATTGGTCCAAAGAAAGTTTTGATCTTTGCTTTTGGGAGGTATTCTCTAAAATTTGGAATGGTTGGCCTGATAATTGTATTTTTTTTTCATGTGAGAGCCTTGATAAACAACAGATAGTCAATGCAAATAATGTGATTTGTGGTGGGGGAGTTGCTCAAATCATGTGATATTAACTCAACCTCTGGAGGGGCAGAAAACTATGGTCATCCATGAAGACACTAAGTAATGTCTTTATGACTGGGACCCCAGTAAAATGTCTGAGTGCCAAAGCTTGAGTGAGATTCCTTAACTGGCAGTGCTCCATACATATTGTCACACATCATTGCTTAGAAAAGTTAGCAATGTCCACAGGACTCCACTGGGAAAGAAAAATGGCAAGTTCACATCTGTAGCTCTCTTGGACCGTGCCCTATGTGCCTTTTTTATTGTGGATTTTAATAAGTAAACTTCCATGATAATAAAGTACAGCAGCTAATATAATAGCTTCTACAAGTTCTATGAGTCCTTCTAGCAAATCTTTGAATCTCAGTGTAGTCTTGGAGAAGTCTAAACTTGCAAAGTTGATACCAGAAGTAAGGTAGTCTTGGAGACATTCAAAGTTTGGACAAGAGAAACATTTTCTCCACTCTGAGACAAATACATATTTAAATATATCTGGCCTGACCAGGAGGTGGTGCAGTGGATAGAGCATCGGACTGGGATGCGGAGGACCCAGGTTCAAGACCCCAGGGTCACCAGCTTGAGCGCGGATTCATCTGGTTTGAGCAAAGCTCACCAGCTTGGACCCAAGGTTGCTGGCCCGAGCAAGGGGTCACTCGGTCTGCTGTAGCCTAACGGTCAAGGCACATATGAGAAAGCGATCAATGAACAACTAAGGTGTTGCAACAAAAAACTAATGATTGATGTTTCTCATCTCTCTCCATTCCTGTCTGTCTGTCCTTATCTATCTCTTTCTCTGACTCTCACTCTGTCTCTGTAAAAAAAATAAAAAAAAATAATAAATATATCTGAATGTGGACCTTTTGTCTTTATTAATCATATTTAGCACTTGAAGTCACATGCTATTTACTTTGGTAATTTTTGGTGTTTTTGTTTACATATGCTTAATAAGTTTTACAGCCCTATCAATTGACTAACTCAGTCTTCATTCACTGATATAAGATGCTTCAATTATCAAATATCAAAATATCTAGGTTTTTATTCTATTTCATTGATCATTCTTTGTGCTGATGTCATATTATTTTACTGAATTTTACTATACATATATGTCATTTTTTGGTAATAAAGATCACCCTTCATCACTGTTTTTGAAGTATACTCATGATTCTGATGTCAATGATTATAATGTCAATGCTATTGTAATATTTATTGGCTACTTATTTCTACAAGTACCTTACATGTATTAATATATTATCTCTTTAAAAAAGCATAATGAAGAATGTACTATCTTTTCTTATTTTGTTAACAGATGAAGAAATGCAAGCATAAAGAGAATAATTGACATGACATAGAGCATAAGGCTAGTTATTGATAAAATAGATTCAAACACCAGCAGTCTCCCTTCAGATCTTTTGCTTTATATTGTCCTTGGATTTTCTTGCCTCTTACTTCTTCCAGATGAACTCCTTTTCATGGCTCATAAGGGCTTCAATGCAAATTCACTTCTTGACTTAAATAACCTCTACTAAGAGCTATACACTTTTGGCCTGTCTGACATCCAGAGGGATTAAATACTATTTACTTTGACCTAAGTATTTTATCTTTCTATGCACACACTGTTTCATTTGTTTGACTTAGAATTCAGACTAACCTAACCAGCTGCTGAATATTTACTAATTTGAGATAATGGCTCTCCTTGGTTCTATTACCTAAGGAAAAATGGCCTCCACTTTTCTCCTGGGTTTATAGAATTAAACTAAAGCTCAATTGGCACACCCACACATGCCTTAGCATTATAATTCTATCAGAGAAGTTCAAAAGTATGCCATTAGCCATAAGGTTATTAAATGTTAAGATACACAGATTCCATGTCTAGCAAATGGCATTAAATAGAAAGTGTAATGGCAGTGTGTAAACATGTGTGCATGATCTCAGTGGGGTTTTGTGTGTGTGTAGTGGGAAATGTTGCATATCAGTTTGAATTTCTAGTAGGATAATAAAGAAGTGGGGTGGTTAAAACTGTAGCTGTCTTCACAGCATGAAGAGAAAATGCATCTGCCAGAGCACTATAAAGTCAATCCCTGCAGAGAGCAGAGACAGAGTATGTGTTAGAAGGAGCTGTAGTTTTACACACTCAGTCTGAGTTCTCCTAAAGACTAAATCCTTAAGAACACTCTTTAAGGAAAGTGTATAAGGTGAGACTAAGACTTCATAATAAGGGTTGTCTATGTAGTGAGATGTGGAAAATCTCAATGCAAACAAAGCTAAAAAGGACCAAGAACATTGCAGACACACAGAAAAAAATTTTCAAGTAGACCAGACCCATACTCTTCCTACTTACACTACAAAGGGCTATCACTGCAGAGGTTCATATATCAGAATGCGCTACATGTTTTTTATTCTACACAAGATGTTATATATAAGTATCCACTGCAGTTCACATTTATTACATAAGTGTGAGGCTTCTAGGTGTTGAACAATGCTTCTACTTATTGTGATATATGAAGAAATATTCTAGGCAGTAAAGATATGAGAACAAAAAAATGAAATAAAAATGCTACTGCCCGTCATGGACAGAAGCAAATAATTAGTCCCTTTTTTCTCCCTACCCTCACAAAATGTTGATGGGATGTACTACACATTGAATTAACCATGCTTAGTACATGTCACAAGGGAAAATGTCCTTTTAAGCAGCAAAATTTTCTTAATTTTTGATCCTTCATAATTAAAATAGTCCTCCTTTTTTGGTATATACACACATTTATTCTATGGGGTCTTTGTTTCCAGTTACAAATCCAGTTTTGTTCTTTTTAAATTGATCATTAATCTATATTCTTTGTGAACTTTTTTTGCATTTTGCAATAAAGTTAATTCCCTTGGTTCACTTCCACTTTCCAGGCCTATTGTTTCTACAGGTATAATATACTAATTTTTTCACAAACTTTATTTAAAAAAATAGGCATCATATTAGCCCCTAGTACAAAATACAAGTTCATAAGATTAGAAATTACAGTAAGCAAACTTATAACTTTCTTAATATCTACCTTTGCTCTCTTTAAATCCATTTTTCACATTTGCAGCCACAGTACAGTTTTCTAGTTTCTTTTATTGTGGTAAAATACACAAACATAAAAATTTACTATTTTAAGTGTACCATTCAGTGGCATTAAGTTTATTCACTTTGTTTTGCAAACATCACCACCATCCCTCACTAGAACATAGCAACCACCATTCCACTTGGTGCTTTTATGAATTAACTATCCTAAATATTTCATATAAGTGTAAGCATATGATATTTGTTCATTTGTTTTAACTTACTTTTCTGTAATGATTAGTAATATTAAACATTTTCATGTGCTTATTGACTATTTGTTTATTGTCTTTGCAGAAATATCCAACTTCTTTGTCAATTTTTAAATTGAGTTGTTCGGAGTTTTTGTTGTGAGTTGTATAGTTTCTTTGTATATTATTAATATTAATCAATTTATTGGCTATACATATTGTTCTTTTACTTTATGGAAGGGCCTTTGGAGTCTGCTGATAGTGTCGTTTGATGCACAAATCTTCCTAATTTTGATGAAGTCCAAATGATATCTTGGGTATAATACCAAAAGAAATTGCCTGTGCTGTTGGTATTATACCCAAGATATCATTACCATTCCCAATGTAATAAGTATTTCTCATATTTTTTTCTTCTAAGTTTTATAGTTTTAACTCTTATGTTTAAGTCTTTTCTCTATTTTACATTAAATTTTTGTGTAAAATAAATGTTTTATTATTAGTTTTCCCAACACAATATGTTGAAAGGACTGTCCTTTTTCCATTTAATGATATTGGTACGCTTGTTGAAAATTATTTGAACATTTATGTGAGTGTTTGTTTCTGGAAACATTATTATATTTCATAGGTATATTAGTCTGTCTTTTTGCCAGTACCAAACTAGTTCAATTTCTGTAGGTTTGTAGTAAATTTTGATACCAAGAAGTGTGAGAACTCTAACTTTGCTGTTCTTTTTAAAGATTGTTTGGAGGGATTTTTTTGAAATTTCATATAATTTAAATTAAACCTTAGGATTAATTTTTCTATTACTGCTGATAACATTGTGAAGATTTTGAAAGCTATTATGTGAATCTGCAGATCACTGAGTGGTACTAACATCCTACCAAGAGTAAGTCTTACAATTCATGAATAAGAGATATCTTTCCATTTACTTGTTTTCTGTAATTTTTAAGCAACATTTTATAGTTATTAGTTTTTAGGTATTTTGCCTCCTTTCTTAACTTTGTTTCTAATTATTTCTTTCTTTTTGATGTTATTGTAAATGGAATTGTTTTCTTAATTTTATTTTCTCTATATTCATTGTTTAGTTAGTATATAGAAACACAACTCATCTTTGCATGTTGATTTTGCTTCCTGAAATTTTTCTGTATTTCCTTATTTGTTCTAATATGGTTTTATTTGTAGAATCTTGATGGTTTTCTATAAATAGTACCATGTCATCTGCAAGCAAAGATACTGTCTTTATCAATAAATTGCCTTCTAACCACTCTTTTTGACCACCTTTCATAATTTTTGATATTTTGTGTTTTCATTGTTATTTATCTCAGATATTTTCTTTTTATTATGACAGAGACAGAGAGATAGTCAGAGAGAGTGACAGATAGGGACAGACAGGCAGGAATGGAGAGAGATGAGAAGTATCAATTATTCGTTACGGCTCTTTTAGTTGTTCACTGACTGCTTTGTCATATGTGCTTTGACCAGGGGACTACAGCAGAGTGAGTGACCCCTTGCTTATGCCAGTGACCTTGGGCTTCAAGCCAGTTACCTTGGGCTTCAAACCAGTGACCTGTGGACTCAAGCCAGGGACCATGGTGTCATATCTATGGTTCCACGCTCAAGCTGATGAGCCCATGCTCAAGCCAGATAAGCCTGTGCTCAAGGCGGCAACCTCAGAGTTTCTAACCTGGGTCCTCTGCATCCCAGTCTGATGCTCTATCACTGCGCCACCACCTGGTCAGGCTCAAGATATTTTCTAAAATATTTTTAAAAATTTTTTTTAAATTTCTTCCTTGACCCATTGGGTGTATAAGTATGTGTTGTTTTGTTTTCATGTTTGTTAATTTTCCAGTTTTCTTCTGCTATTGATTTCTACATTTATTCCATATGATCACAAAAAAATAATTTGTATGATTTCAGTCTGAAAATTAATCAAGATTTTTCTGTGTCCTAGCATATATTTTATCCTGGAAAGCATTTCATATACTGTGTATTTAATAAAAGTACGTATTCTGGTTTTGTTGGGCGGAATGTTCTGTACATGTCTGTTAGGTACAAATAGACTATTAAATTGAAGTTTTCCGTTTTTTTATGTATCTTCTCAGGTTGTCCTAATTGAAAGTGGTGTATGGAATTTGTTATGGTCTGAATATCTTGTCTGTGTCCCACCCATATTAATATCTTAAAATCCTAATGCCCAATGAGATTGTATTAGGAGGTGGAGCCTTTGAAAAGTAATTGAATCATGAGAGCACAACCCTCATGAATGAGATTCATGTTCTTATAAAATAGGCCTGAGAAATCCTCCTGTGCCCTTTCCTGTACATGAAAACATGACAATAAGTCAGCAGTCTGAAATCCGAAAAAGGACCCTTTCTGACCATTCTGTCCCCATGATCTCAGACTTCCAGACTTCAGAATTATGTGCAATAAATTTCAGCTGTTTATAAATCATTTACTTTGTGGTATTTTGTTATAACAACCCGAATGGACTAAGACTGGAAATTGTTTCTGAAATGTGGGGTGCTGCTATAATAAATACCTAAGAAATGTGGCTCAATGTCTCTTAAATGTTTATAGTAAAGTGCAAGAAGAGACAAATGACTTAAAGACAGAATTGTTAATCAATTTGAATAATTGTTAGCCTATCCATATTGCAAAAAATGAAAGTCATGTCTTCAAGAGAAGATTGACAGTGTGGCCAAGGAACCCTTTCATGGCTTCCAACCAGGGACTTAATCAGCTCCTTTGTCAGGAAAGCAGTCAATTTGAACTTAAGGGGAAGGATATAGGAAGGAATGAAGAAAGGTTCCTGAACTTAGATTTTACAGGAGTGAAAAATAGAGCTAATTTGATGTGAATGCATGTTACTTTTTAAGGGAAGAAGGATCTTCAAGGTGATTCAGAGATCATCAGGGATGCTTCCTAGGTTTTAAAAGGGAAAGCCATTGCCAGGGCTTCAAAGGGTCAGATGACACCCACCCAAAATTATGGGGGCAGTGTCACCCAAGCCATGAAAGCACTGCTATCCAAAGTTGAAGGGTTTTGACCCCTGCCATGCAGAAACATGGGAGCATGACTACCTACACCTAGATATCAAAGAAAGGAATCTTACAGAAGTGCTGGCACATGACCCAGAAATAGGATTGCAGTAAACAAGGTTGCTGGAGAAAGTCCTTACTAGGCCAATGCCCAGTGGAGCCATGAAACCAAAGCTGATCTCATGACCCAGATAACTAGAGCAATTGGTATGTAATTCTAGCTCCAAAGCTGATCTCATGACCCAGATAACTAGAGCAATTGGTATGTAATTCTAGCCTGATAGAGCTACATACAGACATACAAATTCAGCTCATAAAAGCTACTGCAAGGGCTGTCACCACAAAGTTGTGAGTATTGAAATATCCCATTGTTTCCACAATGTGGAAGACTTTCCTAGGTAGCATGGTGGGCAGAGCATTGAGTTAAAGAAGATTATTTTTGAATCTTAAGATTTTATGTTTTTATTGACTAAAAACTAAAAAAAAAAAAAAGATTTTTATGTTTCCCCTGTTGGATTTTAAACTTGCTTAAGATCTGTCACCATTATTTTCCTACTTCTTCTGATTGGAATGAGTTTGTTTACCCAATGCTAGTCCCACTATTGAATTTTTGAACCACATGATTTAATTGATTTCAGAGATTCACAGCTAGAGAGAATTTTGGCCTCAGATTGATTCATATATTGAGTCTTACCCATATCTGATTTAGATGACATGTAAATGAGGTTATAGATTTTAGACTTTAAAGTTTTTTTGTTTGTTTTATTTAGTGAGAGAATGGGGAGGCAGAGACAGACTCCTGCATGTGCCCCACCATGATCCACCCAGTAAGACCACTAGAGGGCAATACTCTGCCCATTTGGGGGCCCTTGCTCCATTGCAACTGGAGCCATTTTTTTAGTGCTGAGGCCATGGAGCCATTCTTAGTGCTAAGGGCCAACTCGCTCCAATCAAGCCATGGCAGCAGGGGGGGGGGGATAAGAGAGAGAGAGAGAAAGAAAGAGATAGAAGCAAGATGGGAAGAGATGGAGAAGCAGATGGACACTTCTCCTGTGTGTCCTGGCTGAGACACACAAACCCAGGACATCCACACACTGGGCCGACACTCTACTACTGAGTCAACTCGCCAGGGCAGACTTTAAGGTTAACAGTTGAATGAGATGAGTTAAGATTTGGAGCAATTAGAGAGGAATGCAAGTGTTTTACGAGTAAGAATGACATGAATTTTGGAAGGACAAGGGCGGAATGCTATAATCTGAATGTGTCCCTTCAAAATTCATATGTTGAAATACTAATGTCTATTGTGATGGTATTAAAAGATGGGGGGTTGAAAGGTGATTATGTCATTAAGTGTGAACCCACATGAATAAAATTAATATTCATATAAAAGAGAATCTAAAAGGCTGTCTTTCCCCTTTCACCATATGAGGACACAAGAGGTCAGTAAACTGCAACTTGGAAGAGCTCCTCACTTAACTATGTCTGCACCCTGATTTTAGAATTTCAGCTTCCAGAACTGTGAGTAATAAATGCCTGCTATTTATAAGCCATCCAGCTGATATTTTTTTATAGAAGCATCAATGAATTAAGACAGAAATCTTCTACTGTTATTGTATAGTGGTCTACTACTCCTTTAATTCTCTCAATGTGTGTTTCATATATATTGGATACTTGATGCTTGGTGCATATATGTTTATAATTGCTTATCTCTGTTGAATTGACACTTTTATTAATATATAATGTTCTTTGTATTTTGCAAAAACATTTTAACTGAAAATCTATTTTGTCTGCTATTACTATAACTACTTCTGCTTCCTTTTGTTTACTATTTGCATGGAATATCTTTTAAAACTTTCACTTTCAATCTATGTGTATTCTTAGGAAGTGAGTATTATAGGATATTATCTTGTAGATCTGTTTTTATAATTGGGTTTGTTGACTTTATATTTGTAAATCCATGACATCCTCAAATTTAAGAAGCTTTCTGTCATTATTTTTTAAATGATCTCTGTGCATCTTTCTCTCTTGCACTTTGGGTATTCCAATAATGTAAATATTTGTTTGTTTATGGCTGTACAACAGGGTACTTTATGCTCTATTCATGTTACTTAATACTTTCTTCTCCTTGATTCTTAAACTCACAATTTAAAATGACTTGTCTTTGTTTTGTGAATCTACTATAGGTTTTTCTTTGTGGTTACTATGAGGCTTACATAAATCTTTTTATAAATATAATAGTCTATACTGGTAACAAACTTCAATCATGTACAAAAATTCTACTTTTTCTCTCCCCCTTATGTTTTATAGTAATAATTTACCTTTTATTGTATTATATATTTTATATTATAAATTCTTTTTTAAAATTTATTTATTTCTTTATTCAGTTTAGAGAAGACAGAGAGAGAGAGAAAGAGAGAGAGAGAAAGAGAGAGAGAGAGAGAGAGAGAAGGGGGTGAGAAACAGGAAGCATCAACTCCCACACGTGCTTTGACCAGGCAAACCCAGGGTTTTGAAACAGAGACCTCAGCATTCCAGGTCGACGCTTCATCCACTGCGCTACCACAGGTCAGGCTTATATATTCTTTAATAAATTACAGTAGTTAAGTACTGTTATTTCTATGGCCCTTTAACATCTATACTATAGTAAATTAATTAACATACAAAAACATTACAATATTAAAATATGTTATTATAATTTTACCATGACTAATATGTTATATACAGTGTGGCCGTAAAGTCATGGTGCACTTTTGCCCGGTCACAGGAAAGCAACAAAAGACGATAGAAATGTGAAATTTGCACCAAATAAAAGGAAAACTCTTCCAGTTTCATACCTATTCAGTGCAGTTTGATGTGGGCTCCATTTGTACACACATCCAAACGATAGTGAAGTTCTTGCCACACACGGGTAAGGACGTCTGATGTAACAGAGTGAATAACGTCTGTGGTTCTCTGTTTAAGTGATTAATGTCGTTGATACGTTCAATGTACACATGTTGCTTCACAAAACTCCAAAAGTAAAAGTCTAAGGGTGTCAGATCTGGGGATCATGGTGGCCATGGCTTGACAGAACCCCTACCTATCCACCGCCAGGGGAGTGTTCTATCCAGAAACTCACTACCAATGGTGGCGTAGTGTGGAGGAGCATCGTCCTTTTGAAAGATAACACCTGAAAATTGTGGCACTGCATACAATTCCAACATGTCGAGATAGGACTTTGCCGTCACAGACTGCTCTGCAAAAAAAAATGGGACTATCACCTTATCATGCATCAGGTCACACCACACGTTCACTTTGGGTGTGTTACGTTCGTACTCAACGTAGGCATGAGGATGTTCAGCAGCCCATATTCGGATGTTATGACAATAAACATGTCCACAGATATGGAAGGTTGCCTCATCGCTAAACACAATCGTCTGCAAAAATCTTGCATCATTGTCGATCTCATGAAGCATATCTGTAGCAAACACGCATTGTGTGGGTCTATCCGCTGGTTTGATAATGTGCAACAGCTGCAATTTGTACCCCGTAAAACAGAGACGTTTCTTTAACACCTTATGAACTGTAGTCTTGCTTAAGTGTAATTGTCGAGCACACGCACGCACAGATTTTTTAGGGCTCCTTAGGTAGCTATCCCGTATAGCCTTGACAGATTCATCACTGACTGATGGCCTACCAGAACAGGGTTTCTTCACCAAACTGCTGATTTCCTTCAACTTCTTATCCCACCGAGTAATGTTATTCCTATGTGGTGGCACTTTGTTATAAATGCACCGATATTCACATTGCACTTTGGTCACGGGTTTGAATTTAACAAGCCACAGAACACACTGAACTTTCCTCTATACCGTCCACATCTCGACTGGCATGGCCGTGGGCTGCTCTGCTGTATACATGGTGTTACATCATCATCTGTGCATGCGCACATGCTGCCACATCATCCTACAGCAACTGGGAGGGTTTTCCTTTTATTTGGTGCGGATTTCACATTTCTATTGTCTTTTGTTGCTTTCCTGTGACCGGTCAAAAGTGCACCATGACTTTACAGACACACTGTATGTATATTTTAAATGTTATTATGGTACTATTAGTATCCTTTAATTTTATCTTCCAGAAATTTCTTTACCATTTCTTGTAAGGTATATCTAGTGTTAAATTTTCTTTGTTTTGTGCCTGTCTGGTAATGTTTTCTTCATTTCTCAAAAGTAATTTTTCTGATAAAGTATTAATTGTTGGTAAGTTCTTTTTATATTTATTTATTTATTGTCTTTCAAAACCTTTAATAGATCATCTCATTCTCTCTGGCCTTTAAGGTTTCTACAGATATGCACTGATACTCAGATAGCCTAATGACTGTTTCTTTGTAAGTTACAAATTTCTATGCTACTTTTAGATTTTCTCTTTGTCTTTATTTTTAGACAGTTTTTCTCTTTTTTATTTTTCCATTTTTTCTCAGTTCTTCCACTCCCCTCACACAGCCCCCACCAACAGCTGTCAGCTTGCTCTCTATCTATGAGTCTCCATTTTGCTTGTTAGTTCATTTTGTTCATTATATTCCACTATTGGTGTGAATTGATTAATTCTGCTATTCTTTAGGTGTCTCTATTTACATTATCATGTTGTCTTCAAATAATGACAATTTTACTTTTACTTTTCCAATTTACTTGCCTTTTATTTCTTTTTCCTGTTTTATTACCATAGCTAAGACTTCCAGTATTATATTGAATAAGAATAGTGATAATGGATCTCCTTGTCCTGTTCTTCTTCTTAAAGGAAACACTTGTAATTTTTGCCCATTAACTATGACATTGGTTGTAACTGTGTCATATATGGCCTTTATTATGTTGAGGTATGTTTCCTCTATTTCCACTTTCCTCAGTTTTTAACATAAATCAGTGCTAGATTTAATCAAATGCTTTTTCTGCATCTATTGATATATGTGCTTTTTATCTTTCATTTGTTTAAGTAGTATATCACATTTATTGATTTATGTATGTTGTACCAACCTTGCATGCCTGGAATAAATTCCACTTGGTCATAGTGTATGACCATCTCAATGTATTGCTGAATCCAGTTTGCTAATATTTTATTGAGGATCTTAGGATCTATGTTTATTATAAACTTACTGGTCTATAATTTTCTTTATTTGAAGTGTCTTTATCTGTTTTGGTATCGGTATACTACTGGATTCATAAAATGAGTTTGGGAGTTTTCCTTCCTTTTGCATTTTTTGAAACAGGTTGAGAAAAATAGGTGTCAATTTTTTTTTTTTTGTATTTTTCTGAAGCTGGAAATGAGGAGGCAGTCAGACAGATTCCCGCATGCGCCCGACTGGGATCCACCTGGCATGCCTACCAGGGGGCGATGCTCTGCCCATCAGGGGCATCGCTCTGTTGCAACCAGAGCCACTCTAGCACCTGAGGCAAAGGCCACAGAGCCATCCTCAGCACCCGGGCCAACTTTGCTCCAATGGAGCCTTGACTGCCGGAGGGGAAGAGAGAGACAGAGAGGAAGGAGAGGGGGAGGGGTGGAGAAGCAGATGGGCGCTTCTCCCGTATGCCCTGCTGGGAATTGAACCCAGGACTCCTGCATGCCAGGCTGACACTCTACCACTGAGCCAACCGGCCAGGGCTAATAGGTGTCAATTTTTGAATGGTTGTTAAAATGTATTGGTAAAGTCATTCGGTCTAAGACTTTTGTTTGTTGGGAGGTTTTTGATTACTGCTTCAATTTCACTAGCTGTAATCTGTATATTCAGGTTTGCTGATTCTCTTTGATTTAGTTTTGGAAGAGTGTACGTTTCTAGAAATTTATCTATTTTGTCCAGATTGCCCAATTTGTTAACATAGTTGCTTATTCTCTTTCATTTCTAATTTTATCTTTTTTAGTTCTTTTTTCTTGATGACTGTAGTTAAAGGTTTGCCAATCTTGTTTATCTACTCATACTCTTGGGTTCATTGATCTTTTCTATGTTATTTTAAACTCTATGTTGTTTATTTCTGCTGGGATCTTTATTATTTTCTTCTTTCTACTCACTTTACACTTTGTTGTTCTTTGTCAATTTCATATAAGTGTAAAATTAAATTGTTCATTTAATACCTTTCTCATCACTTGAGGTAGGTCTGCAATGCTATGAATTTTCTTCTTAGGATTTCTTTCACTGTGTCTTACAGATTATAGGTTGTTGTGTTCTCAAATTTATATTTCAAGGTATCTTTTGATTTCTTCCTTAATCTAATTGTTAACTCATTCATTGTTTGCTAACATGTTATTTAGCTTCCATGTCTTTGTTAGTGTTTTTTCTTGTGATTAATCTAGTTTCATACCATTATGATTTGAAAATACATATCAAACCTTGATATGATTTCAATATTCTTAAATTTATTGAGATTTGTTTTACATCCTAACATGTGGTCTATCTTAGAAACTGTTCCATGTGCACGAGAAAAAAAAATGTGTGTTATGCTTTTTTGGGGTGAAAAACTCTGAAGATATCAATTAAATTCAACTGATCTAATGTGTCATTTATGGTTGCAGTTTCCTTGTTAATTTACTGTCCAGAAGGTCTATTACTTGATGTCAATGGGGTGTTAAAATCTCCTACTATGACTGTATTGCTATTGATTTCTCCTTTTTTTGTCTATCATGACTTGCTTTACATATTTAGGTGCTCTTACAGTGGGTGTGTAAATATTTACAGTGGTTTTATCTTCTTGTTAGAATTCTCTCTTTTTTATTATGTAGTATCCTTCTTTTTCTCTTACTATAACCTTTGTTTTAAAGTCTATTTGTCGGATATAGGTATTGCTACATCAGCTTTTTAAAATTTCTATTTGCATAAAATATCTTTCACCATCCTTTCAGTTTGTGTATATCTTTTATTCTGAGATGTATCTCTTGTGGACAGAATATATATGGGTATTGTTTTGTTATCTATTTAGCTACCCTGTCTTTTGATTGGAGCATTTAAGCCATTTACATTTAAAGTACTTATTATTGATATGTATTTATTGCCATTTAATTTTTATAACTATGTTTCTCTGTTTTTTTCTTTTTTTCTTTTTTCTTAAAGCAAGCCCTTTAACATTTCTTGTATACTGGTTTGGTAGTAATAAAATTTTTTAGATATTCTTGGTTGGGAAGCCCTTTATTTCTTCTCTAATGTTAATGTCCTTGCTTGATAGTCTTAGTGTAGGTCCTTGCTTTCTATATCTTTTACTAGTTCATGCCAATCTCTTCTGGCTTAAAATGTTTATGTTGAGAAATAGCTAACAATCTTATGGGAGCTTTCTTATAGAGATCTAACTGATTTTCTCTTACTGCTTTTAAGATTCTTTATCTTTCACTTTTGCCATTTTAATTATATTGTATTTTGGTGTGGGTTTCTTTGGTCCATTTTATTAAGACTCTCTGTGATTCCAGGTTTGTGTTTCTTTTTCTTAAACTGGATTAGGAAAATTTTCATTCATTATTTTTTCAAATAGGTTCTCAATCCCTTACTCTATTTCTTCTTCTTCTGGTACCTCTATGGTACAGATGTTATTACTTTCATGTTGTCCCAGTGGTCCCTTAAATTCTCTTCATTCTTCTTACTTTTTTTTTTCTGCTGCTGATTGATTTTTTTAAACTTTGTCTTCCAAATTATAGGTTTGATCCTCTGCTTCATCCAACTTACTGTTTATTTCTTTTAGTGTATTCTTGATGTCAGATATTGTATTCTTTATTTCTGACAGGTTCTTTTTTATGCTTTCTATGTCTTTTTTAAGACCACTATGTCTTTGTTGATTCTCTATTTGGATGATCGATCTAGAGCCATCAGCGGTGTATTGAGGTCTCCAAGTATGATTGTATTTTTGTCAGTTTTTGTTTTAAGATCAATAAGTAGCTGTCTTATATGTTTTGGTGCTCCTTGGTTTGGTGCATATATATTAAGAATAGTTATGTCTTCTTGATTCAGTGTCCCCTTAGCCATTATGAAATGACCATTTTTGTCTCTGAGTACTTTTCCTGTCTTGTAGTCAGCATTATCCGATATGAGTATTGCCACACCTGCTTTTTTTTGGATGTTATTTGCTTGGAGTATTGTTTTCCAGCATTTCACTTTGAATTTGTTTTTATACTTGTTACTTAGATGAGTTTCCTGTAGGCAGCATACAGTTGGGTTTTCTTTTTTAATCCATTCTGCTACTCTGTGCCTTTTTATTGGTGAGTTTAATCCGTTTACATTTAGTGTAATTATTGACACTTGTGAGTTCCCTATTGCCATTTTATAGATTGCTTTCTGTTAGTTTTGTGTCTTGTTTGATCCTTCTCTTTCGTTTTTCTATCTTTTGTTTTTATTTGGTTGTATTCCATACATCTTTCCTCTGTTGCTATCTCTTTTATCTCATGTGCTTCTGTGGTGGTTTTTTCAATGGTGGTTACCTTTGAGTAATGAAAAGGGTCCTTACCCCGTTCATTGTAGCGCACTATTTTGTGAGTACTTTTGCACTCCATCGTCCTTTGCTACTGTTAATCTCCATCTTCTCCCCCTCTTTCTTTTTGTTGTTGTCACAGTTTAAATTTGGTTTTATTGTGTTCTTCTTGGAGCTTTTCCTTGTGGCTCTGTTTTTTTTTGTTCTTTGTATCTGATTGGAGAACCTCCTTTACTAATTCCTGGAGTGGGGGTTTTCTGATGATAAATTCCCTCATCTTTTCTGTATCTGTGAATGTTTTTATTTCTCCTTCATATTTGAAGGATAGCTTTGATGGGTATAGTATTCATGGCTGCAAGTTCCTCTCTTTCAGGACTTTAAATATTGCAGTCCACTCTCTTCTAGCTTATAGAGTTTCTGCTGAGAAATCTGATGATAATCTAATGGGCCTTCCTTTATATGTTGTATTCTTCTTTTCCCTGGCTGCCTTGAGAATTTTTTCTTTGCTGTTGGTTTGTGTCAATTTCATTATGATATGCCTTGGAGTAGGTTTGTTGGGGTTAAGAAAACTCGGAGTACTGTTTGCTTCTTGAACTTGAGGCTTTAGTTCTTTCCACAGGCTTGGGAAGTTCTCATCTATTATTTGTTTGAGTTTGTTCTCCATTCCATTTTCTCTCTCTTCTCCCTCTGATATACCTATTATTCTTATTTTATTCTTTTTGATGGAGTCAGATAATTCTTGTAGGGCTATCTCATTTTTTTAAAATTTTTGAGTCTCTTTCTTCTTCTCTCTGTTGTGCCTCAAGTTGCTTGTCTTCTATTTCACTAATCCTCTCTTCTATCTGATCTGTTCTATTAGCTAAGCTTGTTACTTCGTTTTTCAGCTCGTGAATTGAGTTTTTCATCTCTGTTTGATTTGTTTTTATAGTTTCAATTTCCTTGGACATATATTCTTTGTGTTCATTGAGTTGTTTTCTGAGCTCCCTAAAATGCCTTTCTGTGTTTTCTTGTATATCTCAGAGGATTTTTAGGATTTCTATCTTGAATTCTCTGTCATTTAGCTCCAAGGTTTCCAATATATTAAATTTTTTCTCCATAGATTTTTCCTCATCTAGCTGTGTTACCTCTCTTTCTTTTGTATCCATGATATTCAATTTTCTCTTCCTTAATGGCATCTGAGGTTGGTTTTGTTGATAGTATTAATGAGATTTAATAAAGAATAAAAAGTTAAAAAAATAAAAAATTGAAGAGTTGTTTTTTTAAAAAAAATTAATAATGAAATAAAAAAAGTAAAATAAAATGAAAATTTTTAAAAAAGGAAATTATTCCCCCCCCTCCTTTTTTCCTCTCCTCTCCCCTCTTTCTTGAGAAAATCTTGTGGTGAACTGTGAATTGTAACAAACAATGCCTGTAATGGAGGGCCTGAATTGGGGAAAAGTAATAAAGGGGCAAAAAAAAAGGAAAAAAAAAAGAAAAAAGAAGGGGGTATGAACCCACAAAAAGCAAATAAGGAAAAAATTTGGGTCAAGAATAAAATGATTTGCTTTTAAGCGTTGGTTGTCTAAGAGTTATGATGAGAGGAATAAGAGGGAAACAGGAAAATGGGGGGACAAATTAAAAAATTACTATTGTATTTAGTGGAACAAGAACTAGATAAAATGGAGAGCCAGGGATGGGAGCACTGCTAGTGAGTTAAAAAGGTGAAGTAAACCCCCCCCCCAAATGCCACAAACATAAGTTTGAGTCCCAGATAAGATAATTTGTTTGTTATTGAGGTTTGAATGAGAGGAGATGTAAAGGAGAAAGGAAGAAACTAATATAGAGGGAGAAAAGAAAGAGAGAGAGAGAAAAAAAGAGGGAACCACTAAAAGAAGAAAAAAGAAAAAAGAGGAGAGAGAGAGAGAGAGAGTTAAGGATTTTGGAGTGCAACCCTCATAGAGAGAAAGGAAGAGGAGAGAAGAGATAATGGGAGATGTAACACTTATGGGTAGTGTAGTTCAAGGAGAAGAGAAAGTAAGACCAGCAGAGAGTTAATCAGGCAAATTGGAGGAGGAAAAAAAATATCAAGAATGAAGATAAGAGAAACAAATGAACAAATATAATAAAATGGGATAGGTTATAAAGTCTGCAGATTATTCTTGATTTTGAGAGGTTATCTTCTTGCTTTTTCTTTTCTCTCCCTCTTCCTGGTCAGTGACTCTGTACCCTGGGTTCGGCCCCTTTGGCACGCTCAGGTAGAGGTTTGCAGTTGATAAGTCTCTATGGCAATGTCATGTATTGTGCTTTAGTCTCGTTGGCAGTCAAGGCTCATTAGCATTTATAGGCACCGAAAGTGAGAGAGTCCATGTTCCTGGAGCCTTTCTCCTAGTCTTTCCTTCCTCAATTAGTAGCCTGATAATCCAGCTATGGGGTTGCTGCTGCCTCTGCCTGGATAGTAAGAGGCTCAAAGAGCTGGTAACTCCCCACTCTATTTCCACTCAGCACAGGGCTCTGGGTAAGGCTCAGTCAGTCAGAGCTGCTAGCATAATCAGGTGGGCTTTCCGCCCACTCAAAGACCTCTGGCTCTGCCACTCTGTCCGGTAACACAGGTGGGCACCCACTTCCGGGCACTTGGAGGAAACTCTCACTCACTGTCTGCGACCAGGATATCCGGCCAGCAGTCTCACGCTCTGAGTGAAACCCCCAACCACAGGGAAAAGTTGCAGTGTTAGAATTGGCTCTTGCTCCGTCCCCATGCGCGGCTTTTGCAAGGCGCTGGGGTGGCCCGAGATTCTGCTTTGGCCCACACAAAGGCCCCTGACTCTGCCCCTCTGTGCAATAACATGGGCGCGCACTGCCAAGGCACTCGGAGGAATCTCTCACTCAGTATCTGCGCGCGCAGACCATGATATAAGGCCGGCCACGTTTCCCTCTGAGTGCAACCCCCACCAGCACGGAAAATTTCCACCATTGGAATTAGTTCTCACTCCCTCCCGTGTACAGCTTTCCCAGGGCGCTGGGCCTGCCCAGAGATTCTGCTTTCGGCCCACAGAAAGGCCTCTGACTCTGCCTCTCTGTGGGGTAACACGAGCACCCACTCCCGGGGCTTAGGAAGAAATCTCTCGCCCACTAACTGCGCACCGACCAGGAGATCGGGTAAAATGGCTGCCCCGCTTGTCTTTCTTTGTTTGGGTTTGGCGCGAGTGTTAGCTTGTATTGCCCGGCTTGCCACAGGATCAGTTTTTCCTCGGCTTCGATCTCCGTGCCACAGCCTGGTTCGGCTGTTTGTGCCGCAGCCTGGATCTATTCACCCCCTTTGCCCGCCTCAGTTTCTATATTCACAAGTACCAGAGAAAGCCGCCCTGTTTAGGTTAGTGAGGAAGGCAGAGCATTTCCTACTCCTTTTTTCCTTCAGGGTTTGGTTATATATTTAGCCAATTTTTCACTCGACCATACCTTCAGGTGTATTGCGATGCATCTGGAGGCTCCAAGTATAGGTTTTTCTGTTTCTGGTTGAAGATCTTGTTGAGTTTTGGGGGAGATTTATCGGTATCGCTTCCTACCCCGCCATTACTCTGACGTCATCTCTCTATGTCTTTTTCGATGCTTGCTATCTTTTTGTTGAAGTTCACACATTGCTCCTGGAGTATTTGTATAATCATTTTTTTTTAATTCTGTATTTGATAAATTGCTTACCTCCATTTAATTTAGCTCTTTTTCTGGAGCTTTCTCATGTTCTGTCACTTGGAGTCTGTTTCTTTTTCTCTGCATCTTGACTGCATCTTTGTGTTTGTTTCTATGTATTATACAGATCTGTTATGGTTCTCAGTCTACATGGGGTGGTCTATGAATTAGGTGTTTTGTTGGTTCAGTGGTGCAGTCTCTTTGATCACCTGAGCTGGTGCTCCAAGATAATGTGGACCTTCTCATTGTAATTGAGTCTTGATTGTTATTGAATCATTGTGCACGGGACCAAACCTCAGGTTGAGTGACTCTGAGTCTCTACCTTAACCATACCATGTGAGCTGCTGTGCAGATGATAACCACAGGAAGCAAAATTTGCCTTAACTAAGTTTGGTTTCTGATATAAATCTCTCTTTGGATATGTGACTTATCAAGTTAATTAGATCTTGCTCTGTTTTCTGAATGTGTTGATTGCTTGTGTTGGTTCTGGGACTCTTAGGAAACCTCCTCCACTTTTTATCATCTCTCTGGTCATCTAAACTTATATTTCTTCACTCTAATGTAATTTTTCAATTTTTCTTCTGAGAACTTGGACTTTCACAGAGGCTCTTTTTTTTATAGATGGCTTTCCAAGTCAATATTCTGCAAATGCTATTGGTGTGTTGTTGGAAGGGGCTGAAATCAATTCACAGTCCACTGTGTGGACCACCCCTGGTACCAAGGTGTGACTGTTTATTGTCTGAGGTCCAAGTGAGCAAGGTTCTTCCTGGGTCCCTTGGAATATGTTGCTGAATTCTACAATTCCTACATAAACACCTTTGTTTATGGATAGATGTCAATTTTTGTTGTTGGTTACAGGGTGGGAGACTAAGTACATCTAATTCTGTAGTGATGTAGATATCACTCCCTGATACCTGTATTTCTTTGAGATTTTAGTTGTTATCGTTAAAATTAATATTTGAAAAAACATTTATTTCTCCCAACAATTGAATACTCACTTCCTGCCAGTGAAGAGGTTTGCTAATTATTAGGGAATATTCTGAAACTTGTGATCAGTTCAATATGAACATGTACATTTCTCCTAATCTTTCTCTGGGCATACACCTTGCATGGACTTGTGTGAGTATGTTTATTGTTTCCTTGTTTGGTATATATGGCAACTACAAAATATCTTAATTTCTTAATGACTTTTATCACTGGTACTTTTGGAGGTCTTAGATGTTCTATTCTATTCATCTAACCATAATCTCTTGTTCCAGATGTCTAAAAGTCTGTCATCTCCCCAGTGCTTTTATGAGTAATGGAAGATTCTTTTTTTTTTTTACATACCCTATACTGATTTATTTATTTATTTATATTTTACAGGACAGAGTGAGAGTTAGAGAGAGGGATAGACAGGGACAGACAGAAACAGAGAGAGAGAGATGAGAAACATCAATCATCAGTTTTTCGTTGCAGACACCTTAGTTGTTCATTGATTGCTCTCTCATATGTGCCTTGACTGCAGGCCTTCAGCAGACCGAGTAACCCCATGCTCGAGCCAGCAACCTTGGGTCCAGGTCAGCGAGCTTTGCTCCAACCAGATGAGCCCATGCTCAAGCTGGCAACCTTGAGGTCTTGAACCTGGGTCCTCCACATCCCAGTCCGATGCTCTATCCACTGCGCCACCACCTGGTCAGGCTAATGGAAGATTCTTACTGAGATTTTTTTCTAGCATAAGATACAAGCTATAATACTTTTCCCTGTGTGAAATCTGAATTATGTGACATAGAGCCCCATTCATTAAAAAGTCTCTCTAGACAAATAAGAATGTCACAAACAAGGTCCACTATGCTCCACCTGATTCAGTTTAGGAAACTAGAAATAGGACTGCATTTTTAAACTGGAAACAAAGCCACATTATGCTGTACTGGGGCAAATAGAAATAAAAAATGTCATAAAGTTTTCTACTATTTTCAATGTATATATTTTTTCCTGAGTGTTTGTTTTAATGATTTCAATCTTTCACTATTTGTCATAACTCCAATGAAGTTACTTTTAACCAGTCTTTTGTGTTTTTTTTTATGTTTACATGTGGATATAAAGGTCTAAAAATTCTTAATCTTCTATATTCTTGATGTGGTAACTCCACTGAAACTTTTAAAACACAAATATTATTGTGTCCTTCTCCTTCTTAAAATTTATAACTCTTTAATTCTTATTTTCACATATACGTGTATATATGTCCAATATGAGTGTTGGCCTTTGAAATTTTCCTATCAATATATCAAGCACTCTTACTTTTATTGATTCTACTCAAGCCATGATGTTCTTCTTGCAGTTCCATTTTACTACATTTTATCTCAATGCGTTCTACTGTATTCTCTTTTTTCTTGAATATTTCACCTTATCCTTCATGTAACCAATTCATCTTGCCATTCTCCTTTCAGACACTAGTTTCTATGTCATTTCTTCAAAAAGTTTTGGTGAACATCACCCTTTCTTAAATAGGTCAGATTACTTTTCACAATGCTTTATTAGCATTCTACCTATTTCTTTCATGATTTCCTGAACAGTTGTCCTTAGTTTAGTGTAACTAAGTCTTGAGTATCTCTCTTTCATTGAACATGTAATCTTTCACAAGAAATCATGCTTGTCTTCCTCACTGATGTATTCATAGTGCTTATCCCAATGCTTGGTGCTATGTGAAATTAGACTAATTATTGAAAGTCTCATATTGGAATAATATTTCAACTATTGAGATTGTTTAACAGTTCTTAAAACGTGTGGGATTATTTCCTTCAGGTTTCTTGTAAATTGAAGCAAATATAGGCTTTTATAGATTAAAAAAACATAACTATCAATATCAGCTACTGTGTCTTCCGTTTCCTATAATTCTACCTTATAGATAAGCATGTAAATAATATTTCAAAGAGGCAAATTATAAAGGATTCTCAATATGATAACATATAAGAACTAAATACCAAACCATGTAAACCCCACTGAATGATATTTCTGTCAGAAGGA
This sequence comes from Saccopteryx bilineata, assembly GCF_036850765.1. Taxonomy (NCBI): domain Eukaryota; kingdom Metazoa; phylum Chordata; class Mammalia; order Chiroptera; family Emballonuridae; genus Saccopteryx; species Saccopteryx bilineata. The sequence goes on from NC_089502.1 coordinate 52,804,411, forward strand.
TTTTTAACTGAACACTATGTCAGTGTATTCACCAGTAACTAAACAAAATATAACTGTTATTAGCAATTATGGGGAATGAAGTGAGCTATTGCTAAGTGATGATAAATACCTGTAAGAAGACTTTTCCCAAACATATGATAAGTAATTTTACATAATAATATTAGCGCTTATTTACTGAGAATTTTGGATTAATTTAGCTCATTTATATACTTGAATTTAATTTAATCAAAATTTAGATATTTTCAGAACACTGAGTAAAATAGTTGCACTTTGGATGACTATTTGCAATCTAACATGAATTAAGCAGTATCAGATGAGTTTAATTTTTCAAAACTGTTGTTTTATTTCAACTTAGAAAACCTATATGAGGCCCTGACTGGTGGCTTAGTGGATAAAGTGTCGGCCTCGTGTATGGACATCTTGGGTTTGACTCCCAGTCAAAGCACACAGGAGAAGCAGATGGTCGCTTCTCCTCCTCTCCCTCTTCTGCTCTCAGAGCCAGTGGCTTGATTGGTTTGATTGTTCATCCAGGCACTGAGCATAGCTCGGTTGGTCTGAGCATGTGAGCGTCAGGCACTAAAAATAGCTTAGTACTCAAGCATTGGCCATGTAGGGACCCGCCTTACCCTGAAGGTTGCATGAGAGGTTGCATAAGGAACAAGGAACTTAGAGCTGACCCAGCCCCAAATCCTGTTTATCTAGATTTGTAACAGTTTTAACAGTTTTAAAACTTTTCCACTGCCTGCCCTATGTTACTATGCCATGTGACTTCTCCCCCCGCCAATAGCTAATAGCCAAGTCTGCTTTTGGAAACTACTTGCTTGCTCAGCCTATATAAGACCTAGTTTGTAAGCGTTTGGGCGCGGCTCTCATCTGCGACTTTTTAAGAGTATAGTGTCCCTGAGACACCCGAGAGTCCGCCCCTGCGCAGGTTAAAAGCTTGGCCAATAAATTTTCCATCTAAATTCCTGAAAGTCTCCGACATCTGTTTTGTACCCCAGTGGATGCTACATTTTGGGGGCTCGTCCCGGGATCCCCTTCGGTGGGACCTTTGGTCGGAGGCCAGAAGGACAGCTCGAATTGGGTAAGTTTTGCTGGGGATCCCATGTAGTCTGTTTCTGGCTCCGGAGCATTTGCAGCCTGTGGCAGTAGACAGGACGCTGTCAGAGACCCGCCCAGGCACTCAGGGGAAAGAGCAGGACGCTGATCCCTGAGTTATCTGTATCAGTAAAAAGGTGACCGGTCACATTAGGAATTTCTGTGCTGCGCTGTGCTGCGCTGTGTCTGTGTGAGAATGCCTGAGTCGAATGTAAGACAGGTGAGAGGAAGAAATCCGAATGAAAAACTTGCTTGTGTGTGTTTAAGTCTGTTTATATACTTTTTTAGTATTGTTGTTCTTGTGTGGGTTTTCATTGAGGAAGCAGAAAAGAAGAGGATTCAAATTGAGAACCGAAAAATGGCACAACAAGAGTCTGTACCCGGTTCTCCACTAGAGTGCCTGCTAAACAATTTCTCTGATTTTCAGAAAAGAGCCCAAAGGTACGGGGGACCACCTCCGGACCGAGAGACCCGGCGGACCCTAAGTCAGTTAGAATGGTCCGCCTTCAACGTAGGATGGCCCACTGAGGGACCTTTTGATCTCCCTTTAGTGTTTGCTGTTCGAGCTATTATCTACCAGGTGCCCCACCCGGACCAATGTTTGTATATTGATGTGTGGGTTGATATTGCTACTGAGAAGCCCGGGTATATCAGAAAGTATCTAAAGAAGGGCAAGAGAGAGAGAAGGGAAATATTTGTTACCGCAAGTAACCAGAGGACAAGGAAAAGCAGCAAGGAAGTAAAAGAGAGCACCAACTCCCCAAAGCAGACTAATGTACAGTCATCTAGAATTTACCCTGTCTTGCCTGAACTGCTAGAGGATCCTTTAGACCCAGTAAACTTCCCTCCTCCCTATCGGAGACAGGACGAGCCTGATTCCACACAGCAGGAAGAAAATAGATTTTTGAGTCCATCACACACCTGAGGAGGGACAGGCTATTCGGCTCCTCCTCCTCAGGTTGGAGCAGCTACCATTTTGGCTCCTCCTCAGGTGGGAGCAGCTGCCATTTTGGCTCCTCCTCAGGCGGGAGCTGCTGCCATTTTGCCTCTTAGGGAAGCACCCTCATCACTAGAAGCTGGCCCAAGGTCCCCCTCTCGTATGATTTATGTGCCTTTCTCCACTAATGACCTCTATAATTGGAAGCACCAAAATCCCTCGTTCTCAGAAAAACCTCAAGGATTAATCTCCTTACTTGAGACTGTTTTTAGAACCCATCAACTGACATGGGATGATTGTCAACAGCTTTTGCAGACTTTGTTCACCACAGAGGAAAGAAACCGCATAAGCCAGGAAGCGGAAAAGGCTTTCCTAGAGGATGGGGGAACAGAAAGGGAAATAGGGGATGTCCTCCCTAGACAACCACCAAACTGGGACCCCAATGTTAGCAGGGGAAGGGAGGCACTCTCTCAGTATCGCCGGGCTCTACTGTGGGGACTGAAGGCAGCAGCCAGGAAGCCTACTAATTTTAGTAAGGTAAGTGAGGTTATCCAGGGATGGGAAGAGTCCCCCGCCGCATTTTTAGAGAGGCTAATGGAGGCCTACTGGGTTTATACCCCTATAGATCCAGAGGCTGAAGAAAATCGCAGGTTAGTGAATATAGCTTTTGTGACACAAGCAGCATCAGGCATTAGGAAGAAGCTTCAAAAGTTAGAGGGATTTGAAGGAGAAAATAGAAGTAAGCTGTTAGAAATAGCTCAGAAAGTATATGTAAAGAGGGATGACCCGGAATTAGGAAAAGCGGCTGTCAAAATCCTCCTTGCTGCTAACAGCTCTGAAAGAAAGGAAAAAGAAGGGCAGCATCGTCGAGGTAAGGGGAGAGGCCCACCGCAGAGGCAACTAGACAAGGACCAGTGTGCATACTGCAAAGAGAAGGGACACTGGAAGAAGGACTGCCCTAAACGGCGGGCTGAAAGGCCCAACCGGGAATCACAGGTACTGCTCCAATTGGACTGACGGGGCTAGGGCTCTATCCCTGTTGGCTCCCAGGAGCCCATGGTCACCTTAACAGTCGAAGGAAAGCCTAGTAGCTTCCTGGTCGACACAGGAGCCATGTATTCAGTCTTAAAGAGTCCAAAAGGAAAAATACAAAAAGAAACCACGAAGGTAGTCGGGGTAACAGGAAAAGCAGTATCCTACCCACGGGCCACTGCTAGGATCACTGATCTAGGCCGCAGCACCATCACCCACTCATTTCTAGTCATTCCAGATTGTCCTTACCCACTCCTGGGTCGAGACCTCTTACAGAAGCTTCATGCCACGATCACCTTCAAACAAGAAGACAGTGGCTGGGAAAAAGGAAGCTTAGAGGTAACGGTGCCCATATCAGAAGAATACCTGATAGCGGCCCTCCAGGGAGGTAAGGACAAATCTGTCGGGGTCCCAGAGGAACTAAGGCAAAAGGTACCCAGAGTGTGGGCTGAAGCCAACTCGCCAGGCCTAGCCGCCCATCAGCCACCTGTTATAGTGCAGCTGTTAAGCACCGCTAGCCCTGTGTGAGTGAAGCAATATCCCGTTCCAGCGCGGGCCAAGCAGGGTATAGCACAACATCTAAAGCGGCTCTTAGTAGCAGGCATCCTCCGGGAGTGTCAGTCTGCCTGGAACACGCCTTTGTTACCGGTTCAAAAACCTGGGACCCAGGACTATCGCCCGGTACAAGACCTTCGGGAAGTCAATGCCCGGGTAGAGACTATACACCCCACAGTGCCAAACCCCTATACCCTGTTGAGCTCATTGCCCCCTACGCATACATATTATTCAGTATTGGACTTGAAGGATGCTTTCTTCTGCATCCCACTAGCCCCCAGAAGCCAAGACATATTTGCTTTTGAATGGAATGATCCAGAAAATGGACTAGTGGGACAGTATACTTGGACCAGGCTTCCCCAAGGGTTCAAGAATTCTCCCACTATCTTTAATGAAGCTCTGAGCAAAGACTTGCAGGGGTTCCGAGCTGACCATCCATCAGTTGTACTGCTACAGTACGTGGATGACCTCCTCATCGCTGTAGCCGAAGAAGAGTAATGCAGGACGGCCACCTTGGACCTACTCCAGGATCTCCAGCAGATGGGATATCGAGTCTCTGCCAAGAAGGCCCAGATTGTCACCCAAACTGTAAGATACTTGGGGTATAACTTACAAGGGGGACAAAGGACATTATCCATCCAAAGGATTCAGACTGTGTTGCAGATCCCAGAACCCACTAACAAAAGGCAAGTGCAGGAATTTCTGGGAGCAGTAGGATATTGCAGACTCTGGATATTAGGATTTGCAGAGCTGGCCAGGCCCCTCCACGAATTGACACGGGGCAAAGAAGAACAGTTTATTTGGACAGACAAGGAAAGGAAGGCTTTCCAGGCACTGAAGGAGGCCCTAGTAGCTGCCCCAGCATTGGCCCTACCAGATATGGCCAAACTTTCCAGTTGTACATTGCTGAAAAGGGAGGGGTAGCCTTGGGAATCCTCAGCCAAGAGCTTGGGCCATGGAAGAGGCCTGTAGCATACCTATCCAGGAAGCTAGACCCCGTAGCATCTGGCTGGCCAACCTGTTTGAGGTCACTTGCTGCTACCTCAATCCTAGTTAAGGAGGCCAACAAGCTGACATTGGGTCAGGACATCCAGGTTATTGGAGAGCACTATCTAGAACAAGTGCTGCGTACCCCACCGGATAGGTGGCTCTCCAATGCACGACTGACGCAGTACCAAGCACAGTTATTGAATCCCCCGGCAGTGCATTTCTTGAAGACAGCAGCCTTAAATCCTGCCACCTTGCTACCGTTGCCAGACCCATCAGTGGTCCATGACTGCAGACAGATATTGGACACTGTCACAGGGGCCAGACCGGACCTTCGGGACCAGGCCTATGAGAAGGCAGACCTCATGCTGTTCACTGATGGAAGCAGTTATGTCCGAGATGGACAAAGATATGCAGGAGCAGCCGTAACTACCCAGGACAGTGTCTTATGGCAGAAGGCATTACCAAAAGGTACGTCTGCGCAGCGAGCAGAGTTAATTGGACTTACACACAGCTGAGGGCAAAGTGCCCAACATTTACACGGACAGCAGATACGCCTTTGCCACTGCTCACATTCACGGTGCCATTTACAAAGAAAGAGGCTTGCTAACGGCAGGGGGAAAGGAAATTAAGAATAAGACTGAGATCTTAGCCCTGCTTGATGCCATTTGGCTTCCCTCTAAAGTAGCCATAATTCATTGCAAAGGACATCAAAAAGGGGACTCTCCAATTGTTCAAGGAAACCGTTTTGCTGACATCGCTGCGAGAGAAGCTGCGGAAGAAGGGACTGCAGACATTCTTCCGCTCTTGCCTCAACCCTTGCTGCCTCCAGACCCTAAATATACTCCTGAAGAAGAACAGGAAGGAAAGCAATTAGGGGGTAAAAGAAATAAGCAGGGGTGGATAGAACTTCCTGACACCAGACTCTACCTACCCTAAGGAATAATAGGAGAAATTGCAAAGGAAATCCACGCAAGTTCCCACTTAGGGAAAAATAAGATGAAACAACTAATTAAGAAGTACTATAGGGGACCTCAGGTTTGGAATATAGTACAATGTATAGTTTCTAGATGTAAGGCTTGTGCTAAGGTCAATGCTATAAACAAGAAGCTTCCCCCTTTAGTTAGATATAGGGGAAAGTGCCCAGGAGAGTTACATTGCATTTACAGGCCTCAGAGTTCTGGGCAAGTAGAAAGAATGAATAGGACCCTAAAAGAAACCTTAATCAAGTTAAAGGAGGAGACCGACGAGAACTGGGTAGAGTTACTCCCCTTTGCCTTGTTCCGGGTCAGAAGTACCCCATATATCAACAAGTGGACTCCTTATGAACTCATGTTTGGACAACCTACTCCATTAGTTCCCCAGCTCACTAGAGAGGAAATAGAGGTATCTAATCATAATTTCCTCAAGTCCCTACAGGCATTACAGCAGATCTGAGAGGAAGTGCGAGAACTAAGGAGGGAAAGAGGAGTAGCCCAAGAAAGCAGCACCCGAGAACCTCCACCAGAGCCTGGACAATGGGTATGGATCCTTAATCATCGCAGGGGAAACCTTGAGCCAAGGTGGCAAGGGCCATTCCAGGTATTGCTCAGCACACCTTCTGCTGTTAGAATTGCTGAGAAGCCCTACTGGATCCACCTATCCCATGTGAAGCAGGCCCAGGAACCAGGAGAGAATAATAGGACATGGCGAGTGCGACGGGACCCCGATCAGCCTCTCAAGGTCACCTTCTCCAAGGAATAAGGACTCTAATATTTTATTGGACCAATAATCCTAAACAAGGTTTTAGGTTTCATCAAAGAAAGAATAGAAGTTGTTAAGCTCATGATTCTTTCTCAGCCTTACATGCTCCTAGCAGGGGAAGAAAACGAGTCAAAGGTTTAACTCATGTCTAAGAAAAAAGGGGGAATGTAGGGACCCGCCTTACCTTGAAGGTTGCATGAGAGGTTGCATAAGGAACAAGGAACTTAGAGTTGACCCAGCCCCCAAATCCTGTTTATCTAGATTTGTAACAGTTTTAAAACTTTTCCACTGCCTGCCCTATGTTACTATGCCATGTGACTCCCCCCCCCCCCCGCCAATAGCTAATAGCCAAGTCTGCTTTTGGAAACTGCTTGCTTGCTCAGCCTATATAAGACCTAGTTTGTAAGCGTTTGGGCGCGGCTCTCATCTGCGACTTTTTAAGAGTATAGTGTCCCTGAGACACCCGAGAGTCCGCCCCTGCGCAGGTTAAAAGCTTGGCCAATAAATTTTCCATCTAAATTCCTGAAAGTCTCCGACATCTGTTTTGTACCCCGGTGGATGCTACAGGCCACAGATGGGGTTGCTTGGTGGATCCCAGTTGAGGTGCAGGCAGAAGTCTGTCTCACTATATTCCTTCTTCTCATATAAAAAAAAAACCCAACAACTTATTTGAGTATTGTGGAAGACACAAAAATATTTTTTCATCTAAATGCTTTCTTTCAGAGTATATTTGTGTCACTAAGCATCTGACTTTAAAATGTTTATTTAAATAAGGCTATGATTATTTCATTAATATAAAACCTTGAGAGAAGAGAAAATGTCTAAATTTTGAGAAATAAATTAATACTGTGTCATTTATGACGAGAAAAAATAAATATCTTTACATATATTAGTTGCAGAGACATATTTCAATTGACATTTAGTATTAGATGGGAAACATATTTATGATATATCCCCAATAGTTTTGTATAATGGAATTTCAATTGATTATTTCATTATCCATCACTTGACTTTACTATAATTCAATTCAGAGAAAGTCAGGAGCAAAATAAATACAATTAAAAAAAGACTCTGTGCCAGACCCAAAGTTGCATTTCTTTACTATTACTAAACTCTATTTAGTCTATGTTCACATTTCAGATCCTATGTGTATGTGAGTATGTGTGTGTGTGAGTGTGTGTATGTGCATGTCTACATATAGTGAAAGTTAGAATTGAATGAGAAGGAAAATTGGTAAATCCTGAAGCTGAAGTCAAAGTAGGCATGATGCAGATCAGACAGAAAATTTTAGAAAGAAAATTTATTATGGGTTTTTAGAGTTTTTTTTTCCACTGGTTTTCTTTCTATTCTTGCCTTTTTTTAACTTCTGGTGTCTCCCTTTTTATTTTTTTTATCTGCATTTGAATGTTCTATCTTACAGGTTGTGTAGAAAATTTAGCTTTCAAAAAGAGTATATTCATTATTTTAATGTACCCATAAGTGCTTTATTCTAATTTCTAGCTGGATTGACTTGCCTTCACTAAGTTCATTTTAGTTTGGGCTCCATGGTTGAATACTGACAGAACTCACACCACCAGTATCTTGATTTAGTCACTGTTAGCATTCTGCCTTAAAAGTTACACATTTAATACTTATTTTAGGTGATCATTTTACACATTTTGTATATTACTTACTATAAACATAATTTTGTTTATAATTGACCTAAGAAAAGAACAAAATAAAAATATGAGGGTGTCACTGTATGAAGAAAAATCTGTTTATGAATTAATATTAACAGAGGTTTGCTAGTTAGTCTTTTCAAAGCTGTGAAAGAGATTTAAAAATCACTGTTTTACATTGTCAAATATCAGTCACTGGATTGAATGTTTCCATTCCTCAAAGAGATATCTCTTTAACATTTCTATTCGCTTAATTAAGGAAACTCTAAACTCTCTGATTTTTATAATGTTAAGCCTAATCCGGGGGGACTCAAACATTGAAGACACAAACAAAATCCGTGAATTACACACCAAAACTTTATTGTCTAGCTTGGCCAAGCGGCGGCAACTCCGACAGAAATCTGAGGGAAAGCGGGCTGGCCCTTTGTTCTACTTAGTTTTTATAGTTTTGCAAGCGGGAAGTATAGAAGCAAAAATTGCAATCAGGTGCCCGTTACCACTATTGGTTATAGTCATATGCCCTTTAACATGATAGGAACATGTTCAATTTGCAAGCCATACATAATTTTGGAGAAAACAAAATTTACAAGTCAACACAATGATATAAAGATGTCTCTTTACATATTAAGAGGCATTCCTATATTTTCTAATGTTTATCTGCCATTTCTTTGTCCAGAGTCACACACATTAACTGTATGCACTCATATGGGAGAGGTAGTTTCTGTGGGGACAAATGCCCACAAATGGCTCATTACTATAAGAAAAGGTTTATTTTGGCTTTTCTCTTCCTGCACCTGGCTAGCCATTCCCCCCTTTCCCCACAGGTGTGGTGGAATGTCTGGGAATCTATGTTTTCCTTCCCTTTGCATTTACAATACAATGCCAAGGGCCATCCTGGTTTTATGCCAATGATACAGTGCAGAGATTATTCTCAAAATTTCTCTGCACACCTTAACCCAAATTAATAAAATGTTCTTTAAGCCTCTTAAAATATTAATATCGTTCTGTAGCTTTTGGTACTTGACAACACCTGAGGGTTAGGTAGCGCAGTGGCTCCTCAGGGCTCCTCAATAACATGAAAAAACACTATTTAGAAACATTAGTTTTTATCAATTTGTATTATATGTACTATTTTTATTTTGTTTTAGATTTTAGAAAAAAACAAAATTAGTGAACAATTTCCATGAGATAATTATTTTTTAAAAAACCAAACAACTTTAGGGCTAATGTCTAGTTACTTTGGTATTGAGTTTGGAAAATGAGGCCCTCTATAGATACTCTAACTTTACTATGAAAATGTCTTGTATTCTGAAAGCCTCAGGCACATGGTTTCTTATCTCTGTTCCTGTATTAGAGTAAACAAGACAAAGACTGCCCATGAGATAACTGTTGTCAGACTGGACAGCAAATGCAGTTACTGTTTTCCTCTTTTACTTTCTGACTCTGATGTACTTTCAAAACATGTGTACAAATAACTAGCTTATCACTGAATTAACAGTTTCTGTGATAGACTGAAATATTATCAACTAGAGATTTTTCTGTGGTATTGACTAGAAAGAAAGTACTTTGTATTATAGTGAACCAGAGATGTCAATCTCCTTCAAGGTCATAAAAAAACTTGCTAAAAAATTGCTAACACTGATGTCTGAAACATTCAAAGCTCTACATGTCACAAACAGTGTAATCAGTTTCACTGTGTTTATCATAGGCTACCTTATCTTTTCAACACAAGGAAACCGACTTGTTTTTTCTGGTATTCACATCTTATTTATGTCATTTAAAAATAATGAATTCTGTTTCAACAGATTTTATATGTGTTTTACATCAGTGTGTGGGTCAAATATACCATATCAACTTTCAGAAATGATTTAAGTAGAATTTGAAAAGAGTGGTATATACTGCAATTATTAAGCTCAAAAAATTTTTTAAATAAAATTTGTAATTCTGGGTGTTATATCTCTAAAGTGAGATAAGACAGCATAAAGAAAGTGCCTGTTTGTGTGTGAAATTGCTGTGACTATCCATGAATTAAATTTTAGCCTGACACCAAGATATTTCATGATTTAATTCCTGCTTCCTCCTAATATCTGACAGAACTTTATATTTATTTATTTAAAAAATATGTATACTATACTAAACTTTTTACTGTTCATCAAACATACATTATTTTATGTCTGTGCTTATACTTATGATGTTCCCTTTGCACAGAATATCTAATTCACCTGGTAAACCCTCACCTTGTTCACAAAATCTTATTCAAACGTAACTGATATCATAGCTTCAAGTAGAAAATTTTAGTTTGGGTTCTTCCAAAAGAAGATCCTGAGATAAGGATTCCAGTGGAAATACTTTATTTTGGTGGTGATCACCAAAAATTATAGTGAAGGACAAAGAAATAAGACAGAAAAGGGGGAAAGGAATGGGAAGAAGTAATTATACATGCATTTTTAAACAAGCTATCAATGATGGCAATTGGAGCTTAAGAGCACTGAGAAAGCTTGAAAGCCAGTGTAGAATTTTAGATTTATTCTACCCAAAGGAAGAAGGAAGTAGGGTTTTTATTTTTAAACTTCCACCAGTTATTGATTGAGAGCATCTTATGAGGGCTGTTAATTCTCTGAAATTTATGGTATCCTCTGCATTGTTGGCAAAGTGATCTGGAGAAGCCAGAGAAAGTTGACAGCCAATAATCACAGTTCCTGATTGTCATAAGTCTGGCTGGTGTGCACAGAAACAGGAAGTGCTAAGAAGGGGGCATTGACAGGGTATACAGTAAAGAAGTTTTTAGGGGTTCTTATTTGAACCAAAAATTATCATCCATTGATCTCTTTTAACTATGCCATTACAGGAAAACTCTGATGTTTATGAAGGTATATTTAATAGATTTTTTCACACTATCAAAATCACCATATTTGATGGGCATCTTCTATTCTGTCTTTCTATAGAAATCTGAGTTTTTAAAGTAATATTCCTGCCTTCCATTGTTGTATGTTCTGTGTTTTGACTGATCTGTCCTTTACTAATGGTCTTTTTTTCTTATGAATTCTTCTTTTTATTTAAAATCTGACCAGATTTCACAATTTTTGTGAGACAGGTCATGAGTTAATTTTTCTAATAATAGCAAGTATTTCCTGGGTAGTCTGTTAGGGACCAAAAAATCAACAGGGTTTTTATAGTTATTTCTAGGGGACAGAGGTGTGGGTAATTGGCTGCTTCCCAACCCCCACCTTGCTTGCACAAAGCTAAGCCCTTCTCCACACCTCCATGTTAGCTGTGATGCTCCCCAGAAAGAATGACTGGCTTCTTTGTGTATGTTAAGTGTTGGTGGGGGATTTTAGCACTTGGTGGAATTCTTGAGTTGCCTTGGAAACTGTAATCAGAAAAGTCATTGATTTGCTAATAGCCCACTTTGCCCTATAATAAAGGAGGATGTGGTTTCTGGGGGCAGCCAAGTTTTTCTCTGCTAGGGTGGTATTTCTGTTAGCAGTAATAGCAAAGCCCTCCTCAACCCATCCTTTATATTCTTTAATTCTTTAAGTCTATTTTCTTAATTCTGCACCATTCCCTCTAGGGACATGAATATACTCTTTGGTACTGGCCCGCGATAGTAGTCATATATACAAAGCAAATTCCAAACTACTAAGTATATACAGATAAATACATTATAATTGATTTAAAGAAACATGTACTTTGGCCATGCTCTGGAATCATTAAAAATTCTATTACCATTTATTTATCAGTATGTTCAACAAATATTTTAAGTACTTATTAAGGATCAGTAACTGCACTAAGTACAAAGAATACAATAATAAGTGAAACAGAGTTCATTTTTTCATTGATTGTACATTCTACATGGAATATGAACACTAGTCAAATATTCACAAAAAAATTCTTAAAGAATTTTATTAGGAAACAAAATTTGACACGAGGTGTGCTCATTGTTAAAATAGTGTTTCTACGCTCTCTTATCTGTCAGAGCAAGGAAATTTATGCAAGTATATAATAATTTCTCAATATGATCAATTATCTAATGTATATAAAAATTTAAAGTAAACTTTTTCTCTTAAAATTTTTCTTGTCACTTTAAATGTATGTCTTCTTTCTATAATTCTTAAAATTTCCTTGCAATTTGCTTGTTGAATAAATCAGGTGGTTTTTACTTAGAATATTTCATAGCCTGCATAGTATAATTCTTTTTTATTTTTTTTAGTATAATTCTTTTAATTATTGTGTTTGGGTTTCATTGGATTACTTAAATCTATGGATGATTGCCATTTATCATTTTTGGGAAAATATCAACCATTGTGAGGAGCCTTGAGGAGTCACTGTGCCACCTCACCCGCAGGTGTTGTAAAGTACCAAAAGCTACAAAATTGATATTAATATTTTAAGAAGCTTAAAGAACATTTTATTAATTTGGGTTAAGTTGTGCAGAGAAATTGTGAGAATAATCTCTGTACTGTGTGATTGGCCTAAAACCAGGATGGCCCTTGGCATTGCATTGTAAATGCAAAGGAAAGGAAAACATGGATTCCCTGACATTCCACCACACCTGTGGGGAAAGGGGGGAATGGCTAGGCAGGTGCAGGAAGAGAAAAGCCAAAATAAACCTTTTCTTATAGTAATGAGCCATTTGTGAGCATTTTTCCCCACGGGAAACTATCTCTCCCATATGAATGCATATAGTTAATGTGTGTGACTCTGGACAAAGAGATGGCAGACAAACATTAGAAAATATAGGAATGTCTCTTAATATGTAAAGAGACATCTTTTTATAATTGTGTTGACTTGTAAATTTTGTTTTTTCCAAAATTATGTATGGCTTGCAAATTGAACATGTTCCCATCATGTTAAAGGGCATATGACTATAACCAATAGTGGTAACGGGCACCTGATTGCAATTTTTGCTTCTATACTTCCCGCTTGCAAAACTATAAAAACTAAGTAGAACAAAGGGCCAGCCCGCTTTCCCTCAGATTTCTGTTGGAGTTGCCGCCGCTTGGCCAAGCTAGACAATAAAGCTTTGGTGTGTAATTCACGGATTTTGTTTGTGTCTTCAATGTTGTGAGTCCCTCCAGATTAGGCTTAACAATTGTCTCTTTAAATATGTCTTTTGCTGCATACTATCTTTCTTCACCTTCTAAAACTCTAAAATGTTTGTTCTATTCTCAATGTCTTTTACCATCTCATCCTTCCATAAAAGATTTGGAATTGATTACATCATGCACCAGGGAGCATTACCAATCAGAGACAATTTTAATTAAATTCAAAACTTGATTTTCTGTAGAGTACTCAGTAAAGCAAATTTTAGGCTGCAAGACCATATGAGGGTAGGCTTGCTGTAAACTATCAGAGAAAATACATTTTTTTTCCTTACAATCAGCATGATTGTTCAAGACAGGAAAGTTTCCTTGGTAGTTTCCAAGAGGTAAAGGTTTACTTCTAGTCCACACTGAAGCCAAAGGTGGAGCATTTGGGTACCAATTTTATTTGAAGTAAGAAAGATTACACTAATACACACACTCTGATCTCGGGAGGGCCCTGTGCTTTTTTCTTGTATCCTTTTCCATGTGAGTAGCGAAAACTAAAATTCAAGTTTATCTGGTATGTTAAATATCCCAATAGCAGGCTGTTAAGCCTAATCCAGAGGGACTCAAAACGTAGAAGACACAAACAAAATCCATCGATTACACATCAAAGCTTTACTGTCTAGCTTGGCCAAGCGGCGGCAACTCTGACAGAAATCTGAGGGAGAGCATGCAAGCCCTTTTTTCTACTTAGTTTTTATAGTTTTGTAACTGGGAAGTACAGAGGTAAAAATTGCTATTGGCTATAGTCATACGTCCTTAACATGATAAGACCATGTTCAATTTGCAAGCCATACATCATTTTGGAGAAAACAAAATTTACAAATCAACACAATGGTAGAAAGATGTCTCTTTACATATTAAAAGGCATTCCTATATTTTCTAGTGTTTATCCGCCATCTCTCTGTCCAGAGTCACACATATTAACCATATGCATTTACATAGTTTCATGGGGACAAATGCCCGCAAATGGCTCATTACTATAAAAAAAAGTATATTTTGACTTTTCTCTTCCTGTACCTGGCTAGCCATTCACCCCTTTCCCCACAGGTGTGATGGAATGTCTGGGAATCTATGTTTTCCTTCTTTTTGCATTTACAATACAATGCCAAGGGCCATCCTGGTTTTATGCCAATGACACAGTGCACAGATTATTCTCAAAATTTCTCTGCACACCTTAACCCAAATTAATAAAATGTTCTTTAAGCCTCTTAAAATTTTAATATTGATTCTGTAGCTTTTGGTACTTTATAACACCTGCGGGTGAGGTGGTGCAGTGGCTCCTCATTCCCTCCTCTGAATGGGAGGATAAGACGTGGTATCTACTGAGGGGAGAGGCTGATAGGTAGGCTGAAACATAGGTCGACGGACCAGGAGGTTGGTGGCCCCTAGCTGGCATTTGACTAGGGTGGCCACTGTGCATAGAACACAGGGGCCAATTAGGAACATGGCAAGGAGCACCAAAATGGGACCTGTAAGTGGGGAGAGCAATGTAGTGGCCCATGAGGGCCAGGTAAACCCAGGGACCCAAAGTCCATGTGCTTCTCTGTCTGAACGGCATTTCTCCAGTCTCTTTGGAAACATGGGTGGGATAAACAATAATCAGGTATTGCTCTTTGTTAACTGGGCAGATGAGATGGGTGGTTAGGCCCAGTACCTGTCCCCTGGATATAAAAGAACACCCTGTTTATATTTCGGTCCCCAACAGATTCCCCTTTTGTATTTATTAAAATTTCAAAATTGTGTGTTATGATTCATACTCATCTGAATTCCCATGTTCGGATTTGGAGGCAGACTGAAAAAATAAAATAAACAACAATATTAAAACAGCTAATGCTAACAGATATTATAACAAGTGCCCTAATACATTGAAGTGATTAAAACCTATTAGATTATTAAGCAAAGTCTTAACTAATACAACAGGATGTAAAATAAAATTTTCATTCTTAAATGTCCTTAACATGTTAATATAATTTCACCAAGTCCATGTTGACACCATCACTGCTTCATATTATTTGTAAATGTAACCCAACCCCACTTCAGTTTGAGAAGTATCCCAAGGAGCAGGAGTCACACACATTCAGGAAAACTTCACAAGGCACTGGAGTTGTGGTCACATTCCATGCTTTGCAGCTAGAGTCCAAGTCCCAATGACCACTGCTTCTAGCTGGTAACAATTCAGGTAGACTGGAAAAGCCGTCTGCAGCACATATGGAGACGGAGCTTCTGTTTTCTTTAAACTGGAGAGGTGAACCCAGGGTGACTTTCTCTGGAGCTCTGCAATCATGGCGTGGTGAAGAGAACCTGTGGATATACTATCTTGGGTAGCAGAGGTAAATTCGTCTAAATTAGGAGTAAGTCCCAGACTAAAATAGGCATGGGGCATTGAGGCAAGAGAAATAAAAGAAACACTATATATTAAACAAAGCAGCAGAAAATAAGGCTATTAACACCCACAACAGAGATCTTCGAGGGATGAATAAAAAAACCCTGAATATTCAGGCAAGGCATAGTAAGTGGCCCTTGTGTCCATAAGAAAGGAGATCAGTTTACCTGCTACTTGGAAGAAAAACCCTAGGCTCGTCCACAGCGACGTGAGATGGGGCCGATGGCCCTGGGCACCTTTTGTCTTCAGTGGCAAGTATCAGTAGTCTGGCAAGGTCGGGTCACTGGTAGCCGGAGCAGGGCTAGAAGAGGCTGAACCCTCCCTTGGAGGAGTGAGGGAGCAGCTTACCTTCCAGTGTCCCTTTTTCCCATAGTAAAGGCATGTCCCTGGTGGGGCTGAGAAGCTTGGCAGGCCTTAGCTCAATGACCTTCCTTTCCATTCTTGAAGCAGGGCCCTGATGGGAGTCCTATGAAATCTCTTTGGGGCGTTGGAGCCTTTGTGGGCGTATGCCAAGAGCTGGTATTTTGCCTGATCTCTTTTTGGCTCTGTCTGCCTTTTCTGTTCCTCTCTTGGTCATTATATACCTTAAATGCCAAGCTCAGAAGATCTCGTTGAAGGGTTTGAGGGTCCTCATCTGCCTATATAAACTTTTTCCATATACGTAGAGCTGATTGGAAAAAGACAAAACAGCATTATCAGCTGGATCAAATAAAAGAGGGTAGAAGTTTGCAGGAAGAGAAAATTAAAAATTTGTAGGGATGATATCATCTTATTTTTTTTCAATATTAAAGCTGGCATTTCCAATTTTTACATGCAAGATCTTAAGACATCACATTTAGACAACATTAAACAAAGACCAAACACAAACAAGAATCAGACAAGGTAGACAAATCAGAGAGAAACCCGGGATTTTAGAAATTAGAACTTGGCCTGCTTGATCTTTATGCAGGGCTACTATGATAGGAACTAAAGGATAGAAACTAAACAGAACCCTCTCGAAAAGGTTTGAGAACGGCCGTTTATGAGATTCTGTTTAGCCACATCCAAACAGGAATTCCCTTTGCTTACATTTCAGGCATAGAACAGTAAAGAAATAAAATGAGTTTAGAGAAAGAGAATAATTGGAAAAAATCTGTATTTTTCCCAAACTTTTAAGTATTTCTACTTACTAAAGAAAATCAGATAATAACACAACTTTAAAAAGCATCTTAGTCTTCTAATCATTCATAAATTCTAATAGCTGCTGCAATTAGCAGCCGAAATCCCTCCATTTCAACCCCTGCTGAAATCCCTCCATTTAGCTTATCAGGGAGGGGAACATTTTCCCACTCCTCTTCTGGGGCTGAGACTCCCTGGCAAGGAGGACCTTGCTCACACAAAGGTCAGCCTGCTGTAGAGCCGCCACCCCCGCCACCGCTTTTGCCTCCACTGTTGCCTGCTTGCTTCACCTCGGAGGCATGGGGCAGGGCAAGCCAGCACGAACCTTAGTCCACGGGCGGCTTTGTCCCTGCTGCTTTACCGGCTCTCAGATCATCACCCCTGCCTGGGGAGGCCAGCCTTCTTCTCTTTGGAGCCGAGATTTCCAAGGGCCTGAGATAAAGGCTTTGGGAGCAGAGGGCTGCAGAGCCGCAAAGTTTAAAATGGCCATAGCCATGATATTCCCATCTTCTGAGTTACTCTCAGATTCCAAGCTTTTACATTCACATTCCTCTGTTTCTACCTCATCCTGATTAAACAACTTATTCTCAAATAAAAACATTTGTACAAAAAAAAAAGGTTTCTCACTTTTGAACCTAGTACTCCCATAGTTATTTACTCCTAAATTATTACTATACTCTCCCCCCACACTGTACTTAAAAGCTTCACTCTCTAAAAGCTTTACCTCACTTCATGTGCTCACTTCTGGGGGAGTACCATTACCTCTCTGCTTTCCCTTCTGCCACCCGTGGCTGGCTGTGGGGAGAATAGAGCCAAGACATATGCAGTTATAAAAACAGATAGACAAACAGCAAAAAAAAAACAAAAAAACAAAAAACAGACAAGCAGCAAAAACAGATAGACAAAGAGGCGCCACTCTTCCCTCAAGCTCAGAATATCTAAACTCAAATGGGGTTCCTTAAAAGCAGGATGCCCTCCCAAATCTCCCAACATTGCGTTCGAGGGGAGACAGCCACTGGCCCCTTCCTGGCTTGTCAGCCAGGGCTCGTGTGGCAACCAAATGGTCGCAACCTTGTTTTACTTACCCGGGGTTGAACAAGAAAGCTTTGGTGTGCAGACCGATGGAGGTCCATTGATCCCGGACGAGCCCCCAAATGTTAAGCCTAATCCAGAGGGACTCAAAATGTAGAAGACATGAACAAAATCCATTGATTACACATCAAAGCTTTACTGTCTAGCTTGGCCAAGTAGCAGCAACTTCGACAGAAATCTGAGGGAGACCATGCCGGCCCTTTGTTCTACCTAGTTTTTATAGTTTTGTAACTGGGAAGTACAGAGGTAAAAATTGCTATTGGCTATAATCATATGTCCTTAACATGATAAGACCATGTTCAATTTGCAAGCCATACATCATTTTGGAGAAAACAAAATTTACAAATCAACACAATGGTAGAAAGATGTCTCTTTACATATTAAAAGGCATTCCTATATTTTCTAGTGTTTATCCGCCATTTCTCTGTCCAGAGTCACACATATTAACCATATGCATTTACATAGAAGAGGTAGTTTCGTGGGGACAAATGCCTTCAAATGGCTCATTACTATAAGAAAAGGTTTATCTTGGCTTTTCTCTTCCTGCACCTGGCTAGCCATTCACCCCTTTCCCCACAGGTGTGGTGGAATGTCTGGGAATCCATGTTTTCCTTCCCTTTGCATTTATAATACAATGCCAAGGGCTATCCTGGTTTTATGCCAATGACACAGTGCAGAGATTATTCTCAAAATTTCTCTGCACACCTTAACCCAAATTAATAAAATGTTCTTTAAGCCTCTTAAAATTTTAATATTGATTCTGTAGTTTTTGGTACTTTACAACACCTGTGGGTGAGGTGGCACAGTGGCTCCTCACAGGCCAGTTTCAGTTCTCTGCTTATCTTTCTGGTATTCTGTTCTTAATTATTTGGTTTATTTTGTGTATTCTCACTTTCTTACCAGCTGTACATTAATTTAATTTTTAATTCATATTTCATCTGTTTACTTAGCTATTTACAAAGAAAAGTAAGTTAGGGTGTGTGTGTGTGTGTGTTTGTGTGTGTGTTAGTTGCTTCTTAAATCATACATGTACAAAACTGGTTCTCCAAGCTCCCACAGTATCACTACTGGCAGTTAGTTCATTTGGTTTATCTGCATTATCAAGCCTCTACAAACGAATTTATACTTTTTAAAAAGACTATTGCTTTCAAAATGTTCACATTGCTTCATAGACTTCTCACATTATTTGACCTTGAGTAAAGAACTTAATCCCTGTGAGCTTTATTTTCCTTTTGCATAAAATAAAAATGTTAATCTCAGCTGACAACCCTTGAAGAACATGAAGAACAAATGATAATAAGATATGTGAAAATGTATTTTTTAAATTGTAAAGTATTATATTAACACAAGATGTTAGTACTGTGTTACCAAACGGATCACCTTTCTCTCATCACTTAGGCACTTTATTTAACAGGGTGCTTGCTTTTTGTATTAAATTGCTTTTGGCAACATTTTATTTTTTTAATTATTTTTTATAATCTTTTTAATTTATAAATTCAAGAGAGAGAGAGAGAGAGAGAGAGAGAGAGAGAGAGAAAGACAGTGCCAAAAAGAAACATTGACTTGTTGTTTTACTTATTTATACATCTATTGGTTGATTCTTGTATGTGCCCTGACTAGGGAATGAGCCCACATTTTTGACATAGAGAAGGTGCTCCAACAAACTGAGCTACTCAGCCAGGGCCTAGAAACATTTTAAAAATGAGTAATGTTAACATATTTTTCCACAATGGTCTTCATTCTTTCTCACTTAACTAATATTCTGACCTTTATATTGAGTTTCATGTGAAATGATTGAAACTTCTATGTGAATTTTATGACAAATTCTAATCTATAGTATTTGAATAAATTCCATAGAATAATAAATCACAATTACTTTTTTAAGTGCATAAAGTGCATAAAGACTACCAAAAGCCTAGTCTGCATATTTTGGAGAGTTTATATTATAATTTACCAATCTTTTATTTCTGGAGTATATTTCTGGATCTCCGATTTACCTGAAACATAGCATGAATTACTGTGGGCTTTGTCTGATGAATATAGTCATATATCACAATTAAAATATCAATCTTAAAAATTAAATTGCATGCTTTATAGTGATTCTAATAGCCAGGTATGCTCACTGTGACCGGTTATTCAAAATGTTTTCAAATGATAAGACATATTTATAATTGAGTACACAACTCTCTTTATAGAGCTGAGCTGATGAGCTTAATGAAGCAAAAATGAAGAATATGACAATTATAAGTCTGACTAAAACTATGTTATGTATTATTGTGTCATACATCATAAACATTCATAAAAATACAAGGTCAAACTAAAATGAAATTTAAGTTGGTTCTCAATGTGTTCCAACTTTCAAATTACAATATTTGTAAGATAATTTCCCATTTTAATAATTAATTTTGATCCTAAGTTTTTGAGAGAATGAATGTAATTCTGAAGTCTATCAATACTAGAGTCTAGAAAATGATCAGACATCTAAAAAATTAAATATAGTTTGTAGAAGTGACAAAATATAAATATTTTCTGTGAAACTTTATTAAGTTCAAAACTTACATGTTAAGAAAAGCAGATTTGAGTATTCATATCATGGCCATTAAAATATAAAACACTATAGCTCTTTAAAGATAATCATAACTTTAAGCTATATAGTTAATAAAATATAAAGGAACTGAATTGTATTCAAACATAATTTAAATAGGGAGCACTTTTATTTAATTCTGTCATTAATGATGGTTTGATTTAAAAATATCTCATGAAAGTAAAATTATAATAATAAGATGTATAGCCTCAGTCAATTTAGTTCAAATGAATTCAATTTAAGAAATTTATTGAGACCTGTCCAGGTAACTGAGTTGGTTAGAGCATTGTCCTGATATGCCAAGTGCGAGTTCAATCCCAGCTCAGGGTACATACATAAATCAATGAATGCATAAATAAGTGGAACAAAAAATTGATGTTTCCTCTCTCTCTCTAATGATAAAGAAAAATTTTAAAAGAAAAAAAGAGATTATCTCATATAAATGGATTCTAAACATTTAACCCATGCATTAATTTCTGTGGAGCTGAAAACAGAAGTTCTGAAACAGTACCAGAAAGCTATCCGAAAGTTGTCATGGCAACTTGCTCGGAATTGTTTTAAAAAGGTTTTAGTAGTATTTTTCAATACAAGGTAGAACAAAAGTAAGTTTACAGTTTGAATAAAAAATAATACAAAAATAATAATATATGAATAAACTGTACTTCACGAACTCAACACTGTAAACCTACTTTTGCCACTCCCTGTTTGTACTAACTGTCTGATTCAACTGTCAAAAGAGTCTACAGAACTTGAGTTTCTGAAAAGCCTGTAAAGGAGTCTAGACCTTTAAATTCAGTTATTCTCACTTAGCCCTACCATTAATCATATATATATATTTAAAAATCTTGACATTTATAGTTCCTGAATAAGAAGAACTACTACCTAAGAAAGCATTAAAAATTATATGTTTAAAATCAACCTTGAGAAAGCTTTTATGACTAGATCACTCAGTACTTACGAAGATAGACAAGATCTAAGCCCTCACAAAACAATAAAGAGAAATAAGCAATAAGGAAGCAAATAAAAATATATTAGACTGTGGTAAGTGCTATGCAGTGAATTAAAAGACTTTGCTAAAGACTAATGATGTTTTATTTTGGATAGCCAGAAAACATGGTTTTAAGTGTAGTGTTTGGATTAAGACCTGAATGACAAAAAGGACAGAGATTTGAAAAGATTAGAAAGAGTTATCAAAGATAGAAGATAGCCTGACCAGGCAGTGGCGCAGTGGATAGAGCGTCGGACTGGGATGTGTAGGACCCAGGTTCGAGACCCTGTGGTCACCAGCTTGAGATGGGCTCTTCTGGTTTGAGCAAACTCACCAGCTTGGACCCAAGGTCACTTGCTTGAGCAAAGGAGTACCCGGTCTGCTGAAGGCCCACAGTCAAGGCACATATGAGAAAGCGATCAGTGAACAACTAAGGGTGTCACAACAAAAAACGGATGATTGATGCTTCTCATCTCTCTCCGTTCCTGTCTGTCTGTCCTTATCTATCTCTCTCTGTCTCTGAAAAAAAAGATAGAAGATACACTGCTGGCAATCCTAACTTCTTGATGTGTTTCAGATAAATGAAAAATAAATATAAACAGTGCAAATATGCTTTCTTTTTTATCAAGTATATTAGATTAAGTCAGCCATTGAATATAGTACAGCATTGTCATTGTCAACATGGCTGTTGAATTAAATGTTATATAAACTAACATTTGGAGGGAACAAGACAATATTTGAAAGAAATTAATTTTATGAGGAAAATATTTTAATATTATTATACTTATTCCCATAAGCTAGTCATCTATTTTATTAATGGTATATAGAAATTATTTTAGAAAGAGAAAATTCAATTATTTATACATGAATTTTTCAATATTAAATCCATATTGGTTTATATGTGTGTTAAAGAAATCAGAATACTCGTAGATAAAAATAAGCAGGTTTTTAAAAAATACAAGACTGCTCAGAGTCTTTGTTATAATGAAGTTTTGCTAAATATACTCAATGACTTGCAACACATATTTTCAAGTCTGATTCATTAACATCTCCCGAAATAGTGTTCAGTGGTACTCCAGATTACTGATATTAATGAAGTCCAGCTGCTTCACTTAGCAGAAGTAAAAATGGAGATCACAAAACTTAACTCTCTTCACGTTTTAGTAGCTCCATTAGTTTTCTATCACTGCTGTAACAAATTTATAAGCTTAAAATAGCACACATTATTTATATTACAGTTACTCTTAGTCAAAAGTCCAGGTGGGTTCAACCTAAGGTCTTACAAGAAGGAAGTCAATATGCGGGAAGGTGTAAGTTCTCACCTAAAACCTCGAGAAATATATACTTCCAAGTTCCTACGTCAAAGGTAGAATCCATTTCCTGCGCATGTAGAACTTAAGGTTCTTGTTTACTTGCTGACTACTAGCTGCAACTGGCCGTCTACAAGAGGCTGCTCACATTTCTTCTAACATCTTAATTTTCAAAGCAGCAATAGTACATCAAGTCTTTCTCATGCTTTGAGCCTTTTTAACCTCCTCTATTGCCAGATAAAAGCACTGATTTTAAGGGCTAATGTGATTACATTAGGTCTACCTAAACAATTTAAAATAATCTCCTTATTTCAAGGTGAACTGTATTACATAACAAAATAATTGCAGGATTAATATTTCATGATATGCAGATGTTTATGGATTAAGGTAAGAAACAGCTAAACTGAAACTAGAGACAAAGTCTCTTTACTGTGAATGTAATATTTTTCTTATTCTGTTTAAACTCAGTAAAAGGTTTTCCATTAACATTTAATTTTCTGATGAAAGTATATGTTATATTTAATGTATTCTTAATACTTCTATATTTAATCTGAAGAACTGTGATCAATTCTCTTTCTAAATGAATCTTTTTTTATAAATATATTTCTAAAAAGAGTATCAGTTTGTCATTTTTAGTAATCATGTTTTGTGTTTTTCTTTTTATTTTAAAAACAATTAAGTGTCATATTATTTTCATTACTGTAAGAAAGAGCAATTTCAATAATTACCACAATGCATTTCATTCTTTTGTATGTGTGAATATTTAAAGTAATTAGTTTTCTATCTGTGTCAATTGAATTGCTAATGGTTAATTATTTTAAAATAAAAAGTAACATTATAAAAATGTTAATTATGCACCCAACTGCTCTCTATGATCATTTGCCAGACCTCAATAATTTTTATACTTCTCTTAATTAACAATATTATTTTAATATACTATTTCAGGCATTGTAATGTAAATTATTTTAATCAAAAATAATAATCGTTTTTATTAGAGACATGATAATTTTCTAAAGTGGAAAATAATAGCTTCCACAAAGGACATTGAAGGATAATTTTACTAATATACAAGCATCATTCACAATCTCTTTTTTTTTTGTTTTTTTTTTTTAATCTTTTTTTTTTATTTTTTATTTTTTATAATTTTATTTTTTTAATGGGGTGACATCAATAAATCAGGATACATATATTCAAAGATAACAAGTCCAGGTTATCTTGTCGTTCAATCATGTTGCATACCCACCACCCAAAGTCAGATTGTCCTCCGTCACCCTCTATCCTGTTCTCTCTGTGCCCCTCCCCCTCCCCCTTTCCCTCTCCCATTCCCCCCTCCCCCCCATAACCACCACACTCTTATCAATGTCTCTTAGTTTCACTATTATGTCCCACCTACGTATGGAATAATACAGTTCCTGTTTTATTCTGATTTACTTATTTCGCTTCGTATCATGTTATCAAGATCCCACCATTTTGCTGTAAATGTTCCGATGTCATCATTTCTTATGGCTGAGTAGTATTCCATAGTGTATATGTGCCACATCTTCTTTATCCAGTCATCTATTGATGGGCTTTTTGGTTGTTTCCATGTCCTGGCCACTGTGAACAATGCTGCAATAAACATGGGGCTGCATGTGTCTTTACGTATCAATGTTTCTAAGTTTTGGGGATATATACCCAGTAGAGGGATTGCTGGGTCATAAGGTAGTTCTATTTTCAGTTTTTTGAGGAACCACCATACTTTCTTCCATAATGGTTGTACTACTTTACATTCCCACCAACAGTGGATGAGGGTTCCTTTTTCTCCACAGCCTCTCCAACATTTGCTATTACCTGACTTGCTAATAACAGCTAATAAAACAGGTGTGAGGTGGTATCTCATTGCCGTTTTGATTTGCATTTCTCTAATAGCTAAAGAAGATGAGCATCTTTTCATATATCTGTTGGCCATTTGTATTTCTTCCTGGGAGAAGTGTCTATTCATATCCTCTTCCCATTTTTTTATTGGATTGTTTGTTTGGTTGTTGTTGAGTTTTATGAGTTCTTTGTATATTTTGGATATTAGGCCCTTATCTGAGCTGTTGTTTGAAAATATCATTTCCCATTTAGTTGGCTTTCTGTTTATTTTGTTATCAGTTTCTCTTGCTGAGCAAAAACTTCTTAGTCTGATGTAGTCCCATTCATTTATCTTTGCCTTCACTTCTCTTGCCATTGGAGTCAAATTCATAAAATGCTCTTTAAAACCCAGGTCCATGAGTTTAGTACCTATGTCTTCTTCTATGTACTTAATTGTTTCAGGTCTTATGTTTAGATCTTTGATCCATTTTGAGTTAATTTTTGTACAGGGGGACAAACTGTAGTCCAGTTTCATTCTTTTGCATGTGGCTTTCCAGTTTTCCCAGCACCATTTATTGAAAAGGCTTTCTTTTCTCCATTGTGTGTTGTTGGCCCCTTTATCAAAAATTATTTGACTATATATATGTGGTTTTATTTCTGGGCTTTCTATTCTGTTCCATTGGTCTGAGTGTCTATTTTTCTGCCAATACCATGCTGTTTTGATTGTCGTGGCCCTAAAATAGAGTTTGAAGTCAGGTATTGTTATGCCCCCAGATTCATTCTTTTTCTTTAGGATTGCTTTGGCTATTCGGGGTTTTTTATAGTTCCATATAAATCTGATAATTTTTTGCTCTATTTCTTTAAAAAATGTCATTGGAAGTTTGATGGGAATTGCATTAAATTTGTATATTGCTTTGGGTAATATAGCCATCTTGATTATATTTATTCTTCCTAGCCAAGAACAAGGTATATTCTTCCATCTCATTATATCTTTTTCAATTTCCCTTAACAATGGTTTATAGTTTTCATTATATAAGTCCTTTACATTCTTTGTTATGTTTATTCCTAAGTATTTTATTTTTTTTGTTGCAATCGTGAAGGGGATTATTCTTTTGAGTTCCTTCTCAGTTGTTTCATTGTTGGCATATAGAAAGGCTATTGACTTCTGTATGTTAATTTTGTATCCTGCGACCTTACTGTATTGGCTTATTGTTTCTAGTAGTCTTTTTGTGGATTCTTTGGGGTTTTCGATGTATAGGATCATATCATCTGCAAAAAGTAATACCTTTACTTCTTCTTTTCTGATATGGATGCCTTTTATTTCTTTGTCTTGTCTGATTGCTCTGGCTAGAACCTCTAGTACCACATTAAATAAGAGTGGAGAGAGTGGACAACCCTGTCTTGTTCCTGATTTAAGGGGGAAAGCCTTCAGTTTAGTGCCATTTAATATGATGTTAGCTGATGGTTTATCATATATGGCCTTTATCATGTTGAGATATTTTCCTTCTATACCCATTTTGTTGAGAGTCTTAAACATAAAATTGTGTTGTATTTTATCGAAAGCCTTTTCTGCATCTATTGATAAGATCATGTGGTTTTTGTTCTTTGTTTTGTTGATATGGTGTATTACATTAACCGTTTTACGTATGTTGAACCATCCTTGAGATTCTGGGATGAATCCCACTTGATCATGATGTATTATTTTTTTAATATGTTGTTCTATTCGATTTGCTAGTATTTTGTTTAGTATTTTAGCATCTGTATTCATTAGACATATTGGTCTGTAGTTTTCTTTTTTTGTGCCATCCTTGCCTGGTTTTGGTATGAGGGTTATGTTGGCCTCATAAAATGTGTTTGGAAGTATTGCTTTTTCTTCCATTTTTTGGAAGACTTTGAGTAGAATAGGAACCAAGTCTTCTTTGAATGTTTGATAAAATTCGCTGGTATAGCCGTCAAGGCCTGGACTTTTATTTTTGGGGAGGTTTTTAATGGTTTTTTCTATTTCTTCTCTATTGATAGGTCTGTTTAGGCTTTCTGCTTCTTCTTGACTCAGTCTAGGAAGGTTGTATTTTTCTAGGAATTTATCCATTTCTTCTAGGTTGTTGAATTTAGTGGCATAAAGTTTTTCATAGTATTCTACAATAATTCTTTGTATATCTACGGTGTCCGTGGTGAGTTCTACTCTTTCATTTTGGATTTTGTTTATATGAGTTCTTTCTCTTTTTTCCTTGGTAAGTCTTGCCAAGGGTTTGTCAATTTTGTTGATCTTTTCAAAGAACCAGCTTCTTGTTCTATTAATTTTTTCTATAGTTTTTCTGTTCTCTAATTCATTTATTTCTGCTCTGATTTTTATTATCTCCTTTCTTCGGCTGGTTTTGGGTTGTCTTTGTTCTTCTTTTTCTAGTTCCTTAAGGTGGGAAGTTAAGTGGTTCACTTGGGCTCTCTCTTCTGTGTTCATATATGCCTGAAGCGATATGAACTTCCCTCTTATCACTGCTTTTGCTGCATCCCATAGATTCTGATATGTTGTATTGTCATTTTCATTAGTCTGTATATATCTTTTGATCTCTGCACTTATTTCTTCTTTGACCCATTCATTTTTTAAAAGTATGTTGTTTAGTTTCCACATTTTTGTGGGATTTTTTTCCTTTTTTTTGCAGTTGAATTCTAGTTTCAAGGCTTTATGATCAGAAAATATGCTTGGTACAACTTCAATTTTTCTGAATTTGCTGATGTTGTTTTTGTGGCCCAACATATGGTCAATTCTTGAGAATGATCCATGTACACTGGAGAAAAATGTATACTCAGTCACTTTGGGATGAAATGTCCTGTAGATGTCTATCATATCCAGGTGCTCTAGTGTTTTGTTTAAGGCCACTATGTCTTTGTTGATTCTCTGTTTGGATGACCGATCTAGAGCCGTCAGTGGTGTATTGAGGTCTCCAAGTATGACTGTATTTTTGTCAGTTTTTGTTTTAAGATCAATAAGTAGCTGTCTTATACATTTTGGTGCTCCTTGGTTTGGTGCATATATATTAAGAATTGTTATGTCTTCTTGATTCAGTGTCCCCTTAGCCATTATGAAATGGCCATTTGTGTCTCTGAGTACTTTTCCTGTCTTGTAGTCAGCATTATCTGATATGAGTATTGCTACACCTGCTTTTTTTTGGATGTTATTTGCTTGGAGTATTGTTTTCCAGCCTTTCACTTTGAATTTGTTTTTATACTTGTTACTTAGATGAGTTTCCTGTAGGCAGCATACAGTTGGATTTTCTTTTTTAATCCATTCTGCTACTCTGTGCCTTTTTATTGGTGAGTTTAATCCGTTTACATTTAGTGTAATTATTGATACTTGTGAGTTCCCTATTGCCATTTTATATCTTGCTTTCTGTTAGTTTTGTGTCTTGTTTGATCCTTCTCTTTTGTTTTTCTATCTTTTGTTTTTATTTGGTTGTATTCCATACATCTTTCCTCTATTGCTATCTTTTTTATCTCATGTCCTTCTGTGGTGGTTTTTTCAATGGTGGTTACCTTTGAGTAATGAAAAGGGTCCCTACCCTGTTCATTGTAGCGAACTATTTTGTGAGTACTTTTGCACTCCATCGTCCTTTGCTACTGTTAATCTCCATCTTCTCCCCCTCTTTCTTTTTGTTGTTGTCACAGTTTAAATTTGGTTTTATTGTGTTCTTCTTGGAGCTTTTCCTTGTGGCTCTGTTTTTTTTTGTTCTTTGTATCTGATTGGAGAACCCCCTTTAGTAATTCCTGGAGTGGGGGTTTTCTGATGATAAATTCCCTCATCTTTTCTGTATCTGTGAATGTTTTTATTTCTCCTTCATATTTGAAGGATAGCTTTGATGGGTATAGTATTCATGGCTGCAAGTTCCTCTCTTTCAGGACTTTAAATATTGCAGTCCACTCTCTTCTAGCTTATAGAGTTTCTGCTGAGAAATCTGATGATAATCTAATGGGCCTTCCTTTATATGTTGTATTCTTCTTTTCCCTGGCTGCCTTGAGAATTTTTTCTTTGCTGTTGGTTTGTGTCAATTTCATTATGATATGCCTTGGAGTAGGTTTGTTGGGGTTAAGAAAACTCGGAGTACTGTTTGCTTCTTGAACTTGAGGCTTTAGTTCTTTCCACAGGCTTGGGAAGTTCTCATCTATTATTTGTTTGAGTTTGTTCTCCATTCCATTTTCTCTCTCTTCTCCCTCTGATATACCTATTATTCTTATTTTATTCTTTTTGATGGAGTCAGATAATTCTTGTAGGGCTATCTCATTTTTTTTAAATTTTTGAGTCTCTTTCTTCTTCTCTCTGTTGTGCCTCAAGTTGCTTGTCTTCTATTTCACTAATCCTCTCTTCTATCTGATCTGTTCTATTAGCTAAGCTTGTTACTTCGTTTTTCAGCTCGTGAATTGAGTTTTTCATCTCTGTTTGATTTGTTTTTATAGTTTCAATTTCCTTGGACATATATTCTTTGTGTTCATTGAGTTGTTTTCTGAGCTCCCTAAATTGCCTTTCTGTGTTTTCTTGTATATCTCAGAGGATTTTTAGGATTTCTATCTTGAATTCTCTGTCATTTAGCTCCAAGGTTTCCAATATATTAAATTTTTTCTCCATAGATTTTTCCTCATCTAGCTGTGTTACCTCTCTTTCTTTTGTATCCATGATATTCGATTTTCTCTTCCTTAATGGCATCTGAGGGTGGTTTTGTTGATAGTATTAATGAGATTTAATAAAGAATAAAAAGTTAAAAAAATAAAAAAATTGAAGAGTTGTTTTTTTTAAAAAAAATTAATAATGAAATAAAGGAAAATAAAATAAAATGAAAATTTTTAAAAAAGGAAATTATTCCCCCCCTCCTTTTTTCCTCTCCTCTCCTCTCCCCTCTTTCTTGAGAAAATCTTGTGGTGAACTGTGAATTGTAACAAACAATGCCTGTAATGGAGGGCCTGAATTGGGGAAAAGTAATAAAGGGGCAAAAAAAAAAGGAAAAAAAAAAGAAAAAAGAAGGGGGTATGAACCCACAAAAAGCAAATAAGGAAAAAATTTGGGTCAAGAATAAAATGATTTGCTTTTAAGCGTTGGTTGTCTAAGAGTTATGATGAGAGGAATAAGAAGGAAACAGGAAAATGGGGGGACAAATTAAAAAATTACTATTGTATTTAGTGGAACAAGAACTAGATAAAATGGAGAGCCAGGGATGGGAGCACTGCTTCTGAGTTAAAAAGGTGAAGTAAACCCCCCCCCCAAATGCCACAAACATAAGTTTGAGTCCCAGATAAGATAATTTGTTTGTTATTGAGGTTTGAATGAGAGGAGATGTAAAGGAGAAAGGAAGAAACTAATATAGAGGGAGAAAAGAAAGAGAGAGAGAGAAAAAAGAGGTAACCACTAAAAGAAGAAAAAAGAAAGGAGAGAGAGAGAGAGAGTTAAGGGTTTTGGAGTGCAACCCTCATAGAGAGAAAGGAAGAGAAGAGAAAAGATAATGGGAGATGTAACACTTATGGGTAGTGTAGTTCAAGGAGAGGAGAGAGTAAGACCCATAGACAGTTAATCGGCCAAATTGGAGGAGGAAAAAAAAGTATCAAGAATGAAGATAAGAGAAATAAACAAACAAATATAATAAAATGGGATAGGTTATAAAGTCTGCAGATTATTCTTGATTTTGAGAGGTTATCTTCTTGCTTTTTCTTTTCTCTCCCTCTTCCTGGTCGGTGACTCTGTACCCCGGGTTCTGCCCCTTTGGCACGCTCAGGTAGAGGTTTGCAGTTGATAAGTCTCTATGGCAATGTCATGTATTGTGCTTTAGTCTCATTGACAGTCGAAGCTCAATAGCATTTATAGGCTCCGACAGTGAGAGAGTCCGTGTTCCTGGAGCCTTTCTCCTAGTCTTTCCTTCCTCAATTAGTAGCCTGATAATCCAGCTATGGGGTTGCTGCTGCCTCTGCCTGGATAGTAAGAGGCTCAAAGAGCTGGCAACTCCCCATTCTATTTCCACTCAGCACAGGGCTCTGGGTAAGGCTCAGTCAGTCAGAGCTGCTAGCATAATCAGGCGGGCTTTCTGCCCACTCAAAGACCTCTGGCTCTGCCACTCTGTCCGGTAACACAAGCGGGCGCCCACTTCCGGGGCGCTTGGAGGAAACTCTCACTCACTGTCTGCAACCAGGATATCCGGCCAGCAGTCTCACGCTCTGAGTGAAACCCCCAACCGCAGGGAAAAGTTGCAGCGTTGGAATTGAGTCTCGCTCCGTCCCCGTGCGCGGCTTTTGCAAGGCGCTGGGGCGGCTCAAGATTCCGCTTTGGCCCACACAAAGGCCCCTGACTCTGCCCCTCTGTGCGATAACACGGGCGCGCACTGCCGAGGCACTTGGAGGAATTGCTCACTCCTTATCTGCGCGCGCAAACCAGGATATGAGGCCGGCCGTGGTTCCCTCTGAGTGAAACACCCTCCAGCACGGAAAATCTCCACCGTTGGAATTAGTTCTCACTCCCTCCCATGCGTGGCTTTCCCAGGAAGAAATTCTCGCCCACTAACTGCGCACCGACCAGGATACCGGGTAAAATGGCCGCTCCGCTTTTCTTTCTTTGTTTGGGTTTGGCGCGAGTGTTAGCTTGTATTGCCCGGGTTGCCACAGGATCAGATTTTCCTCGGCTTGGATCTCCGTGCCACAGCCTGGTTCGGCCGTTTGTGCCGCAGCGGCCTGGATGTGTTCACCCCCTTTGCCCGCCTCAGTTTCTATATTCACAGTTACCAGAGAAAGCCACCCTGTTTAGGTTAGTGAGGAAGGAGGAGCATTTCTTACTCCCTATTTCCTTCGGGGTTTGGTTATATATTTAGCCAATTTTTCACTCAATCATACCTTTGGGTGTATTGAGAAGCATCTGGAAGCTCCAAGTATAGGTTTTTCTGTTTCTGGTTGAAGATCTTGTTGAGTTTTGGGGGAGATTTATCGGTATCGCTTCCTACCCCGCCATTACTCTGACGTCATCCCACAATCTCTTTTTTTATAAATAAATTTTTATTAATGTTAATGGGGTGACATCAATAAATCAGGGTACATATATTCAAAGAAAACATGTCCAGGTTATCTTGCCATTCAATTATGTTGCATACCCATCACCCAAAGTCATATTGTCCTCCGTCAACCTCTATCTAGTTTTCTTTGTGCCTCTCCCCTCCCCCTTTCCCTCTCCCTCCTTCCCTCCTATGCCCCCCTCCCCCCCCCCACACCTGGTAACCACCACACTCTTGTCCATGTTTCTTAGTCTCATTTTTATGTCCCACCAATGTATGGAATCATGCAGTTCTTGGTTTTTTCTGATTTACTTATTTTACTCCGTATAATGTTATGAAGGTCCCAAACCAAGGTGTTATGAATATGTCTTGTTTTTTTAGTATGTTCAGAATTACTCTCCCTTCTTCTGTTAAACTCAACCATATTTGGGGGGAGAAAGTTTTCTTATCTAAGCTGTGATTTTAATGATGCTGTCAAAATAGAACCTAATATCCTGGTTATAAGGCTGACCATCTAATTCACCTTGCCCTGACAATTTATAATAACCTATTTTCTTAGCTTCAAAGATTCCCTCAAAGAAGGCTCCCATGACAATCAAAATCATTTCCTCAAATTTTACATGTGAATACAGGGAAATAAGACATTCTTTCTCTGGGATTCAGGCTAAAAATATGTAATAAAAGAGCAAGATATATCATCTTCTTCCTCCTGTTCCCTCCTCTTACTGCACTGAGAAACCCCGTATTAAGTAGGAAAGAGTTGGGTTAACAAAAAACAAATAGATAGACCAGCAAACAAAACTGAATTAAAGAAACAGAGCTATGAGGTAAAAATAAATATAAAATAAGTAAGATATAAAAATGAGAGATATAATGTGAGATATAAGATATAAAATCAGCAAGTGTTAGAGAGAAATTTAAACATGGTTTAATTCCTCAAAAAATCACTATTTTACTTCACACTTGCATAAACCAAGAAATCACTTTTTTTAGTTCATACTATTTGTAACATGAAACCAAAAAAATACTGACTAGTACATTTGGGAGCATTTCTCTTGGTAAATTAAATTGGTTGAACAGTTTGACTTTAGGCCAAGAATTACAATACCACTATTGTTACCTCTTTTGTCCAATCCACCATTTCTCACTTTGATTACTACAGTAGCTACCAAGCTGATCTTCTTATTTCCATTGTTGATCCCACAGACTATTTTTTAACATGGGAGCCATAAGTATGATAATGTCACTCTTCTGCTCAGACCCCTTTGATGGTTGATCATCTCTACTGAGGTCTAAATGGAGTACATTAAGGAGACCAAGAGCAGTGGGTTTTTAAACTCTAGTATATGTCATAGTCATGAGATTTGACAAAATAATGATTCCTAGACCTGTGTCAAAAAATTTTAAATCAAGAAACTTGACATGTTTTTCATATTTCATTCTTTGGACAACATTGAGCTATATAGATGAAGAGGTGAAAAGTATTTTACGAGCAAGGGTATGATGGATTTTTACTAAAGCAATTGCTAAGCTTTGGAAATTACTTTCGATTTTCTATTTATTTTACATAGTTCACCTCAATCTTTGTTCTGTTCAGAGGAATATAGCATATTTTAATTTTTAATTTATACTTTACCTTATATATGCTACTAGCCTTTAATCTTCACCTTTGTATTTCTTGGATTAATATGTAGCTCTGTTATTTGTCCTTTAAACTCATCTTATTAACTTGATAAGTCGATTACATGTCCAGTTGATTTTGCCCTTAACTCCATCATGAGTTCATGCTTATCACTGAATTCAATCAACTTGTTGATTGATTTTCCTCTTGCAAGTCTTGATGTAAGGTATTCAGCTTCTACATTCAGATGTTTCATTCACACTGCTTGCTTTGTAACTTACCCACTTATTTAATTTTTCTGGTTTTTGATTTGCTGCTGTTCCATCTATATCTAGATTCTACAGTAATAATTCTATTTTTCAACTTTTTTTCTCAACTTTTGAAAAGCAATGCTAAACATTTAAACTCTTTGACCTGGTTAAAATAACAAGAAATCATTTCTTATTTGCACCTTTATTTTTATTTCATTATTCATTTTATATAATTTTTAAAAACAAACCTAGTTTTATAGTGAATTTTAACTCATTTCTTCCTCAGAACATCTTGTTTCTTGGCTATAACCCAGATCATTCTTTGAGATATCACCTCACACCTGTCAAAATGGCTATCATCAATAAATTAAAAAAAACCAAATTTTGGTAAAGATGTGGGAAAAAGGTGACCTTTGTGCACTGTTGATGAGAATGCAGATTGGTGGAGTCACTGTGGAAAATAGTATAGAAGGTCTTCAAAAAAATTTAAAATATAACTACCTTTTTATTGCTAAATAATATTTAATTGTATAAATATGTGTATATATTTATATATATCACATATACATATATATCACATCTTTAGCCATTCAATGATAACATAAATAGATTTTGAGGTATTATTTTAAATGAAATGTCAGATAGAGAAATATAAATCCTGCTTGATTTTACTTCTTTGTGGAATTTAAAAGCAAAACAAAACAAAGAACAAACAAAACTAAATAAAAACAAACTCATAGAAACAAAGAGCAAACTGATGGTTGCTAAAGAAAAGAGGGGTGGTAGAAGGGATGTAAAGTTGAATGAGTATATAGTCAATAATAATGTGATGATTTTGCATGATGACAGATGATTACTAGATATAGTTTGTTGATCACATTGTAAGATATATAAATGTTAAATCATAGGTTGTGCACTTGAAAATAATGTTATTTAGATGAACTATATATACCTTAATAAAATAATTTTTAATAGAAATGCCTTGATAGTCAGTGATTCTATCAATAGTTCTGAGTATTTAGTTGAAGAAAAAGCCAAAACACTATTTTGAAAGCTTATTTATATCTTTATGTTCTTCGTAGTGTTAGTTACAATAGCCTAGAAATGGAAGCAACCCAAGTGTCCTTCAATATACAAGTAGATAAGGAAATGTGTATATGCACAGAAATCAATTCAAAATGGAGTAAAGACTTAAACATCAGATCTGGAACAATACATTACATGAAGAAAACATTAGTACTAAACATATGTAACTTGGCCATAGAGAACATTTTATGAATCTAAACCCAAAGGCAAGGGAAGTAAAGGCAAAATAAATGAGTTGGATTATATTAAACTAAAAAGCTTCTGCACAGCAAAACAAACAAACAGACAAACAACCCAACAACAAAACAGAAAGGCAGCCAATTGAATGGAAGATGATATTCACAAATAACAGCTCTGACAAGGGGTTACTATCCAAAATATATAAAAAAAACTCACAAAGCTCAACAACAAGCCATTTAATTAAAAGTGGGGAGAGGACCTGTACAGACACTTCTCCCAAGAAAACATACAAACAGCAAATAAATACATGATAAAATGTTCATCTTCATTAGTTATTAGAGAAATGCAAATCAAAACTACAAAGAGATGCCACCTCACACCTGTAAATTAGCTGTTATCAACAAGAACAGGTAATAACAAGTGTTGGAGAGGCTGTGGAGAGAAAGGAATTCTCATTCACTGCTTGTAGGACTGTACACTGGCACAGCCACTATGGAAGAGAGTATAGTGGGTCCTCAAAAAAGTAAGAATAGAGTTACATATGACCCAACAATCCTTCTACTGTGTATTCTCCCAAAAAACTTGAAAACACTTATACATAAAGATATATGCACCCCCCCCCCGTGTTCATTGCCGCATTATTCACTGTGGCCAAGCCATAGAAACAACAAAAATGTTGCTCTACAGAGGACTAGAGAAAGAAGATGTGGTACATATAGACAATGAAATACCATTCAGCCTTCAGAAATGATAAAAAAAAATATTGCCATTTTTAACAACATGGATGGACCTAAGTTAAATTTAAAAAGCTAAGAACTATATGATTTTACTCATGTGGGATATAAAATTGAGACTCACAGACATAGACAAAAATGAAGTAGCTATCAAAGGGATGGGGTGGGGGAGGGAGAATAAGGAGGATCAAATGCATGGTGACAGAAAGTGGTTGGACTCTGAGTGATGAGCACACAACACAATGAATAGTTCACATGCTATCAAGATGTACACCTGAAACCTATGTGTTTCAGTGGACCAGTGTCACCCCATTACATTTAATTTATAAATTAAAAATAAAGAGATGTGGTACATATATTCAATGAAATATTACTTGGTCATAAAAAGATTGAACTCTCCCCTTTTTGACAACATGGATGGACCTAGAGGGTACTATGTTAAATGAAATAAGTCAGAGGAAGATAAATACCACATGAGTTAATTTATATTTGAAATCTAAAGGACAAAATTAAGGAAATGAATAAACAAAGGAAAGCAGACTCATAGATACAGAGAACAAATTGATAATTGGCAGACGACAGGGAGTTGGAGGGTTGGGTGAAAGGTGAAGGAATTAAGAAATACAAATCGGCCATTACAAAATAGTCATGGGTCCCCGTTTCCAGCTTCGGAAAAATGAAAAACAAAAAACAAAAACAAAACAAAACAAAAAAACAAAATAGTCATGGGGATGTAAATAACAGTATAGACTATATAGTCAATTATTTTGTAATGACTATGTATGGTGCCTACTCATTATTAAAATTATCGAGGAGTCATTTCATAAATTATATAAATGTGTAGCCACTATGCTGTACATCTGAAACTAATATAAAATAATACTAAATGTCAATTGTAATTTTAAAATATAAAGGAATGTAAATAGCACATGATTTTATTTAAACAATTTTTAGTGCATTTCAACAATGCAAGCACCCTACACTTTTGTGCAATCTAGCCTTCGGTAGGCAAATTACAAAATAAATCATGTCTACATGATGGGAATTACTCAAAGAGAAACTACATATTTATGTATGTATGTCCCAAAAAGTTATCTTGACCTTCTCTGCAGAAATAAGTTATATGAATAAATCCTCAATATAAAGGACTGACAAATGGTCAATTTGCTATATGCAAACATAGTTCTGAGGAAATGTTTTTCAAATACTACTTACCTGTGCATTGTATGGAAAAGTTGCTCAAGGTAAGGCTACATGGGAATCAGACTCATTGAAAACAAATCAGACTTAAACTATGAGTTAGTGCAAGTTCTGAGTGCTTATGCATTTATTATGATCCTGAAAACTATCCAAAAATATTAAAAACACCTGATCTAAGCCTGTAGATCTTGCCCTTTTGGGAATATATAAAATTCTATGTTTTTAATCAAAGCACTGTGTTGTGGGTAGAGCCCTATTTACAGTAAGTGATATTCTAAAATGAGTGCTTCTTTCTTTATAATCATTTAAATGAGGCAAATTTTAAATGTCTTTTCACTGTGGAAAATAATTTGGAAGGGCAGACAAGTCAGAGCTAGGAGATTAGAACACTACCCATTGCTGTGTAGCAGATGCAAGCGCAGGTCCACAGGCTGTTGATGCTGTGAACATGACCCTACTTGCTGTGCTTTCGGATTACACACGTACATTTAGAGCGTTAGTAGAATCCTGTTTTAGAAAGGTGGAAACAATGACATTGATAAGTCATTATCAGGGAATATACTAAATGGTTTTATCAGCTGTCATACATGAGTCAAGTCATGTAGACCTTGAAATGTTTTTATTTCCCATATTTAAAATTGAGTGTTTTTTGTGGGTTTTATATACATTTAGAATTTTTTATTGCTACTGTTTTGCATTTTGGATACATTATGGGTTAAATTGGCTTTTACCAAAGTATCCTTTGAAGTTAACTTTATAACATTGCTTCCATGGGGAAAACATATATTGAATTACAGAATAAATGACTCATGACTAAACATAATCCATTTTTTGGTGGTTTATGTATAGTTGAAAGAGGTTTTTTTTCTTTATTTATATTTACTTTTCAATTACAGTTTGGAGTCAATAGTATTCTGTATTAATTTCAGGAAC
The DNA here is from genome assembly GCF_036850765.1 of Saccopteryx bilineata. Classification (NCBI taxonomy): domain Eukaryota; kingdom Metazoa; phylum Chordata; class Mammalia; order Chiroptera; family Emballonuridae; genus Saccopteryx; species Saccopteryx bilineata. The sequence goes on from NC_089502.1 coordinate 52,841,880, forward strand.
ACAGCATAGAGGTTAAACAATCATACTCCACAAGTTGTTCCCCCTGATATTTCCAGTACCCAGTTGGCACTATGCATAGTTATTATAATATTATTGACTATATTCTCCGTGTTGTACTCTACGTTTCTGTGACTATTTTGTGTCTACCAATTTGTACTTCTCAATTCCTTCACCTTTTAGACCCCGTCCCCCAAGCCTTTTTCCCTCTGGCAACCATCAGTCTGTCCTCTATAACTCTGTTTCAATTTTGTTTTTCCATTTATTTTGTTCTTTGAAATACACATATAAATGAAATTATATGGTATTTGTCTTTCTCTGCCTTACTTCAGTCAGTGTAATACCCTCTTGGTTCATTCATGATGCTGCAAATGGTAAGATTTCATTCTTCTTATGGCTGAATTATATTCCATTCTATATATGCACCATTGTTTTTCATCCAGTCATCTATTGCCGAATACTTGGGTTGCTTTTTCTATCTTGGCTATTATAAATAACGTTGCAAAGAAGATAAATGAGCATATATTTTTTTCTCATTAATGTACAATATTTGTGTTTTCTTGGGTGGGCCTTACTTTTAGTGATAGATTCTTCCTTATGTTGTGTTAGCTGCTGATGTCTTTGGTGATGCTGGGACAATTTCTGAGTTACCTTTTTTCTGTTGGCTGCAAGTATATCCTAATTGCTTTTGGGAGCATCATCAAGGGATAAGTGCTATTTGCAAACCTACACTATGAATATTTACCTTTGGTTGGCTAATTATCATGTGTCAGAGAGTGTATCTTGCATAAATATGTGACTTAGATTATTATTCAGAACTTACAATATCAATTACAGCCTCTATCTGATTTTAAAATTACTATATATGTAGAAAGATTAAACATGTTTTTAAAGAAAACAGTCCATGTAGATAAGGATTGTTTTCTTTTTTCCCACTTGGTAAATACTACCTAGGTAATATTAGGATAGAAAAGTCACTTAGTTTTTCTAAAGATAGTGGGTCTTTTTGGCTTGCTTTCTTCTTTTTTTAAACTTCATAATATATCTAATAAATGTTTGTATTACACATGTTGCCAAGAGACTATTTCTACTTCCTAACTTTTTCTTTCATTTTAATCTTCTGCTGACTTCATTACAAGCAGTTCTTATTTCAGAATTATCCACTTCATAAAGATGCACCACTAACAATGTTTTACTTAGCTTACACATTTTATTATTTATTGTATTTATAGCAGGCAGCACGCATTTTATATTCATGAAGTTGTCTCACATTTTCGTCTTCCTTTTAGAGAAAAGGTAATCTCATCCTACTCTTGGCTATTACTGGATCCCTATCTCTTGCACAATATATATATTTTTAATTCTGCTATACTGAGAAGCCACAGTTCTTCCAAATAGCAGTCATTTTTTTCGAATTTGTTCACATTAAATCAAAGTTATTTTATTCATTTATAAATTAATAAATTTAACAAATATTTTGACAAATATTAGGTACATAGTACTAAATCAAGTTCTACTTATATAAGACAAATGAAGCCTTTCTTTTCATAGACTTTACATCCAAGGATCACTCTTTCTGCCTCATTTATTGACACATAAGCGTAATTCTAAAAGCTTTATGTCATATAAAAGAAAGGCATATATTTTTAGTTTATTAAATATGCAAACATGCACTGGACTCAGGCACTTTCTCTCTTATCCTCCTCTAATTTTTTCTACAAATGAACAAAAGAAAAAATTCCCTTTCTAATCTTTTTTCTTTGTAATGTGCAAATCATATTATGTCACTTGTCCTCTTCAAACCCAACAATGCTATTTTTGCACTCAGAATAAAGTTCTACTGCCCTAAAGGAGTCCATGAGTTTTGACCACTGTTACCTTTTCAACCTCACTTCATGACACTCTCTTATTTTATTTTTATGCCTGAACTATAGTGACTTTCCATTTTTGAAACATGCACATGCATTGCTAGCTGTTCTTTCACAGACTCTAAAAATCTGACTCTTTTTAATAATCACCTCCTGTAAGAAGTTTTCTCTAGCGCACTCTAGCTTGCCTCCATTGTTATAGTCTCATTCAGCTTCTTTTATTAAATAGAACATAGAAATTTATCATTCTATATTTATTCGTTTGCTTATTTATTGTCTGCCTCTGCCAGTAGACTAAGCTCAGGAGGCAGATCTGTTGCATTCATCTCTGTACATATAGCGTTTAGCACATCATTGACTCAGAAACAGATTTTTTAATAAGTAAATGAGTGAGTGATTGTATGCAAGTCCATGACTGAAGATGCAATTTTTTATTATAACATCTCTCTTTCCCATGGAACAATTTTCTTGGATTCAAATCATTTTTATTTTAACATCTTTCTCAGGGATACAATTCACTCTAAGTTCAAGAAATACCTACTTTAAAATATACATGATTTTTGTAAGAGTTTCATGATCCTGAACCCAAAATTTAGTCTGATAGGGTATGGATATTATTTATATATGCTGAAAATTACAGACCAAGTATACTTTCTTCAACATGAAGAAGAAAATGAATTGGTATTTTTAAACCTATTTGTATACCTAAGAATTAGCTCAGTTGGTTAGGGTGTTGTCTTGGTACACCAAGGTGGCGGGTTCGATCCCCAGTCAGAGCACATACAAAAATCAAACAATGAATACATACATAAGTGTAGCAACGAAACTCTCTCTCTCTCTCTCTCTCTCTCTCTCTCTCTCTCTCTCAAATCAATATAAAAAGAATAAATTCATAATCTCTGTGCATGATTTAGCACAGAATTATGTGCAAGTTTATATGTTTATCTATCGATATGCTATGTGTGCTAATCTGAACTCCTAACTAGATTGCGAACCCTTTATAGGTAGAAAACTGTCATTATATATTTCTTCTGAATACACCAAAGTTTCTATAATAATATTAACTATACAGACAGTGAAAAATAAATACTTGATTCCTATTTGTGTTGATTGTAGTATTAACATTTTATGTACAGTTTGTTGGTTTCATGTTCTTTAATGTTCTACTGGAAGAAAAATGATACATAAAGATATAATAATTTATATTTTGTCATTTAGATCAAATATAATTTTCTGAGTTTAATTAAATAGTTACCTCCTATTGGAATTTCAGTCCCTGGCCTTTACAAGGAAATTATTTTCCCCAGTCTACGCTAGAACTTTCTATTTCTTTATAATGTCAGGAATCTTATGTATGTCTTTCGGTAGGAAGAGGTCAGAGAAATGTTCAGAAAAGCAAATTAAATCTCCTGGCAATTTAAACCTCTCATATTAGTATTTTCAAGTCTTCTTATCATCCAACAGAATGGGATATATCAAACACTAAAATGTTGGCCTTAAAGAAGAATTTTAAAAGCCAGACTAAATTTATTTATGTGCTTCTTTCACAGGTCAGACAACACAGATCTTTAGCACCAAATCTTATGCTATTCTTAGGCAACAGACCTGTGCAAAAGTGTAGCCAAAGTTCCCCTTTGATTCACATTTTAAATACAAAATGTATTGTCTTTTCACATGTTATCTAATTTGATCTCCACTTACACTACTGAGACAGGCATTATTGTCTCTATTTTAGAAAAAAAAAAGAAACTGCAGCTCAGAGAGTTTGGTTCATTTGCCTCGGGTAACAAAGTAATGGAAATATGTGAGAACGCAGATCTAGCTCAATACAATTCTTGATTTCCTTATAATATTTTGTGTGTTCCTACAGAAAATACACAGAAAAAAAATACAGGGTGGGCAAAAGTAAGTATACAGTTGATCAAATGGAAAATATATAATACAATAGTTAATAAATAATAATACAAGAATAAACTTTGTTTCCTATACTTACAACCTTAAGCTTACATTTGCCCCACCCTGTGTGTTAGGGGAAGAAACTTTAGCTTAAGTACTGCAGATGGAGGTAAACATAAGGTTGTCACTAAGAAAGAGAGAAGACATAAATATTTTTGAAAACTTGGTCAATAGTTCAAGTTTATTGTACCATTGAGTATAATCTACTTCCAATTTTCTGGTGACCAGGAGAAGTTGTTAGACGAAAGTGTTTACACTGTGAAAAGTCTCCAGTGGCTGTCCATGGCTAAGTTTATTTGCCACTTTCCTCTATCAGAAACTTGATTTGCTGCTTGCAACAAACTTGTAAATATATCATAGAATATACCAGGCAGAAAAGTACTACTCTTATTACTCAAGCGAATAAAGTAAGACCAAATGAGCCAAAGTTAATTCTGAGAAACCACTTACTCATTTTCTAGTTCTAGCTGAAAGATAAAATCCTCACTAAAAGAAAGTTCTACAAAGAAGGTCAGAGATTTTTCTTTTCTTTTTTCCTTTCCCCTCATATTTTTCTTTCTAAGAACTGAAAGGTACTTAAAATGAAGCAGCATTTTAAAATGTAGTCAGAATCAGCAAGATGTGGAAGAGACTAACACACCCTGAACAAACTTCATCTAATCCCATTGTAAACACATGAATCGGGCCATAAACAGCTTTAAATAAAAATTTTAAGGATTATAAGGATTGTTAATATGGTTGTATAATTAAAATGTCAGTAGTTAATGCCAACCTTGGGGAAGAAATTGATTGGTTGAATAATTTCCTAAGGTGACAACAGTCATCTGCAATCCAGTAGTGAACTCTAATGCGAAATGTCTGGAAGAGAAAGGAAACAACATAATAGAGGTCATTTGTTAATTGCTTTCTAACTTAAAGTGACAGTAAAAACAAGCACAATGTAAATCTCTTCCAACATAAAAAAGTCCTTTGTACCATTTAAGCTAATGGAGAACATAAGATATGTCAATTATAAGGCTAATTAAGAATTTGTAAATAGTCATTTTCTCATATGCATTTTAGGTGCAAATTTTAGATGTTAATCAAATGATGTCCAAGTGTAATCTATTAAATATTTGCTAGGATACTGTCTTCAAAATCTTTTCCAGTAAACCTGGAAGAAAGTGAAATAGATCCTATCTCCTCCTATCTCCAAATGAGAAGAAAAGCTTAAGGTTATGTAGTTTCTCTGGACCTGAATTCTATTTGTGCAATTAACCATCAGAAATTATCACAAACTTTGAAGCTGAAACCCTCCACTGGAGTGAGAGGATATGGAGGCTTGGTGCTGTGTCCTATGACTTCTGCTCGTCCTTGCCTTTCCAGTTAATATGACATAATGGTAAAAAACCCAGGTTTTGGAGTAAAATAACTTAGTTTTGGCCTCACTTCCAATATTTACTGGTTAGTCCCAGGCACTGTGTAAAGCAATTCATGTGCATTATCTCAATTTACCCATCAAATGAAAAATTATATGAATTTCCTTATTTTCAATGTGCAAATTAAGTCTCATAAAGATTAAGGAATGACCCAAGATCAGAGAGTTGTTAATAAATAAAGCCAAAATTCTAATCAAGATGTATTTGAATTCACTACGCATAATATAGCCTTTGACATTTGTACCAGATGCTGTCAATGCTCTGTCCGATTGACCTGTAAATAATTTCTGAACACATTAAGGACTTTCTGTATTTCTCGGCTAGAGGACATAGTTTGGGAGGTTAAAGGGACCATTCAGGGGACAGAAACCATCCCAGACTGATAAATTATGTAGATTAGGTTCTACGTGGAGAACTAAAGTATTCTTCACTGTAAACAAAGTGATGGTTTCTGAACTATTTTGCCAGAGCATTGAAGAAATAATTAGAAGGCTAAGAAAGATGGGCATACTAGAATAAGTTAAGTATGGAAGACCATATAACACTTCATTAGACTATCTTCCTCAGGGGACTACAGAAGATACTCTCTTCACCAAAGTAAGAAGGTATAATTGGGCTGATAATCAGAAGTGGAATGAACAAGATTTTAAGACTGAAGACAATCAAATTTAAGGGAAATGAATGTAGCCGAGCCTATAATAGTAGGCATAGCACGTATGGATCTTTGTCTCAAGTCAATACCCACCTGAGAGTGTCCACTACAGCTAGTGCTTGACTTACAACCATGATTGGTTTCGACAGACCAGTTGTAACACAATATGGTTGTACGTTGAGTAGGCTATATGTACAGTACTGTGAAATGATGTTATAAAAATCTTTAGGTCATATTTTATCATAATTTTTTTATTATTGTTATATATCATAATTTTCTTTGTTCATTTTATGCCATTTGTATCATCTCTACATCATTTTGTTTCTTATTTTTACATTCATCAGGTTTAAGTAAAACACTGCATTACCAGTACAACTGCTTTAATATTTGCAAAGACAATTTCCTCTTGGTAGACATCTTGGGAGGGGTTTGATGAAAAATATCCAAGACACAAAACACAAATTGCTGTACCGAGTCTGGGATAACAGTTGAAATGGTGCACGTGGAGATGGTAGTGCTGCCGGAAGCTGATCCACATTGTCCTATGCCCAGCTGGGCAACGCTTGCGCTGCCAGATGCAGAGCAGTCGTGGCTAGCGATTGTGGTAGTAAAGTCGAATGGTAGTAATTGCATAGGTCGTAAGTTGATCAATATTTGTACTAAGAAGGCATTGAACAACCAGCTATATAGAATGACTGTTTTAGTGGATTTCTTCTATTTTATCTTCTTTTTCACCCCATTGCTTACACAATGAGACCATGAATATAGTAATAATACCATATTAGTTTCTTAGACATGCTTTTAAAAAATCACTACAAACTTGGTTGCTTAAAACAAGGCATTTATTATCTCATGTTCAAAGGGCCAGAAGTCCAGAATCAAGATGTTAGTTAGGTAATGTTCTTTTCTTCGTTCCTGGGGAATAATTTCTCATGGCTTCTGGCAGCTACTGGCAATGCTTTGGCTTTCTTGTTTTGTTGCTATATACTCCAGTCACTGTCTCCTTCTTCACTTTGCCTCTCTTTTTCTACCTGAAAGTATTTCTTCTGTGTGTCTGTTATAAACCCACTTGCCATTGAATTTAGGACTTACCCAAAATAATTCATAATTATCGTCTCATTTCAAGTCCTTTAACATAATTATACATGTAGAGATACTTTTTCCAAATAATGTAATATTCATAGGTTCCAAGAATTTTATAAGGATATATTTTTGGGGGAGGCATGCAACAACTACACATGGTAACAAAATTGGCAATTATGTACAGTATGGATTCCCTAGCACTAAAGCTAATCTACATTCTTTTATTTTTTTTTTGTATTTTTCCGAAGTTAGAATTTGGGAGGCAGTCAGACTCCTGCATACACCTGACAGGGATCCACCCGGCATGCCCACTGGGGGGCAATGCTCTGCCCATCTGGGGCATTGCTCCTTTGCAGCCAGAGCCATTCTAGCACCTGAGGCAGAGGCCACAGAGCCATCCTCAGGGCCCGGGCCAATTTTGCTCCAATGGAGCCTTGGATGCAGGAGGGGAAGAGAGAGATAGAGAGGAAGGAGAAGGGGAAGGGTGGAGAAGCAGATGGGTGCTTCTCCTGTGTGCCTTGACCAGTAATTGAACCCAGGACTTTCACACACCAGGCCGACGCTCGACCGCTGAGCCAACCCGCCAGGGCCTAACTTACATTCTTTTGCTATTAAATATCTGTTCCATAAACAATAAAGACTGAGGCCAGACCCTTGATATAATGCCAGTTCTCAAAGAGATCCACCAGCCTCATTGTGGGACATTGATTACATATGACTCCTTCCACACAGTGGAAGTTCGTCTTTCCTAAAAAAGACGTGAATTTTTGGTGCAGGTGTACTTTGTCTGTTCACACTGTTTCTGCTAACACTATTAATCAGGGGCTAACAGTGTCAGATTCATACTGGGTATATTTCACCTTTGAGCAAGGCACCTACTTTTTTAGCAAGAATTTGCCCAAATAAGACACATGACCACAGAATTCATTGTTTTTACAATATGTTATATTATTCATCAACTGCCAGTCTGATGAAACATTGAAACAATTTTGATAGTGCAGCTATAATACTAGCTTGGAAGTGACAGAAGTTGCAAAGCTTTTATTCAGGATGTATTGTAGTATATCATCTACACAAATGTAAATTTTGTTGTATTATTCTCCAAGAGATAGATCACAGGGGTCCATGAACAAGTGGGAGATGACGAAATGACACACCCACAATCACTCCCAGTGACCCACTTGAAGAATTTGTGATTTTTTTCCCCAGCAACTGTAGCTTCTATGGTTCTTGCTTTCCACAGGAAAGAGCTTCTATTGGTAAGCATAAGAATAAAAGCATGATATCTAAATTTATGGCTGTAATGGAGCTCTTTTGATTCCTTCTACTAGTCGAACAGTAGGGAAACAAAGTGTTACAATACCAGTAATGGTAATTGAATCTGATGTCACAAAGAGCTAAGACTGATGCTCTGTAATGAGGACATTTACTCAGATTATTTTTTGTGTTTTCATGTTGGATATTAATAGTAAAAGAGAAATTGTAGCAATGATGGACAGACAAGGGAAGGTACCCAGAGGCTTAGGTCTTTCAGAGGAGGAGGTCTAGGTCACTCAAAATGTCAGACCACCCAGACCAGTATCAGTACAAACTGAAGGTAGGGGAAATTAAGTCTAAAATTCATGGAAAAGCAGAAAATTAATATCAGAAAAAATTACATCAAGTACTAATGCTTATCTCATTAAACTTCTGTTGTCTTTTTTTTTTCTCTTCAAAAATCTGCAAGTACACATTACCATAAAGGATCAGTGATAGAACAGAGTAGACATTAGGTGAAGCATGAGTGGATATGAATCATGTAAGGGTAGAACAGTAATAGATTCTCTCCTAACCCCTCAACTTCATCCTATCCTGGAGACTGAAGACAACAGATGGCTTTTTTCATTTCTCTGCTTGACAACGTTCTCTGACTCTGGGAATACACAACGCACTGACAGAAATCAAGCCACAAGTTTCAGAAAGTTTATATTTTTGATGCAATATTCAATGAATAACAAGTGAGGAATTCTGAAACATGTTCCATACAGTCTACCAGAAGCTCTCAAGTGGATTTGAGTCCCAGTTGCCAGCAGTTGAAACTTATGCATTAGCTCAATCTTTTTTTTTTTACCTTACACAGTCTCATTGTATTTCCTTTGATCACCTCCTAAAATAACCACTCACAACCTTTGTTAGAGGATTTGGTTTTTTCAAAAGCGAAATGAAACAACCTAAACCCTTCCTTTGTATTTTTGGATTATCCAGAATAAGCAATTATTATTTTTAAAAATTTTAATTGAAAAAATATATCAAGTTTCAAAAACACTGTACTAAAAATACATAAAATAAAAAGGATTTCTAATCCTACCAAAATAAAGTAACCTCATTTCTCATAGATTTTTCTTTTTAAACTAAATATACCTGGACATAGAACAACAAGTATCAGAAAACTCTTTAAAAAAGTGGAAAGAAAATAATTTTCCCAAGAACCCCTGTCCTTGATGAAAAATATGGTAATGAAGTCCCTGAGTTTCTAATGTGTCTGATACATCCAAGAAAGAGCACTGCAAAAGCATCCAACTTTAAACTGCCAATAAACACAAACAAAAACATCTCTAATATAAGCCAGTTACCCATAACCAAAATATTTAGAAAAGGGTAGCTTAACAACAGAAAACCAGATTTAGCAATATCCTACCAAATCTAGCCAAATAAAAATGGAAAAAACGATACCTTCTACCTTTGAAATTTAATCTGCGCTGAGTAAGGAGGTGATCTTTCACTCTTTCTTTTGACTTCAAAGAAAGAAAACACTAGTGTTCAGATTCTCTGAAGTGTAATATCAACACACCCATGCTGTCAGTTGGTTTTCCATCCCTTGTCCAGGATAAAGTGTGCTCTGTTTCCCCTGCAGTGAAATCACCAGTAGGAAAAAAAGGAGCTAAATATTTCCCCACTCATTTACAATGAAGCAGTGTGATTCCGTGCTCCATTTTTGCCCAGGTAGTGTCAGCAAGATATATATATATCTTGGATATAGATACACACACACACACACACACAAACACACCTGGCTCTCACACTAAGCTTAAATAAAAGAGTTATCTGCTAATAAATAAATAAATAAATAAATATATAAATAAAATTTATAAAATTTAATAAATTCCAGAGACTCATAGCAAAATATTCAAAATGTCCAAGATAAAATAAAAGTCATTTATTTTACTAAGAACAGAAGAAATTTAAAAATTAATGAGAAAAGATTATTATAAGATGAGTTAGATATTGGAATTATTTGACAAGACTTTAAAAGCAGCCATTATGAAATGCTTCAACAAGCAATTTTGAATTATCTTAAAATAGAGAAAAACACAGACATTCTCAAAATACAAATAGAAGTTAGGAAAAATAATAGAAATTATAGCACTGTCACATACAACAAGCAGAAAAATAACTTGCTTGCTGGGCTCAATAACAGAGCAGAGATCAAAATATAGAATCACAAAACTTAAGGCTGATTAATAGAATTTACACAATCTGAAAAACAGAGAAAATAGACCAAGAACTAAAAGAAGACAGCATCTCTGGAACCTGTGGTCCAAATAAACTTGTATTCTTATCATCAAAATCCTAGCAGAAAAGAAAATAGAGAATAAGAGCAAATTTTTTTAAAAAAATAATAATTACTGAAAACTTCAAACTTTGGCAAAAGATATAAACCTAGAGATTCACAGGCAGGGCAATCCAAAAATAAGAGTAACTTAAATGTATTCATGCCAGGATACATCACCATAAATAAACTTCTAAAAATAAAATACAAAAACAAAACAAAGCCTTGAGGAAAGCCAGGGAGAAAAAATAACCATTACTTACAGGGAAAAACCAATTCTAATGACATAAGATTTCTCTTCTGAAACAATAGAGTGAAACCACTGAGGCTGGAAGGATGTGACACAATATTTTTTCAAGTACTGAAGGAAAAGATCTATCAATTGCAAATTATATATGTAGTAAAAATATCCTTCAGAGACTAAGGAGAAATAAGAAACTATGCAATCAATATACTCAGAAACACTGTAAATCACTCAATCCAGGTGGAATCTTTAAAACATCCGCAGATCATGAAAAACTAAGAGAAGTTGTTGCAGGAGAAACTACCTTATAGGAATGGCAAAAAGAAGTTCTCTAAATAAAGTGGAAATTATAAAAGAAGAACCTCGGAACATCAAGAAGAAAAAAAATTATAAGCAAAAATATGAGTAAATACTTTCCTTATCCTGCTGAGTTTTCAAAATTATGTTTGGTGGTTGAAGGAAAAATTAAATCACCATTAGGGTTCTAAATGTAGAGGGAAATAGTTAATACAATTATGTCATAAATGGAAAGGTCGAGATATAAAAGGACATGAGGTTTCCATACTTCACCAGAACTGATAAATCTGCCATATATCATATAATGTTTATAGCAACAACTGAGAAAACTGTGAAAAGAGATACATGCAAAACACTATAGTTAATTCAAAATGTATATTAAAATGTTAAATGACCAACAGAAAGCAGGAAGTAGGAAATAAATAAAAATCAGATAGAATAAACAGGAAAAATAAAAATATTTCACTCATAAAATACAAATAACTACATTAAATATATGAATAGTTTAATTATATAACTTCTAATTTTCTATCCAGTGAATACATCCTTCAGGAATGAAGAGGAAACCAAACATTATCAAGTAAAGAAAAACTAAGTTTATTTCCAGTAAACCTATGTTTAAATAACATCTAAAAGAATCTCTCTTAAAAAGAAAATGAAAACAAAAGAAGACTTGAGAAAGAAGGACATTATGATAGATAAAAACATGTAATAGTTGTCCTTCTCATAAGTTCTAGAAATCATATTTGGTGCTTAAAAATTTATAACATCTTCAGACATGGTGTTTAATGCATATGAGAAAATATTCAATACCATAGTATTTTAAAAGGGAAGGTAAAGGAGCTTGAAAAGAAGAAAGTTTTCTACTCTTCATTCAAAGTAGATATAGTTTAATACCTACAGCAACAGGCATTACACGAAGAGACACTATTATCAATCCATTACTTCAGGTGGAATTCTAAAACATGTTCCAGTTACAGATTGAAAGACAAGAAAAATAGAAGACTAGATAAAGAAGATATGGCACATATACACCATGGTATACTATTCAGCCATAAGAAATGATGACATTGGATCATTTACAATAAAATAATGGGATCTTGATAACATTATACAAAGTGAAATAAGTAAATCAGAAAAAAAGAAGAACTGCAGGATTCCATACATTGGTGGGACATAAAAATGAGACTAAGAGACATGGACAAGAGTGTGGTGGTTACGGGGGGCGGGGGGAGGGAAGTAGAGAGAGGGGAAGGGGGAAGGGGAGGGGCACAAAGAAAACTAGATAGAAGGTGACCGAGGACAATCTGACTTTGTGTGATGGGTATGCAACATAATTGAATGACAAGATAAACTGGACATGTTTTTTTTGAATATATGTACCCTGATTTATTGATGTCACCCCATTAAAATTAATAAAAATTTATTTATAAAAAAAAGACAAGAAAAGAGAAACCAAGGAAACAAACAGAAAACTAATGCAATGCTAACCTTAACACATAGCATATAATTAGTTAATATACGTGGTCTAAGTACATGAATTGAAAGACAGATGGCAGAGTGAAAAAATGCACATGATAAACAATATACTGTCTATAAGAAGCACACTTTGGCCCCAGCTAGTAGTTTAGTAGATTAAGCATCCACCAGGCATATGGATGTCCCAGGTTCAACTTCTGTTCAGGGCACACAGGAGAAGCGACCATCTGCTTTTTCCCCCTTCCCTCTCTCCCTTCATTTTCTCTTCCCTTTCAGCAGCCAGTGGGTCCATTGGTTCAAGCACAGCCCCAGGCGCTGAGAATAGTTCAGCCTCGGATGCTAAAAATAGCAGGGTACTCAAGCATGGGTCCCAGATGGAATTGCTAGGTAGATTCTGATCGGGGCTTATACGAGATTCTGCCTCACTGTCTCCCCTCCTCTCACTTAAAAATAAATAAATAAGTAAATAAGTAAATAAATAAATAAATAAACAACTTTAAAGTAATGGACATAAGTCAGTTGAAAGAAAAAGGATGGAAAAAGATATACCATCTAAATAATCAAAAAGAGCAGATGTCAATATCAGAAAAAGTAAACATCATAGCAAAGAAAATTATTACAGAAGGTAATATTACATAATGATACAATGATTAATGTACTAACAGAACATAACAATCTGAAATGTGTATACAACAAACATGAAGCCTCAAAATAGATGAAGCAAATATTGATAGAACTAAAAGCAGAAATAAACACACTTGCAATTTAATTGATGACATCAATGCATACTCTCTGCAATTAATAGAACTACTGAAGAGAAAATGAGCAAAAATATAAAAGTAAGCAACCCATCAATTAATATGATGTAATTGATGTTTATAAAAGTCTTTTCCAAAAGAGCAAAATATATATATCTATATGATTTCTCTGTTCACAATGGAAACCAAGTAGAAATCAATAATAAAAAGGCAAAAGGAAAATCTCTAAACATTTGGAAATTAAAAAACATAATTCTATAGGATATGAGTGAAAATGTTAGATCTCAACGGAAATTTGAAAAATACATAGAATTGAATTAAAATGAAAATACAAACAAAGAATGCGGGAAGCCACTAAAGTAGCATTAAGAGTAATCTTAAGTAAAAAATATTTGCATTACAAAAGAAGAAAGGCCTTTATCAACAGTCTAAATTTATACTTTTAGAATTAAGAAAAATCAGAGCTGGACCTGGCTGGTTCTCTGAGTAGATAGAACATCAGCCTGGCATGCAGACGTCTTTGGTTTGATTCCTGTTCAAGGTACACATGGGAAGCAACCATCTGCTGCTCTTCCCCTCCCTCTCCCCCATCTCGCTCTATATCTTCCCCTCCTGCAACTACTGGCTCGACTGGTTTGAGCATCAGCCTCAGGCACTGAGGATAGCTTGGTTGATTCAAGCATTGGCCCCAGATGGGAGTTTCCAGGTGGATCCTGGTCAGAGTACATGCAGGAGTCTATCTCACTATTGCCCTTCTTCTCACTTAAGGAAAAAAAAAGAAGAAAAAGATAAAGAAAAGAAAAATCAGAGCCAAATAAGCCCAAAATAAGCAGAATGAAGGAAATGATAAAGACAAAAAAAAAATGGATGAAACTGAAAACTTGAAAAAATAGAGAAAATAATTGCAACAAAACTGGTTCTTAAAGAGAACTTGACAAACATATAGCAACAATGACAAAGAAAAAGAGAAAAAATAGGATACTATTATTAATCCTGCAACTGTTAAAACAATAACAAAGCAATACTACAAAGAACATTATTCTCATAATTTTGACAATTTTAACTTATTAATAACCACAAGCTATCAAATTCCACCAAGATAAAACAGACAAACTAGTTTTGCAACTATCAATAAATTAAAATTGTAATTTAAAAGTCCTCAAAAAATAGATTTTTGGGCCCTTATGGTTTCACTAAAGAATTCTGAAACATATTTAAAAAAGAATTATCACTTATTATGCATAATCCCTTCCAGAAAATAGAAGGGAAGAAAACACTTCCCAAAATATTTAGAGGCTAGTATTTCCCTAATTCCAAAACTATACAAATACAGTATAAAAACAGAAAACAGATCGAATTAATAGCATAACAAAATATACCTGGATTTAGAACAACAAATTAATAACATAACTTTTATAATCATTCAAATGACAATGAAATACTAGATATACATTTAAAAATTTGTATATGATATGTATCCTTAAAGTAATATATCCTGATGAAAAAAATCAAAGAAAGCCTAAATAAATGGAGAGACAAACCGTATTTATGGATTGGAAGATTGAATATTATAGAGATGTCAAATTTACCCATTTTTTTAATCTATGCATTTATGCAATTCCTATCACAATCTCAGAATATTTTTTAATAAAATTTACATGGAATATCATAGTCCTTAAAATTGTTACAACTTTTTTGAACAAGAAGAAATGCAGGGGAAAACACTCACTTGATTCTAAGACCTATTATACAGCTAAGATAATGAAGACAGTGTGGTATGATGAAGGGATACATGCATAGATTAATAGAACAGATGGGAATATCCAGAGGTGGACCCACACAAACAGGCCCTACCCAACCTCTTTTTAAAAATAGCTCAAGAACAGTTCTATGCAAGAAAGATAGACTTTTAAACAAATATTGCTGGAGAAATTGGGCAACAATAGACAAAAAAAGATAAACATTTACCTAAACCTCATATCTTGCACAAAATTAACTCAAAATGGATAATGAACTTAAATAAAAAACAAAATTATAAATCTTTTATATAAAGATGAGAACATCTTTAAGACCTAATTATGGGAAAGAGTTCTTAGAATTGACAACAAAAACACAGATCATACAAATAAAATTTATAAACTAGATCTCATCAAAATTAAAAACTGAAATCATCTAAGTGAATATACTGATGACAAATAAGCACATTAAAAATGTTTAAATATTCGCTATTAGAGAAAGGAAAATTATAATCACAAATAGATATCAAGATGTACCTATAAGAATGGCCAATATTTTTAAAATGGTATTAATAAATGAAAAAGACAAATTTGCCATGCAGAAGAATTCAATATAAATACTGATTTTCAGCCCTACAGAGATACATACAAATCTTTAAAAAATACCTGCCAGATAGTTGTTGGAAACCCAATAGGGTAGTTAAGACAATCGAGTTTGTTGTGATCGTAATTTTAAAGTGAAATTGAGTAGAATAGAAAATATCAGAGTGTATCTCTCAACACATGTGCATGTATTCTCTGGTAAAATTTTGTGGAGTATTTTTTTGGCATATGAATATGTATGTAGTGTGAAATATAAAATACATTTCTTACTGAGGATTTTGGTCAACAAAATATAAAAACCCCTTTATGCAGATGTTCTTCCATAAAAAATATATAAATACAAGACCAAATGATGAATAGACATAGTGTTCTAACATCATATAAAACTACCAAGAGAAATGTCAAGTTAGTAGTTCATATCAGGATTCTTATGTTAGTGCTGTTCATTGCAGGAATTGCCTGAAAATTACTAATGACTATAAAAAGCTCACCTATAGTGATTTTTCACTCAGAATCCAAACTTGCTAATGACAGCATTTTTTTCTAGATATCTGGAAAGAATTATGTCAACAAACATTTACGAAAACACATTTTATGATTTTTCAGAGTTATCTTGGTACCAGAATCCTGGCATTTCTATTTATTCTTCCCAAGAAAAATGGGACTGCTCAGAAATGCAAAAGGAAACTACACATGTATGAAAATACTTAAATCAGGTAGAAGTGTAGGAGCTTGTTGTTGAAGAAAAAAAACCCATGCTGGAGGATAAAAATATCAAATAAAATTAGTCCTGTGACCTTTATATTTGATTGATGATCATCCTCAGAAGAAGAATTAAAGAACTGTCTATATTATGTATAGTGTTCAGTAGAATTAACAGTTAAAAATGCTAATGTTTTATATGTACTGCCTTCTGAAATTTAAAATTCTTTAGTGTGGGGAAACTAGAAACCATTCTTCTATTTTTTTAATTAGAGAAATAGGGGTAGTACTTCCAGGAAGCCAGTTATTCCCAACTACATGATGAGTTTTACAAAAAGTAACAACCTAATTTCATGAGGAGTAAAAAGTTAGAAACCATCAGAAGATTAGGGTATGCAAGCTTAAAATGAAGATGCTTTTCATGTAAAAGGGATAAACAAAGTGATAAAGTTTTCAGAAAAAAAGTGAAAGAAAGACCAAATAACCATATGAAAAGATGTTCAATGTTGTAAGTTATTAGGAAGTTGCAAATTAAAGCAATGAGATACCACCACATACCTATTAAAATAGCCAAATCCTGAACAATGAAAACACCAAATATTGCTTAGGATGTGGAGTAACAAAAACTCTAATTCATTGTTGGTGGGATTGTGAGTTGGCATAGACACTTTAAAGGTTTGGCAGTTTTTAATAAAATTACACATACTCTTGCCATACAGTCCAATAACCACACTCTTTGTTATTTACCAGAGTAATTGTAAATTTATGTTCACACAGAAACATTCACATTGATGTTTATAGCAGCTTTATTCATAATTGCCTAAACCTGGAGAAAACAAGATGTCTTTCTATAGGTAAATGGATGAATGAACTGTGGTACATTCAGGCAAATATTATTCAGTGCTAAGAAGTAATAAACTATCAAGGCATGAAAAGATAGGGAGGAGCCTTAAGTGTATATTACTAAATGAAAGAAACTAATCTGAAAAAGTTACATACTTCCTATTTTTCAATTATATGGCATTCTGAAAATAGAAAATACTTTGGAGATGTAGTACTCCAGCCTGCTGGGAATTACCGGTGTCACATGGAAAAAAACCTACTCAAGATACAAGCTGATGTCAAGAGGAAGGGGGGAGGCCTGCCAGGGGAGGCAAAGAAGACCTTCCTTCTCCCTTAGCTTTTATTGATCAGAAGCAGAACACAGGATTACAAGGGAGGGAGATCAGGAGAAAGGGGAATAATGATTAATGGCTGTTTTGCTGACATGGATAAATGATTTAATTGGTCAGAACATTCTTTTATTTTTGCTAATTAACAAGGACAAAGGAAGGAGCAACCTAGACCTCTAGGCTATCTTTCTAAAGCCCATCCACATGCATTTCTTCCTGTCTGCACAAAAGTCACTCACTCACACTTTCTTGGTGTTTGCATCCAAGAGACATACACTCAGGGCCTTTAAAGCAACTAAAGTTCATCAAGGGTTCAAGGTTAAATGAACAATTCCCTACATGGAGATAATAAAAAGATAGTTGGTACCTGAGATTGGCAGGGGACCGGGGGGGGGTGCATAGGCAGAGCATATTTTTAGGGATTTAAAACAATTCAGTGGATACTATAATGCTCATTACATATTTGTCCAATCTCATGGAATGTACAACACTAAGAGTAAACCCTAATGTAAGCTATAGATTTGGGGTGATAATGATGTATAGATATATGTGTATCAATTGAAATAAATGCATCACTCTGATACAGAATTATTGATTGTGAGAGAAACTGTGCATATGTGGAGATAGAAGTTGTATGGAAATTCTGTACTTTTTGCTTAATTTTTTTGTGAACCTAAAATGGTTCTAATAATAAAGTGTATTTAAAAGAAAAGAGGAAAAGAAGTGTGATGAGGTGCCAAGGAACTGTACAATTTAGTATTAGCAATGCCATTTTAAAGAAGAAAAGTCAGACTTCTTACCCTGGAATGGAATGGAAAGAGAAGAATGCAGGAGCTTCCTGGCTTAAAAGAACAACTGGGTCATCTAGTCATAGTTTAGGTAATTCCTATAATTCTCTGAAAGGGTGCCTGGGGCCACTTGCCACACAGAGAAAAGAAGATATAATTTATCTGAAAACCTTAGAAAACAATATTTATGTACCTTAATCAAGAATTCCTATACTCAGAATCACCCTAAATTCATAAGAATAACTTATACCTCTGGATAAAGTGATCACAAGGTCCTCCTTACCCACCCAACCAGTACTTGATTTTGTATAAAAGCAGACTCAGAATTGTATGAGGCCCTACATGATTTGGAATTGTGCCCCGTGCAGCTAGCCAGTTAATTAATAAACTCCTCAAAACTTTCTTCTGTAACCTGCCTTGGTGTCTCTATGTAACCCGCGGATTAAAGTGCAATACTTTACAACAGAAGAAAGATGCTATTGTTTATTGCATATACAGCTAGTGCTCGATTTACAACCACCATTGGTTCCAACAGACTGGTCGTAACATGATTTGGTCATAAGTTGAGAGTTGAGTAGGCTATATGTACAGTACTGTGAAATGATGTTATAAAAATCTTTAAGTCATATTTTATCATAATTTTCTTTCATTATTGTTAAATATCATAATTTTCTTTGTTCATTTTATGCCATTTGTATCATCTCTACACTATTGTGTTTCTTATTTTTACATTCGTCAGGTTTAAGTAAAACACTGCATTACCAGTATAACTGCTTTAATATTTGCAAAGATAATTTCCTCTTGGTAGACATCTTGGGAGGGGTTTGCTGAAAAATATCCAAGACACAAAACACAAATTGCTGTTCCGAGTCTGGGATAACAGTTGAAATGGTGCACGTGGAGATGGTAGTGCTGCCGGAATCTGATCCACACTGTCGTATGTTTAGCTGGGCAACGCTTGCACTGCCAGATGCGGAGCAGTCGTGGCTAGCAATTGTGGTCGTAAAGTCAAATGGTCGTAAGTTGCATAGGTTCTAAGTAAATCAATATTTGTATAGCATCATTGAATGCATTGACTATCTTTAGAAATATATATATATGGTCAAACGCAGTACAACAAAGGTATGAGATATAAAAAAAAAAACCCCAACACTTCAGAGTATATTTTGTGCTTAACATAACATTACAAGAAAGTATACAGGCTCCAGAGTGCAGTGGAGTAAATGCAGTTCACTAAGTGTTTGACAAAACATTCAAGAGTTCTAAAGAAAGTGTAATTATAACTTGTACTAGGAGCAGAAACTCCCTTATAGTATAGTAAATAAAAATTTAGTTAATTGTGCAGTTTGTCTATAAAGCCCCATAAAACACACTTAGAACCCAGAGGATTAAGATAGAAAATAAAAGAGAATATAATCTCATTGTCCCTTGTTTCAGGGTGATCAGAAGTACTAATTGCTTAGTGTACTATATAGGCCTGTAATTTGTGGTTTATTCTTAATTTAACTGCTTAAAAAATTTGTTTTTAAATTGACCATATTGCACCTCAAAATATCTATGTACTTTGTCTTAACAAATGAACACAATCAACCATCAGCAAAAATCAGAAATATCTGAATAAGGATAAGTGCTATTAATCAGCTGATTGCTAGATTGATGGAGGAACAAGCTGCCTCTCTGTATCCCAGACTACTGATGAAGGGGGTGAATGGAAGCAATAAAACTGCTGGAAGCTATAAAACTGCTGGAAGCTGTCAAACTGCTGGAAGCTGTCAAACTGGTGTCCTGCATGTGGACATTTCAATCTGCAGCATTCATTTTAATAATGAATTAATGTTTTTCTTAGAAATATTAGCATACCATGAGCTGATGCCACAGAAAATACCTATGTCAGAAAAAAATGCAGCCTTTTTTTTCTAAGATGAATAACAATGTTCAGTGGAATATACACAATGTTCTCAATTGTGTTTTATTTACTTCCAAACAGAGATTGCAAGGAGAATAAAATAAGGTGAGTCATCATATTGCAACCCAACACAAAATACATATCAATGAATCATCAAATGTATAACATTAAGTATTTATTTTTATAACTATTAACAAATAAGAGTATGTGTCATTATGCCTGCATCCAGATCATTTTTTTTATCTAAGAAAATATAAATTTTAATTCAGTTTAAAAACCATCATGTTTTCTGGTTCTTAGAGAGCATAATGCAAGGGTTGTAAGGAGAATCTAAAGATGGGTAAAACCCAGTCCCTATATCTCATCAGAGACATCACAACGCAGTGAAGTTAGCAAATGATACTGACTTGTAGTTGCCCTATGGAGAGGATCAGACGTGTTGCTATTTTGAAAAGTGGTGTTACTACCCTTTGTTGTATTGGTAAATGGGGAGGGCAGCTTTCTTCCATGAGGCCTTCCAGGTAAAGCCTTTGTAATTGCCAGTGGTTGGGTATGAAAGATTATACAGAATATTTTGATATGTGGCATTGCAGTAGGCATATCTGGCAAGCTGAGACTATTGTAAGCCTCTGCCCAGCTTGCTTATAGGACAAGTTACATGCCAAAAGGACGAACTGAGAAGATGAGGGGCTGCATACACTTCTCACTATGCCTACTTGTTCAACAGGCTGTCACTCCTATCAGTGTCAGACCCTGTACAGTGGTAATGCAGCGGCCGAGGCCAGGCAGGTTCCCATTGGATTCAGGCAGACAGTAGAGGAACTTCGGAGTCAGAAACTGTCGGGCCATTCCAGTTAAATACAGTCTCTTAACTGTGGATGAGGAAAACCAGCAGGGAAGAAACCACTTCTTCCTGTAGCAGGCAAACAACCCCTTGCAATGGTGGACAGGCAATCCGCAATCCGCCATCTGAGTTGAGGGCAAGCACTCATAACCTTACATAGACTATACACACGTGGTGTTGCCACGTGCTCACATACTAATCATGTAAAATACAAGCGAGCAAGCCTAACACAGCTGTTTTCCCAACAATGTTCAAGGGGGAAAGGTGGACTATAAGGCTGAAGAGCTCTAAATCTCTGCCTGGGAAGATGGACCTTATTTGGATCATGGAGAACTCCAGGCCTGAAAGAGGGGATATTTAGGTGGAAAGTTAACATTACCATGGAGGTTTGAAACTCCATTACACAAGCAAATCAAAGAGCAACCAGAAGTTTAATATTGAATAGATACTCTTAGTTTTAAATGTGTCTTTGGGACAGCTGTGTCATGCTTGCTCACGGGTTTACCGTCTGGAAGCCCTTTGCCTGATTGATGTGTGAGTGTGTGGTCCCATGTGTGTATGACCTATATAAGGCAATGGGTGCTTGCGTTAAAGAGTTGGAGATTGCAGATGCAAGGATTGCCTGCCCACCACGGTAAGGGGCCATTTTGCGGTGTGTTTGCCTGAGAGATGGTTTCCCCTGCCTGTGTGCTTATCCACCATTGTGGCTTTATTAAATGGAATGGCCCAGCCCTTTCTGGTTCAGTAGTTTTTCTACCATCTGCTCGAATCTAATGTGAACCTTCCTGGCCTCAGGCACTGGCATTACAGTGTCCAATTTTGGAAAATAAATTGTATGATAACCTTAAGGCTAATAAGTGTTTTATATACAGGTTTCTGTGTTATCTATTGTCATATCTCACTGTCAAGCTAAGCATTACAGGTTCAATGCAGAAAACCAGGGTAAAATGATAAATGTTGGGACCTTAAATTGCCCTTAGCACAAGGTTAATGTAGTCACATAGGATATGGAGCCGATGGTATTACAGGGGTGACAGAATATTAGAAGTGATAGTCTTATACAAGAGTCAACCTTGGGATCTGTATTAACACTTAAGTTTATAAAACCTAACAGTTAAAAGTGAGAACCTCTCGGCTCTATATTAAGACTCATGAAAGCGAAACGTTTCAATACTACTAAATATAGTCACTAGCTAATGCATTTAAAACTGAGGGCTCTCATTATCAAGCAGAATTGTTCATGAAGATAATTTAGGCTGAATTTCATAAAAATCTGGCTAGACTATCATGGCTTTGTCACACATAATTTAATATTATTCTAGCAATCCTAATTATAAAGTGAATACAGTAGAGTGATAAATATTTGATTCATTCAAGGCCATCCAAAATGACATTTAAAAATAACTTTTATGATGTAAAAAGTATTAATCTGTGCAAATATGGTGACTTCAGTTTGAAGCAGTTTAAACAGGTATAGGGAAAACAGCTGTGGTTAGGCTTGCTTGCTTGTTTTCCGACTGCAAGCACTTTACATGATTAGTGCATGAGCATGTGACAGAAAGCCACATGTGCTTGTGGCCTGTATAAGGCTACCTATACTTCCCCCTAGGAGTGGATTTCCCAATCGCTGGCCTACTGCTACAAGGGGCAATTTTCCGTTAGCTTTCCCGCCACCATTAGAAGTGGTTTTCTCCTGTCTGTTCACTCGCCCACTGCAGTGAGGATCCAATAAACAGAAATGGCCCAGTGCCTTTTGGCTCCATAGTTCTTCTGTGGTCTGGCCAAATGTGATGTGAACCCGCCTGGCCTCGACCACCTGCATTACAGCAGGGTTCTTTAGCTGCAGGACTTCTCAGTGTGTTAACATGCTAAATATTGCACATTAAAAATCCCCAAAAGATGGGTTCAATAGGCACCATTTCCCACTTAACAAAACAACCCTTTGCTCTTTTATGTCTTTGCCCAGTGTTGTATAAAATATTTTGTCAGCTACAATTACAAATTAAAATCTATATTTCTAACCCCAAACTGGCAAAACTGCTCTGAAACCTAATTTCAGTAAGTAGTGAATATATATACTCAAATAATTACAAACTCTATTACAACTGAATTTGTCAAATTCACCTGTGTAAGTAATGCATTCTATATTTGACCTAACTTCACTTATTTTTTTAAAAATCTATTGTGCTGACATTGTTTAATAAAATTTATATATTTATATTGGTTAATAGAATATTATATACGTCTTACAAACCTCTTACTCAACCAGTCATTCCAATAATGTTTTCACCTGACCTGTGGTGGTGCAGTGGATAAAGCATCAACCTGGAACTCTGAGGTTGCCAGTTCAAAACCCTGGGCTTGCCTGGTCAAGGCATAAATCGGAGTTGATGCTTCTTGCTGCTCCCCCCTTCTCTCTCTCTCCCCTCTCTAAAAAATAAATTTAAAATTTTTTTCACTATTTGGATTGTTATAAGCTGCATAAAATGTATGCATAGATCTCATCCAGCCTTTGGAGGAGGTATTAGGCTTTGTGTTGGGGTCCATCTTTCCTACTTTAACCACTTATTAGGACATTGCAAGTGGGTATTTCGTTATCCTGACAGATGGGCAGAACAGCGACAAGGAATTTAGGAACAAACCATGCTTAGAAATCTAGTTAGTTAGCAGTTGAAATCAGAAAGGGTTGCAAGTAGATAATCTTGCCAATCTCTCAGACTCTAAATTTGTTTCAAATCATTACCCTGGATGACCATGACTGCCCTGAGTGCTGAATATTGAGTTTGTTCAGAGGAGCTGCTGGGATAACCTAATTGGCCACAGAAAGGATATGCTTCCCTATACTTTCAAGTATTTCTTTTGTCTGCCTTGTTTACAGCTATCCAACTTAATTCTGACATTGAATATCTGTTTGAGAATCGTTCCCTGTCTTGAAATATATGTGCATGAAGGGATATTGATTCCTGTTTTTAGATTGGCTGAGGTGTTTTTTTTTTCTTTCATCTCTTTTTTCTTTGTTTGTTTTTAAGCCTCAGACTCCAAGCCTCCTCCCCGATGATCAAGTCCTATTTGTTCAGATTAAGGAGGGCTCACATATAATATTGATCGGATTGCTCCTGAGCTTCAGTGGAGCATATTTGTAAATCTATGGTCAATTGAAAATAAGTCAGAAAACCGAACTATACTCTTCTTTGTTCTGGGTAATAATACAAAGTTGCTGTCAACCGCTGTCTTTCTTTATACTTTATTATATACTTTTGGTTAAAAGGCCAAACCCATGTAACTAAATGTTTTAATTAAGATTGTGAGCTTCCTTAAAGGGCTGATCTACTTGAAGTCATTCTCAATTTCTCCTTGAAAATATAATAAAATCATTGTTCTTTCTCCTGCATTCATTTAAGTGCATCTTTACTGTTCTTGTGTATATTTTCTAATCTGTCCTTCACACTAAATTAAACTATAAAAATTTGACTTCATAAAAATGTCTATTCAGTCCTACCACAGAAATTTAAATGGGAGAAAACCCTCATAAATTGTGATTCATGTTTAGAATATGCAGTCTTTTGAAATGCATTGATAGATCTTTAACAGTTTTCTGTCAGATGAACCTCACTTTTGGATTTAACAGACTGAATTCTTTCAAATTGTAATACACAAGTATAGATTATACCTCTCAAATTAAAATTACTTTTGAAGTCATTCCGCATTGCCATTTAGTTTTCTCTGTAAGCTCTTTAAATGCATGTTATATGACGAAAGCATTAACTAATTTGGCATAATAATGATAGCAATTTTAAATGGAGCTATGCATTTGATTTACAAGAAGTTGCAAATGTGTTCAATCGAATTATACATCCAAATATAAAGAAACAATTATTAGGTAAAATAAATTTTTTAAAGTACACCTTTCAACAGTTTCATAGTATTTGACAGAAGGATGCACCTATTGTTAGTTAAAAAGTTATGAAGCTACAATAATCTGAAATAAAAATAGTGATAAATGTATTATTTTTAAAGAAATTATTTTGTCAAATTACACTTAACACTGATGTCAAGGCAAAAAACGTGTGCAAATTACTAAATAATATAACAGCTCAAACATGTCCTTTTCAATCACTACAATTAAGGTACAAAAAGTTTTAATTCACGATGACAAAGGGAATAAAAAAGGAGACAACAGACAACAGCATTTTAGAAGTGTTAACAGAATTTTGGTTGGTCATATATAGCTAGATGAATGCTAACTGTTGGTCAAGTAAGTTTGTAAAATGTGATTTTTATGTTTGCTTGCTTATATTTTGCATTGGAGGCTGGGCAGCTCCAGGAAGTTGTGGTCTGTGAAATTGTAAAATTACCTTCTTGCTTGGGAAGGGCCATTGTTTTGCTAATGTTTGCTGGAAAAGAGATTTTTCAGAAAAGAAGAAGAGGCAGAAAGAAGCCATGTTTGCAGAGTGAGAGAGGAGAGAATGCAGAGTGCTTAAGAAGAAGCCATGTTGGCAGGAAAAGAGAAAGTGTGCAGATGGGGAACCAGAGCTGAGGGGCCCTTGGCCCTCCACTAACTAATTCAACAAAGTTAGGTAAGCTGAGACCAAAGCCCTACAAGAAACATAGTAACCAGAAACACATGCAGTTGTGTCTTGTCGACCAACAACACTACTCTCTGAGAGAAGCTCTTTCCATGTATTGCCTCATTCTTTAGTGTATTGATCCAAATCCTGTGTCTATGTAGGGTCAGGAAAATAAATTTTCCTCCTACCTTTCTAAGTTCTTCTGACTAGACTCATCATCAAATTAACATGAGACAGATTAACAGGAGAAAATTACCAAATTTATTACATATGTACATATGGGATTTTCATAAAAATATGAAGCTTGAGGACCAATAGGGCAGTTGAGGCATATATGCCATTTTTGGCTAAGGAGAAGTGGATTGTGGTTTGGAACTTCAAAGAGCAGGAAACTATTTACGTGAAGATGGAAAATAATATGTTTCACAAAGAAATGTATTCTGAGCCTGTTTAACAATGGGACACAGAGAGGATGGATCAAGTGGGCCCTGCTAAGTTTCCCCCTGTTAATTATACTTAGTTCATATTAAACTATAGTTATCTATGATGATATCTCCCTGCTTGAAGTAGGTCTCCTATTTAAATTATTTTAAGCACTTAGGGAGGAGCTTGAAGGCTTTTCCTAAGTCTTTCTTTTATTAAAATAAAGAAGGAAAGGGAGGAAGGAAGGAAGGAAGGAAGGAAGGAAGGAAGGAAGGAAGGAAGGAAAGAAGGAGAGAAGAGAAAGAAAGAAAGAACAAAAGAAAGAAAGAGAAAGAGAAATAAAGAAAAAGAAAGAAATGAAAGGGAAAGAAAAGAAAAAAGAAAAGCTAATTATAATTATCAATATCCCAAAAGGCATATTTATTTTGGGGTGGCAAATTCTGCTTCTCCTCATCCACATAATCAGAAATATTGTTATTCCAATATTAAGGGTATTTTTATTATTCAACTCAATAATTTTACTTTAATCTTTGTAGAAAGGACACAGTTCATCTATTTGGCAGTCAATAAAGCTGAAAACACAGTACTATAATCTACTGTATATGTATTGGTATCTTTGTTGTACAGAAAATCAGGATAGCCTCCCCCTGAAATTTTGAACTTCTGTAGTGTGGACTATGTGTTGTTGAAAACAAAATCACAGTTAACCAGACTAATTGCACTCTGATTAAAAAAAAAAAAAAGATTATTTTACATCTAATCAAAGATGCTAGCCTGACCTGTGGTGGTGTCGGTTAAAAGCGTCAACCGGGAATGCTGAGGTTGCCAATTTCAAACCCCAGCACATATGGGAGTTGATGCTTTCTGCTCCTCCCCCCTCCCCCCCCCCCTTCTCTGCCTCCTCTCTCTAAAAATAATAAATAAAATCTAAACAAAAGATGCTACTTATGAGATTGTGCTTTTCTGCACCACACAAAAAAGGGAACTATATGGTTTCTGGAATACACAGTATAGAGTCTAGAACCTTTTTAACTGTTCTTGGGCAATGTGAAGCACTATCACTTTTCCAGTAACCTCCAAGATATTGTAGATTGGAAAGATAGTTAAATATCTAAATCTTGGTGAAAAATAAATTCCATGAGAGTTTGTTTTATGTGAAAAAGCCAAGGAACCAGAATTTTGCATAACATAAAGTGTGGCCAGAAGGATCAATACTACTGAAAATTCAAGAAAAATGAAGACTGAAAATGTCTATTAGAATTAGTGACACAAGGTCAAGTTACAGGTGACTTCAGAAGGAGAATTTTCAACGGAATGATGAGGGCAAAAATCAACCTATATTTCACTTAGAAAATTTTAATAGCAGAAATTCTGTCACGTACAGATAGATGCATGAGTGTAGACAATGTGCTAAGAAGTCATAAAAGCATATGTTAGTAAAGGGAGGATATCTAAAATGTTCAAAGAAGTCTCATTAGATTCAGTGGCAGTATGAGCAACCTTATTTATATAAAAACAAATAATCTCTCTTAATTCCATATGCCAACCTGTTACCACCCTAACCCTATCCACTGGTTCACAGCCAGAGTTCCCCAAACTTCTCCTTGTGAGGTCACCAATAACTTTTTGTCACTAATTCTAATACATATTTTTCACTCTTCATCTTGCTTGATTTCTTAGCAGTATTGATCCTTCTGACCATACTTTACATTATGAAAGATTCTGTTACCTGTCTTTCTCACATAAAACAAGCAGAACTACCCGTCTTTCATAACTTTAGAGTTTTCTCTTCCCCAACTTGCCTCTCCTTTTTTGTGTTCTTTGCAGACTCATTTTTGCTATCTATTAATGAATCATTGCAATTTGCCCACTTTGAATATCATATTCTCTTATTTACTCATTGTATATTGTCTTCTTAACAAACACATCCATGCTAAACTGTACTAACCATTTCTATGGTATTAACTAACTCTCAAATATTTATCTCCATCATAGGACTTTCTTCTGAAATATATCATTATGAATTCACTTACCTAATCAACATACCTTTTAGGTTATTTCCAAGAAAATTTAATCACTACAAGGCCAAAATGAAAGTTGACAGTCTTCCATTTCTGAACCTGATCTTCTACTGTTCTCTAGTTCACTTAATGGACAATACCATTAATCTAGAAACCCAAGAGTCAGCACTGAGAACTCCTTTTCTCTCACTATTGTTCCTTCCTTGAGCAGAAATCAAATATTATTTACTTTACCTTCCAACGTCTTTCAAATCCATATACTTCTCTAATTTTTCACTGTCACACCCTTTCTGATTCTAAACTACTAGAAACTTTCTCTTGGGGTAGTATTGCAAAAACCTCTTAACTCCTGGCTTCACTTTAGGGCCTCTCTAAATTTTTTCATAACACTACACCTAAAATGACAACCATAAAATGCAAACTCCATCAAATAACCCTCTACTTAAAATCCTATTAGAATAGAGACAAAACACTATAAGATTAGAGACAAAACTTAGCATGGCTTACAGTGTCATGCTGGCTCTGGACTCTACTCATTTTTCCTGTTTCATCTCAAACCACTCTCCCTTGCTCTCTTTACTCAAGGTGCATTTCTAACTATTTAAATGTGCTTTTACTCACTCCCAAAATAAGGTATTTGTGTATGTTACTAGCTGATTCTACAATTTTTCAAACATCCTCTTGCTCACCAATCATTATTTATAAACACATTTTTATCTTTTAGAACTCAGTTCAAATATAATTTTATAAATTTCCTAAGATGACTTCCAATTTTTATCTCAAATCAATGCCACTCAAATCTTAGTCAGATTGCTTCACTATAGGATCTTATAGTGCAGTATTTATTTAGATCATTTTTCTCTGTTTGTGAGTAGACATCCATTGGTGTGATTATTTGATTTTAAGTTTATCTCATTAGAATGTAAGCTCATCAAAGGCAGCAACTATGTCTTATTAACTCACTGATGTCTAGCACCTAGTACAGTGCCTGGTAGTCAGACTTTAATAAATATTTGTTAAAAGAATGAATCAAATGATAAATATAGATATGTGTGGAGAAAAGACTTTATGTCTCATTAATATGGGGCTTGAAATCAATGAAGAACCATTCTGTGGTAAAGCTCCTAAATTTTCCAATTAATTAATTTGGTTCTAGATTTTTCCACACTTATAACAAACAAATTTTAAATAAAATTTCCACCTAAAATATAGTAAATAATTTATGTTTTTGATCTAATAAGAAACAGTATAGTGAGAACTCAATTTAGAATTTAGGTTCTTTTGCCACCACTATCTGACTAATTTATAGAATCACTTTACCTGAGCCTTAGTTAATTCTTCTATAAATTTACATTTTAAATTGAAATTTAAACAATTGGAATCAATTATCTTTGTAACCTCTAACTACATGAATACTTTGATATTTTAGGATGTCAAAAATCACTGATGAGTCTAGAAATTATTATTTTAAATAGATAATTAAGTTAAATACTTGGAGACAATGTTTAATTCATTAAAATATATCCATAAAAAGTCATACTACATTAATTTTTGCTTCTACTAAAGGATAATGGGAAAATTTTGCTTCTACCTATGATACAGAAAGCTGGAAGGTATTACTATTACACCAACAATAATAAAAAGTCATATAAATTGTGGAATCATAACTCTTCCTTAATGAATGAAAAAACTGAAATTACAGCCTGAAATCCAAGGAATTCAAGTACTTCCAAGTAAAGAGGAGACATAATTACTGAATCACACTTGACAAAGAATAAGATGGACACATGCTAAAACCATGTAAGTAGTTAAGAAGCATTCTTCCAAAATTTTAAACAAATAACTAAAGGTTGAGTTAGGATGGTATGAAAGTACGAAATCCATGGTAGCTGTAGACAAGAGAAGAGTTTGCATTCCTTCATAAGTTAAATCAATTAGACTTATACTTGGTGTTGAAACAAAATAGTAGGAACAGAGTGTAAAACCACAGAAAGTTTTGCATAGTGGTATAGATCTGGAGCAAAGAAGTGGTCACAGCTATATAAAATTAATGAAACCCCACTTAGACTCTACTTTCAACAGGTAAAAAACATTAAACTACTTAGGAAAGGTCAAGAAAATATCATCACCATTGTACAAGTGAAGATACATTTTGACAGGAGGAAGGATTAAAGCAAACAAACAAACAAACAAACAAGAAGAACTCTACCCTTAGGTCAGAAGGAGGAAATTATTCTTGTCATAGATTATTAATGGTTTCTTAATAATAGAGGAGAAAAGACTTCTGCAAAAGACTCGCTAAATATACACATCAGAGTTTGCCCCTGAGGAAAAGAGCAGGATCACTGAGAAAGCCCTAATGTTGAGATCCAAGAACACAGAGTCTAATTATGCTAAAAGCTGGACCAGAAAATCTGAGTGTCCCATGTAACCTACCACCAAGTTAACACGAGCACACAGTTACAAGGGTCAGACTATAAACAGAAGAATACAAAAAATGGGAGGAAATAATTAGTAATATAGTGTTGAAAAGTCTACACCTTATATTAAGGCAATATAATATTTTTGAATATTTAGATGTAATTAACTAAAGATATATATTGCAAACATCAGGATACTTTCATAAAAAGTTAAAAGCAATGTAAAAAATGAGTCACCATTGAAAATTAAATGTAATAAAACACACACACACACACACACACACACACACACACACACACACACACACATACTTGCCCTGGTCAGACAGCTCCGTTGCATAGAGCATTATCCTGAAGCCCAGAGGTTGTTGATTCAATCCCCAGTAAGGGAACACACAAGAGCATCTGAATGTTCCTGTCTCTCTCTTTCTCCCCTTTCTTCTCTCACTATAATTAATCAATCAATAAATACAACTTTTAAAAAATCACAATACAAAAATAGGCAGAAAAAAGGGAAACTAAGGAACATAGAACAGATGCAATAAAATAAAAAAGTCTGGTAGCGGCCCTGGCCGGTTGGCTCAGCGGTAGAGCGTCGGCCTGGCGTGTGGGGGACCCGGGTTCGATTCCCGGCCAGAGCACATAGGAGAAGCGCCCATTTGCTTCTCCACCCCCCCTCCTTCCTCTCTGTCTCTCTCTTTCCCTCCCGCAGCCAAGGCTCCATTAGAGCAAAGATGGCCCGGGCACTGGGGATGGCTCCTTGGCCTCTGCCCCAGGCGCTAGAGTGGCTCTGGTTGCGGCAGAGCGACGCCCCAGAGGGGCAGAGCATCGCCCCCTGGTGGGCAGAGCTTCGCCCGTGGTGGGCGTGCCGGGTGGATCCCGGTCGGGCGCATGCGGGAGTCTGTCTCTCTCTCCCCGTTTCCAGCTTCAGAAAAATACAAAAAAAAAAAAAAAAAAAAAAAAAAAAGTCTGGTAGCTTAATTCCAACAATATTAATAACAATATTAAGTGTAAATTGTCTAAATTAGATTGAGCAATTTGCAAGATTAATCTGCTTTACCATTTGTTTTTGTAAATAAAGGAATATGGAAAAACAGCCGTAATCAGACATTTATTTATTTCTCTGGCTGCTTGTATGCAAAAACAAGGAAGTTAAGTACTTGGGAAAGAGTCTATGAGCCAGCAAAGCTTAATCATTTATTATCTTTCCTTTTATGAAAAATAAAATTGCCAAACTATGGTCCAAACAGATAAATTAATAAGATTGGCAGATAAATGTTTTTTAAAGGAGATATAATTACACTGGGGAACAAAATTTTTGTTGCATTTACAAAAACACTTGCTCTTACCTACTTCGATTGTGCTGATCTCAAATCTGACATTATTTTTTCTCTGTAAGCTACAGTTCGTTTGCAATTTAAGATTTTAGGTTTTCATCTTATTGTAAAATTTTCAACAATAGTTTAACATAATGAAGTAGAATGTCTTCTTGGGCATCATCTTTGTGAAAATATAATAATTTATATAATGCAGTAAATATACTAATACACTAAAAGATATGATTGCATCAGAATTTGTCTACAATTTCAAAATAGAATATATTAAAACATTTATTTTAATCATAAAATTTGCACAAAACTTAAATTCTATTTAGGCAAAAATTTGCATTTGTAGCTCTTGCATTTGTGTTCTTGTTGAGGCCGATCTTGTTTGATGCTCCAGCAGTAGTTTGCTCATCACTAACAGCTCCAAGATTTTCAGGAAACTTATCAAGGTGACTGTTCAGGAAGTGAATCTTAATGCTCATGTTACATCCAATGTCATGGAAAGCCAACAGCATCTTTTGAACCAGAAGTTCATAGTTTTCTGCTTTTATATTGCCAAGGAAGTTCTTTGTAACTTCCACAAAAAACTGCCATGCTGCTTTCTCCTTTTATTCATCTTCCTGGCAAATTCTTCATCACGTATGAGGGTTCAAATTTGAGGTCCATAAAATACACCTGCTTTTGTCTTCTTGAAAGACAAGGCAGGAAAAGCAGAAAGAATATGTTGAAAGCATTCACTTTCTCTATTCAAAGCCTGAACAAACTGCTTTATTAAGCCAAGTTTGATATAAAGTGGGGGAAAAATGATCCTGTCTCGATTAACTACAGGTTCTGTCACAATATTTTGCATCCCTAATTCCAGAGCTTCACGTTTTGGCCACTCCTTCTGTGTCCAGTGTTTCTTCCGAGCTCAGCTGTCCCACAAACACAGAAAGCAAGGATACTTCGTGAAACCTCTCTGTTGTCCTAGCAGGAAATTTACCATTTTAAAATCCACATAAATGATCCAGTTATGTTCCTCATACTTCAGAAAGTCAAGGACAATTTTTATATCATTATAATCTTCTCACAGATGAGTTGAATAACCAATTGGAACTGCTGCATAAACATTACCGTTGTATAGGAGAACACATTTCAGACTCTGTTTAGAGTTGTCAAGAATTAGCCGCCATTCTGTTGGACTGTTAAGTGGTAACACCTAGCTGGCTGAGAAGACTACTGATATGACAGTAAATGAAGTGTTTGTCTTCAGAAAAAAGTCCACAAAAATTTGTTCACACTTCCTGAAATGGGATATTTAACTGACAGGTAAAGTACACTCTTTTCTTGAAGCCTGGAGGGTAATAACTCAGCTGCTTTCTTTGATAGGCCCAAATCTCTTATTAAGACATTCAATTCAGGTTGGCTAAACTGCTGAGGGGTTAATGACTGCTTGGCATCAGAAAAAGACCCTTCAGATTCTACAACCATTTCCTCATGCATCTTATCAAAATACACTTGATCACCATGTTCACTTTCTTCATCCTTAGAAGAAATAAAACCATTGAAAACTAGAACTGGGAGTGTCTCAGAGTGTGGGATAGGTCGTATTGCTGAAGAAATATTACGGTATGCAATCATATGCAATTTTTTTCTTGCTGATGCCCTTTGTATGGATCAGACAGAAATAACAGTCACTGCTGTGGTCCTTAGATTCATGCCAAACCATGGGAATACCAAAAGGCATTTCTTTGCATTTTCTTTTTGTCCAGTCACAAAGCATTTCTTCACAATTATGACACACAATATGAAGAGCCCAATTCTTGTCTTGATTGCCAAGGGAACTTGAAAATAGGCAATATATGCATGTGTCACAAATGATGAAATATTGCCCTTTTGATGTTGAAGTGTGTAACAGCCACATATATAATAGAAGGTGTCAGGACTATTCTTACATTTACACCTACTCAAATAATCCATGATTCAATCTTAAAACAAAATAAGAAGGTGTTTTTATCTAATAATAATTTTTTACATTTAAAAACAACTACAATTATGTAAAAGTGATGTTTGTAAAACATTAATTGCTTTGTGGTTATGTTCAATCCAAGAGTCATTCCTCTTTAACTCCAATTTAAAAACCAATGCATGCCATTAACTTACAAAAAAAAATTAAAATTGCATTAAAACCTGGAGCGTGCACCAAAAAACGGATTTAAAATTTGGAATCAGCAATGCAGAAGTATATAGAAAAAGTTCTAAAACCTCATGCAATGGGAAATGAAAAAATATTGTTCCCCAGTGTTATTTATATGCTAGCTATAAGTAACAATTTCAGAGCTTCCAGTCAAGATGGCAGAGTAGGCATATGCAGTGCTCACACCCTCTTACAACCAAAACAGTATTACAACTAAATTATAGAACAACCACCATTCAGAACCATCTGAACAGAAATTCTATAACAAAGGATTTGAAGAAGCCACATTGAGACTAGCAAGTGGAACAGAGCTGCAGAGATTGCTGGACCTACACCCACATGTGAGAGTTAAAAATAGGGAAGCATATCTCAGTTATGGTGTTCCATCCTTGTGGAGAAAGGGTCCCATTCCCACACAAAACCCTCTAGCCTAGTTCCAGGAAGAGAAATCCTCATTACTTCTTGCTGGGAAAACCAGTGGGGATTGTAGATGAGTGAGATGGAATGTTGTTGAAATTCTAGGCAGTCCTGTTAAATGGCCCCAAAACAGACTTAGATTCACTCACTCTGAACTCCAGCACTGGGGCAACAGCTCAATATGCACCAAAAACATACTGAGAGAAAGTAAATTGAATGACTTCAGGAGAAGTAAGGGCTGGAGAGGCAGGTTTCACCCAACAGAAATATTCCCAAAAGCTATTCTTTCTTTGCTGAACCCTTCCCCACAGGCTCAGACAGGCCCTATATTTGAACCACCATCAACCTGGTAAACATTGTCCATACCTTACCCAGATGATTCCCTGAGACTCAGAAAGCACATTCTCTTCTAAAATATTTTTTAAAAAGTTTAAAAATGCCAAAAACAGAGAGAGACTCTTAAAAGAACAAGAGAAAAGCAGTTATCTACAAGGACACTCTCATAAGGCTGTGAGTTGATTTCTGAACAGAAATTTTGCAGGCCAGAAGTTATTGGCATAAAATATTCAAAGGGCCTACAACCAAGATTACTTCAACCAGCAAAGCTATAGTTTAGAATTAAAGTACAGCCTGACCAGGTGGTGGCATAGTAAATACAGCAACAGACTGAGATGTGGAGGACCTAGGTTCAAAACCACAAGGTTGCCGGCTTGAGCGTGGGCTCACCAGCTTGAGCACGGGGTCGCTGACTTGAGCATGGGATCATAGGCATGACCCCATAGTTGTTAGCTTGAGCCCAAAGGTCATTGGTTTGATGTCCAAGGTCTCTGGCTTGAGCCCAAGATCGCTGGCTTGAGCAAGAGGTCATTTTCTCTGCTGAGGTCCCCCAGTCAAGGCACATATGAGAATGTAATCAATGAACAACTAAGGTGCTATAACGAAGAATTCATGCTTCCCATCTGCCTCCTTTCCTGTCTCTCTATCCCTATCTGTCCCTCTCTCTGACTCCCTCTTTGTCTCTATCAAAAAAAAAATGACCAGGCAGTGGCACATTGGATAGTGTTAGACTAGGATGTGGAAAAAAAAAAAAAGAAAGAAACAAAAAGAACCAAAAGACAGATAAAGAGCTTGAGATAAGAAAAAGTTTAAAAAGTTCATCACCATTAAACCAGTATTACATGAAATGTTAAAAGGTCTTATTTAAGAAGAAAAAAATATTTTTAAAATATGAATGATAAAATGACAATTAATATACATCTATCAACAATTACTTCAAATCTTTCAATCCAAAAAACATAGGGTGGCTCAAAGAATAATAGAACAAGAACTTTACATATATTGTATACAAGAGATTCACTTTAGTTAGAAAAAGATATTTTATGCAAACTGAAATAAATAAAAAAGTTGGGTTAGCAATACTTATACCAGACAAAATAAATTTTAAAACAGAGTCTATAGCCTGACCTGTGGTGGCGCAGTGGATAAAGCGTCGACCTGGAAATGTTGAGGACGCCGGTTCGAAACCCTGGGCTTGCCTGGTCAAGGCACATATGGGAGTTGATGCTTCCAGCTCCTCCCCCTTCTCTCTCTGTCTCTCTCTCCTCTCTCTCTCTCTCTCTCTCTGTCTCTCACCCTCTCTCTCTCCTCTCTAAAAATGAATAAATTAAAAAAAATAAAAAAGAGTCTCTTAAAAAAAAAACAGAGTCTATAACAAGAGACAGAGAAGTACTTAGCAATTCCAATTCTGGATATTTATCTGAGAAAACACAAAACATTAAATCAAAGAGACATAGAAATGCATATATTTATAATAACATTATTTATAATCACCAAAACATGGATGCAATCTAAGTGGCCATCAATAAATGAATGAATAACGAAGAAGTGGTACATACATATAGTGCAATATGACTCACCCATTAAAAAAGAAATTTTGCCATCTGCCATACATGGATAAACCTAGGGTGTTGTGTTGAACATAATAAGTCAGAATAAAAAATTTCACTTATATGTGTAATCTAAAAAACAAAATAAACAAACAAGCAGACAGAAACAGACTCAGAGACAGAGAACATTTTGGCAGTTGCCAGGTGAGATGGTGTCTAGAGACTGGGTGAGAAAGGTGAAGGGATTAAGAAGTACGCATTGGCAGTTACAAAATAGTCATGAAAATTTACAGTATAGGGAACTAGACATTGATATTGTAATAACTACATCTAGTGCCAGATGGGTACTAGATTTATCATGGTTATCACTTTGCACATTACATATTTTAGCATACATGCTGCTGAAATGAGTATACTTTATAAATTATAAAAATGTCTCATCACTAGATTGTAAACCCGAAACTAATATAACGATATTGTATATCAGCTGTAATTAAAAATAATAGTTTCTTAAAAGTACATTCTGAGGAAAGGTCATTGAATGTCTACCCAGTTGTCAAAATTAGAATAGAAGATAATCAAAATACCTGTAATTCATTTTATAGAGAAAGAAGCAGAGACCCAGGAGGACAAGTGGCTTACCTAAGTTTATACATTTGGTGACAGAACCAATACTAATACACAAGTCTGTTTCCAAGTTCAGAAATGTTTTACGTCTTCCACTCATCAAATTAATAAACAAAATTATGTTAAATGAAAAGATTCAGAGACAAAATGCTATGTATTATATGATTACATTAATGTCAAATTTCTAGAGTGGCAAAATTACACAGACAAAAAACAGATCTGTGGTTGCCTGGCACTGAGTGCATAAGCAGGGACTGGGCAAACTGGCAAGAGTGGGCTTTTTGGAGGGTGAAAGTATTCTAAAAATGGATTGTGATAACTGTGTGCAACTCTATAAATTTCCTAAAACCCAAACTGTGAATTATATGGTATGTAAATTATACTTTAATAAAACTGTTCCATTTTTTTAAAGAAACTTTTTTTAAATATAAGGAGATAAGTTAGAAGTAAATAAAAGATATGAGCCTGACCTGTAGTGGCACAGTGGATAAAGCATCAACCAGGAAGACTGAGGTTGCCCGTTCAAAATCCTCCACTTGTCTGATCAAGGCACATATGGGAGTTGATGCTTCCTGCTCCTCTCTCTCTCTCTCTCTCTCTCTCTCTCTCTACCTCTCTCTCTCCTCTCTAAAATGAATAAAATTTTAAAAAATTAAAGAAGGGCAAAAATTTATTTAAAAAATAAAGGAAAAAGATATAACACACATGCAATAATCAAAACAAACCTAGCGTGGCCATTTTAGACAAAGTAAACTTCAGAGCAATAAAAATATCAGGGATGAATAGAACCATTACACTTTCATGAGTATGTCAATTCATCAAGAAGTTGTAAATATCCTAAATGTACATGCATCTCACAACATAGTTAAAAATACATGAAGCAGAAAATAATAGAACTAAATAGATAAAAATAATAGGTCACAATTATATCAAAGACTCAAATATCCTTCTTTCAATAATTGGTGTAACAAAAAGGCAGAATATTCCAAGCAAGGCAGTCCATCAATTTCACAATATTTATGAAACACTGAATGCTCAAATATCAATAAAAAGTATTTTAAAGTGCATATAGAACATTCACCAAGATAGACTAGATTATACTCTATAATGCAAAACTCAACCAATTTACAGAATTGAAATCATAAAAACTATGTTTACTAAATATAAAGAAATTAAATTGGAAATAAATAACAGCAAAGTAGCTGCAAAGACCCAGTAATTAAAAAATAACATAATTTTAAATTATCCACAAGTTAAAAGAAATTAAAACTTGAACTAAATAGAAATAAAAATATAGTTTCACTACTTATAAAATGCCACTAAAACATTGTAAGGCAAAATGATTGCATCAAATTTTTATAGTACAAAATAAAAAAGTTCTGAAATCAGTGACCTGAATTTCCAACCTAATAAACCAGAAGAAGAAAAGGATATTAAACCCTAAATGAGCAGACCAAGAAAAATAATAATGATAAGAACAGAAAATTATGAAATTGAAAATAAAAAGTAGACAAAATAATGAAACTAAAATTGGATCTTTTTACATAGTAATAAT
Source organism: Saccopteryx bilineata (assembly GCF_036850765.1). Lineage (NCBI taxonomy): Eukaryota > Metazoa > Chordata > Mammalia > Chiroptera > Emballonuridae > Saccopteryx > Saccopteryx bilineata. Next base: position 52,880,390 of record NC_089502.1, read on the forward strand.
ATGGATAATTCTCTACTTAAACTAATCCATAAAAGGAAAACATTTTACTAAGTCCATAAATTTGTCAAAATGATAAGAAATGCACAAATTTGTTGAAAAATATAAACTACAAAATTGCACTCAAGAAGATGACTTGATGAAGTAAATTTATAATAAAAGGGCTTTTGTGTAGAAAACCTCACTTCTGTGTGGTTCTCCATTATTCTTATTCTACAATCATACTCAGCACATTTCTAACATCAACTGTGTAGAACTTTCTTCTCACACCAAACTATTGTCTGTGACACCAGACGAGTGTTCCACAATTTAACTCAGTTCTCACACTATCTATATAGAGATAGCTTCAGAGCTCAACTGTTAAAGACTCTGGCTAATGAGGCTCGCACTCTCCACTTTAGATGCCAATGGCAGTTTGTTTACAACTTTTGTACAACCTGGCTACAAGTCAAAGGTTCCCATAACCTCATTCCCGTTGGATTTGATTATTTGCCAGAACAGTTCACAAAATTCAACAAAACACTTCATTACACTTATTAGTTATTATATAATAATGGATAAAGACATTGCTATCACCCAGGACATTGCAAGAGATTCAGAAACTGTGTCAGGAATGAGGGTCAAAACCTCATAGACATAAACAACCAAATGGTGGGTAAGAGAGGGAAAGATAAATGGTGAGAAGGCAAAGAGAGTACAGAGGGTCAAATTTTTAGCAATAGAAGACCAAATTTGGGTGATGAACACACAGTGGAGTATACAAATGTTGTAGTGTAAAATTGTACACCTAAAGTTTATATAATATTATTAATCAATGTTACCTCAATAAATTTAATTAAAATAAAAAAGAGTAAGTATTGAAACAAAAGTTGATCTTAGTGCTCTTGTCATGTAAGAAATTTCAAGAACTTATGAAGTCCTGTTCTGGAAATTAAAAGTGAATGTGTGTGTGTGTGTGTTTATTATGTCACACCTTCCAATGAAAAAAACAAACTTCAGGTCTAATATGCTTAACATATAAAATATATCCATTATTTAAGAAAGACTAATATCATTTCTACAAAAATTCTGCACCAAACAAAAGAGCAAAGCTTTGAAATTACTTTCATAAGTACGGTAATACTCTTATATTAAAACTGAAAAAAGACATTAAAAGAAAGCTCCAAGCAAATATGTTTCATGAATATAGACACAAATGTACTCAACAAGATATTAAATCAAATCTAACAACATAAAAAAGATAATAATGCGAGATCAAGTGTAGTTTATTCTTGGAATGCAAAATTAATTCAACATTCAAAAATCAAACAATACAAGGTAACCTCCTGATAGATGTAGTAAGGAGGTTTGTAAAACCATTTCTCCATAGAAGCAATAAAAATACTAACATTTTTTAAATCAATTTTTATACATTCTTTATATTAATTAAATGCTTGTAGCACTTACAAGAGTATTACCTGCTGAGCTTTGGTAAAAAAAAAAAAAAAAAAAAAAAAACTTCAGGGGACTTTGAAAAGCTCAGACACATTCCTTGGGATCTAGACAATGTGTATATTCGGCTGTATGTTTGACCAGGAAATATATGAGGTGCCCAGTGACTCACCTCTGATGGAAATTAAGACACATTATTTAAATCAGTTATTATTTATAGGTTCAAAGAACTAAAAGAATACATGTAAAAAGAATTAAAAAACTATATGAGAACAATTTCTAACCAAATAGAAAGTTAACAATGAAAATGTAGATGTTAAAAAAAGAACAGAATAAATATTCTAGGATTAAAATAAACAAAAATAAAAAAATTAATAGAGAGGTTCAACACCAGGATTCACTTAGCAGAAAAAAGAATTAGTGAATCTGGGCTCTGACTGGCTGGTTCGGACAGAGCATCAGCCCTCTGTGTGGATGTCCTGGGTTCTATCCCCAGTCAGAGCACACATGAGAAGCAACCATCTGCTTCTCTTCCTTTCCTTCTCCCCCTTCTCTCTCTTCTTCTGTAACAACTAGTGGCTTGATTATTCTGAGGATCAGCCCTGAGCACTGAGAATAGTTCAGTTGATTCCTGCATCAGCCCCACATAGGGGTTGCCAAGTGAACCCCGGTCAGGGCCCATGCAAGAGTTTGTCTCTCTACCTCACCTCCTTTCACTTCAAAAAAAAGGGGGTTGGGAATTAGTGAACCTAAAAATAAGCTTCAACAGAGCCTGTCCTCCCAGTACTACATACAGAGAGGATGCAACAACCTTCCTAGATCTAGCTTGATGGTCATCAGAATAAATAGCTGTAAATTCTTTCTTAAGGATCTAAATCCTGTACAAGAACACAGACTGACAGGGACTACCTTAACAAGTATTAAGAGTCATTGCCACTTCATTAAAAGCTTCCAGGCCTGACCTGTGGTGGCGCAGTGGATAAAGCGTCGACCTGCAAATGCTGAGGTCGCCGGTTCAAAACCCTGGGTTTGCCTGGTCAAGGCACATATGGGAGTTGATGCTTCCAGCTCCTCCCCCCTTCTCTCTCTCTCTTTCTGTCTCTTTCTCCTCTCTCTCTCTCTCTCTCTCTCTCTCTCTCTCTCCCTCTCTCTGTCCTCTCTAAAAATGAATGAATGAATAAATAAATAAATAAAAATTAAAAAAAAAAAAAAGCTTCCAGTGGTAATGTGAATCCAGCCTGTCCCGTATTTTGAAAGTATTTTCAAGTTATAATGATGCAAAGCGTAGATAAGTTTTTTTCTTACATCAATTCAATGTGACAGAGAGAGAGCCTTTTGTACCAGATAGAGTCAGTGGAACCAAAAATACATTTCCAAAGTCAAAATATTGAGTTTTCAGTTCTATATCTTCTCCATATTAAACACTCCTTTTTTTTTATAAACAGCACAGTACCTAAAATCATAATGCTATGACAATATTCTAAGTTCCACTATCTCTCCATTCTGATTTCTTATTCCTTTTGGTCCTCAGGTCACCATTCACTCCCCCTGCCCAATGACAGTCACTCTTATGGTGATCTACATGTCACCCAACCAGTTTCTCCTTGATATTTCCAATCAATGCAGCCAACATCCTTGCCAAATGAGCAGCGTCATCAACTTCAAAGTTTCTACTTCTGATGTTAACAGAAGGAAACAGGAAAAGGCTTCATGAGACTGTGTTTATAAAGTCTAGATTACTGTATAGTAATATCTTCAGCTTTCACATTTACTCATCACTCACTCACAAACTCACTCAGATGCACTGCCTGCCCTATCAGTTTCATTCATGGTAAGTGCCCTATACTAGTGTACCATATTTTATATTCATGCTATATTTTTACTTTACCTATTTTATGTTTAGATATATTTAGATACACAAATACCACTGTGTTAAAATCGCCTATAGCATTTAGTACAGTAAAATGTTGTACAGGTTTGTAGTCTAGGTGTGAAGTAGAATATATCATATAGGTTTGTGTAAGTGCACTCTGTTCACACAATAGCATTGCCTAAGAATGTGTTTGTCAGAATACATTCTCCTTGTCAAGCAGCACATGACTGCAAACATCATATTCAATCATATTCAGGCATGACATTTTCAAAGTGCTGAAAGAAAAAAAGATTTTGAAACAAGAATTCTATATCCAGTTAAACTGGAGTTCGAAAAAAAAATGAAAATATCCACAAAAGCTGAAAGAATTTATTCACTAGCAGACCTGCTGTCCCAACAGGAAATATTAAAGGGAATCCTTCAGGCTGAAATCAAAAGACACAATCCATATGAAGCAATAAAGGACATAAACAAAAGTAACTATAAAAGTAAATTTAAAAGACAGTATAAATGTATTTTTGTGCATAATTTTTATTAATCCTGTCTGAATTAAAAGACAAATTCATAAAGTCATAGTTATAAAACTGTGTTGATGATCTTATAATGCATAATCATGTAAGTTGTCTGATAATACTAACAAAAACAAGAAGAAGGGAATAAATATTGGAATAAAGTTTATAAAAATAAATCTTCATATTGATTTACAGCAGTTTGGTAGAGGAGTGAGGGAGATATTTTCTTTCCCAACTAATGTTTTTGGAACTTTATACCATATACAAAATTTAACTACAAATAATCAAAAAATTAAATGTAAGACTTCAAACTATAAAACAACCCATAGATATAAACTTTTTTGGCCTAGTATTAGGCAATGATTTCTTAGATATGACATCTAAAGTACAGGCAACCAAAGAAAAAATAAATTGAACTTAATAAAAATTAAAAATTTTCATGCCTCAAAGAACATAAAGAAATATAAGTATTTCTGGAATAATTAAAATAGAACAAAGAAAATAAAAAGACAACTGACAAAATAAGCAAACAGATTTGCAAATCATATATCAAAAAATATTTAAGTCTGGTATCTAGAATATGTTACAAAGATCTCTTACACCTCAACAGTAATATATAAGTAAATTTGAAATAAGGAAAAAGTATTTGAGTAGACACTTCTCAAAAGAAGGTGTACAAATGGTGAATCAGACCATGAAAAGACATTATTAAGCATTTGGGAAATGCAAATACAAACCACCATGAAGTATTCCTTTACACCCATTAGGATGGTTATAATCAGAGAAAAACACAAATATGTTTTGGCAAAGATGAAACTTTCTTACATTGCTAGTGGGAATGTAGAGTTTTATATTCCTCTGTGGAAAAAAAATTAGCAATCCCTCAAAAAGTTAAACATGAGGTTACCACATACACCAAAAATTTTACTCTTAGGAGTTCACAGAAAACTCATGTATCAATGTTCACAGCCTCATTATTCATGATAGTTAAAAAGTAAAAACAAACAAAAAAACAAAAACCTTTATTAACTGATGAATGAATAAACAAAATGTGTTGTATCCACACAGTGGAATATTATCCAGTCATGACTAGAAATAAAGTATTGATTCATACTACAACATGGATGAATCTTGGAAACAATATGCTAAGTGAAGGAAGCCAGACACAAGAGACAATACCCTGTAAGATTACATTTAATTCAATTAGTCAGAAAAGTCAAATCATAGAGATAGAAAGTTGATTTGTGTTTGCCTGAAGCTGGGAATAGAAATGGGAATTGTAAGCAGGCATGCTGGCTATTTTGGGGGAATGAAAATATCCTAAAGCTGATTAATAATGATGATAACATCGCTTGGAAAATCTCATTAAAGTAATTAATTGTGCATTTAAAATGAGTATATTTTGTGATTTGCAAAATATACCTCAATACATTTGTTAAATATTGATGAATATAAATCACCATGTCAGCAGATTAAAAATATAAAACCACATGATCAACACATATGGTTTAAGATACACACTTGGGAAGAGTTTGATATCTATTCTTGATACCAGTTTCATTAAAAAAATAGAAGAGAATTTATTTAAGGTTGTAAAGAACATCTACAAAAACCTATAACTAATATCAAACCTAATGTTCCACAATGGAATGTTTTCCCCTTGTTGGTAGCAATGAAATAATGCCCATTCTCACCATTACTATTCAACATTATACTGAAAGTCCTAATCAGTTCAGTGAGGATAAAGAAATAACTAAACACAGTTTATACAGATGAAGACAGAAGTAAATTTTCTCACTTAACAGAAGGTTTGAATATTTACTTAGACAACTCTAAAAAATTACAAGAGTTATTAGAACTAATAAGCATCTTTAGCCAGATTTCAGGACACTAGGTCAATATAAAAAAAAATCAACAATTTCAATATACTAAGAATGAAAATCTAGAGTCTGTTAAACTACCAAACAACAGCATAAGAATACACAGTCTTCTCAAACACACATCAGTCATTTTTTATTATAAATTATATGTTGGGCCACAAAACAAATGTTAGCAAATTTTAAAAAATTAAAATAATAACATGTATATTTGCTGACCACATGGTATAAAACTAGAAATCAACAACAGAAGGAAAAAATAGAGAATTGACAAATACAAGGAAATTAAACCACATCCCCGAACAATCAATGAATCAAAGGATAAATGAAAAGGAAAATAACATATGAGACAAATTAAATTGAAAACACACAAAACTTATGGCATATGGCAAAAACAGTTATAGGAAGGGCTTTTATAGTGATAAACATTAAAAAAAGCATATAATTTTTTTACTTTCTTCCTTTATTCTATTTTATTACTTAGAATAGAAGTAAAATTTCAAAAGCAATTTCAAGTTGTATAAATATAAAAATATTTTCTCCTGAAATACAAATCAAATAATGCAGATACTGCATAATCTAAGAGGCACATATATCTTTATGAATTATGTTGGAAAGTTTTAGTAAGTTACTAAAAGTATTCATGGAAGCTCCGAATGAATGATTTTATTTTAAAAACAAGACAAACTAAACTTACAGTTTCTTCCCCTGCGTTTTGAAAAGATTTATTATTGCTTGGATAAACATACCTTTGCCCTCAAAGAGTCATTTCTGCTTGGTCTCTATTGGCTATAGACAACATATTTAATTCCCTCAGAAAACCATGAATTATTTTAAGAACAGTTATTTAATCTCATTTTGACAAACCAATCTCTCTCCCTCCCTTTCAGTGTAATTAAAAGATTTCCCTTGGGGAAGACAAGATGGCACTGGAGTAGGCGGATTTAGCAACATCCACCTCCCAGAACCACAGTGGATTACAAACTAATTTTAAGAACTAGCATCTGGAAAGACCAACTTTTGACTAAACTAAGAGGACTCTTCAACCAAGGAACACGGAAGAAGCCACACCGAGACTGGTAGGAAAAGTGGAAATGCGGAGAGGACTGCCCAGCTCCCCAGAGCGAACTGCAGCCCAGAGAGACTCGTGTGGTGGGAAGTGAGTTTAGCAGAGAGGGGAGGGTCCTGAGTCCCAGGAAAAAAAGCCCCAACCTGTAGCTGCAGAGCCTAGAAGAGGTGTATGGACAGTATTTAGCTGAAAACAAGTTAGGATACTGTTTGTGGGAAAAAGACTGATTTCTCGGACCCAGGATTCTTTTTAAAGGGACTGCACAGAATGCCTTTCTCACAACCACTCACCCGGGGCTCTGGGGGATGAGGAGAGAAGAGAGGAGCCAGTAGCAGGAAGAGAGTGTAATCTAGGAGGCACAGGGAGAAACATTTTGGGAGACAGCTACCCTAGCCCCTGGGACAAGTCACTCCCCAAATCTGAAGTGAATATTTCCCCTGGAAACAGCAATACCAGCAAAGGGAAGCAGGACACGAGACAAACAAGCTCCCCCACAGCACTCAGAGCATAGTTGCTTAGAAGGAGGGAGCTTTCGGGACTACAGTAGTGAGTGTTAGAGTATGAGCTGCAGCGCCCCCACACAAACCACTGAGGGCTCGCCAGAGGGTGGGCAGTGGTGGGATGTGGAAGCGCAATACTGTCGACAAGGGTGGAAGCTGGCTGGCCACCACTGGCCCCAGGTGTGAGCTCAGTCTTGCCTGGCTGGGGAGGACGGTGTGTGCAAAAGCAGTCAAGCCCAGCTGCAGGCATCCTGCAATCCAGCCTGTGAAAAAAGGGCGGGAATCCCGAAAAAAGTGGAGATCAGCCCTTGAGCAAGGGCGCAGGAGCACAGCTTTTCCCCACCCGTGGAACCGAGGCTTATGGCCTGACTTGGGAGCCGGGTCTTCCAGTGGAAGTGGAGCCAAAACCTCAGAACAGGCAGAGTCCCGCTACTGAGCATGGGCACACAGGCCCGCCTGGCCTGTGAAGCCAAGGCTTGCAACAGTCCCACGAGCAGGCTCCTCCTGCAAGGGAGGGTCGAAAGCCTGAAAACAGGCGGAGACTCACAGCTGAGCAAAGTTACTTGCCACTGCCCTCAGGGCAGAGCATAATGCCACCCATGGGGGTGGGGCAAAGGCCAAGCCTACCAAGGCTTGTACACCTAAGCATGTGATCACAGCCACTCCCGTGAAAGAGAGGTGGAAACCACAGCAACAGCCCCAGTGGGCAGGCAACAGCAATGCCCATACCAAAATGCCCTAGGCAGCAACAGCAGAGGGGGTGGTGGGCTTGCAGAAAGACCACACCTAGGGAACAGAGGCCACACCCAGTAAACTCCAGTGGCCAAAACCTTCCCTTACATAGAGAAAATGAGAAGGCAGAGAAATGGAACAGAAATGAATCAAGAGAAATCCTCAGAAAAGGACCTGAATGAATCAGATATAACCAAATTACCAGATGCAGAGTTTAAAATAATGATTATTACGATGCTCCAAGATATTAGAACAACAATAGATGGGCATTATGAACACCTAAATAAAGAGATAGCAAATATAACAAAGGACATTGAAATAATAAAAAAGACTCAGTCAGAAATGACAAATACAATATCAGAAATGAAGAATACAATGGAAAGAATTAAAAGTAGGATGGATAAAGCTGAGAATTGAATCAGCAAGTTAGAGGAAAAGATAAATAAAGGCATAGAATCAGAGCAGAAAAAAGAAAAGAGACTCAAAATGTCTGAGAAAACTCTAAGAGAGCTCTGTGACAACATGAAGAGAAATAACCTCTGCATCATAAAGGTTCCTGAAGAAGAAGAGAAAGAACAAGGAATAGAGACTTTGTTCAAACATATCATAGCTGAAAACTTCCCTCAATTAAGGCAGGAAAACATCTCACATATTCAAGAAGCACAGAGAACTCCATTAAAGAGAAAACCAAAGAAATCAACACCAAGATATATCATAATTAAAATACCAAAGCTAAGTGATAAAGAGAAAATATTAAAGCTGCTAGAGAAAAAAAGCCTATCACCTACAAAGGAGCCCCCATAAGGTTGACTTCTGACTTCTCAACAGAAACACTTGAGGCCAGAAGGGAATGGCAAGAAATATTCAAAGTAATGCAAAACAAGAGCCTACAACCAAGACTACTTTACCCAGCAAGGCTATCGTTTAAAATCGAAGGAGAAATAAAAAGCTTTCCAGACAAAAAAACCCTCAAGGAATTTACTACAACCAAACCAAGGCTGCAGGAAATGCTAAGGGGCCTGTTGTAAACAGATCAAAGGAGAAAAAGAGTATAGCAAAAGAGGAATACAGTTTTAAAGAATAAAATGGCAATATACAATTACATATCAATAATAACCTTAAATGTAAATGGATTAAATGATCTGATCAAAAGACATAGGGTAGCTGCGTGGATAAGAAAAGAGGACCCATACATATGCTGTCTACAAGAGACACACCTTAAAATAAAAGATGCATATAGACTGAAGATAAAAGGATGGAAAAAAAATATTTCACGTAAATGGAAATGAAAAAAAAAGGTGGGGTAGCAATACTTATATCAGAGAAAATGGACTTCAAAACTAAGACTAAATTTAGAGATAAAGAAGTTCAATACATAATGATAAAGGGAGCAATTCAACAGGAAGATATAACAGTTATAAATATCTATGCACCTAATATAGGAGCACCTAAATATATAAAGTAGACTTTGATGGATTTAAAGGTGAGATCAACAGCAATACTATAATAGTAGGGGATTTCAATACCCCACTAACATCACTAGATAGATCCTCAAGAAAGAAAATTAACAAAGAAACAGCAGACTTAAAGGACATACTAGATCAACTCAATTTAATACATATCTTCAGAAACTTTCAACCTAAAACAGCAGAATATACATTCTTTTCAAGTGTTCATGGTACATTTTCTAGAATAGACCACATGTTAGGTCACAAAAGTGGTCTCAAAAATTTAAGAAGATTGAAATCATATCAAGCAGTTTCTCTGATCACAATGGCATGAAACTAGAAATCAACCACAACAAAAAAATAGAAAAATACTCAAATACTTGGAAACTAAATAGCACGTTATTAAATAAAGAATGGGTAAACAAAAAGATCAAAGAAGAAATTTAAAAATTCCTAGAAATGAATGATAATGAGCATATATCAACTCAAAATTTATGGGACACAGCAAAAGCTATCCTGAGAAGAACGTTCATAGCATTACAGGCATACCTCAAGAAGCTAGAAAAAACTCAAATAAAAAACTTGACCCTACTTCTAAAAGAACTAGAAAAAGAACAGCAAGTAAAGAACAGAGTTAGTAAAGGGAAGGAAATAATAAAGATCAGAGCAGAAATAAATGACATAGAAGCTAAAGAAACAATACAGAGGATCATGAAACCAGGAGCTGGTTCTTTGAAAAGGTAAACAAGATCGATGAACCTTTAACCAGACTCACCAAGAAAAAAAAGAAAGAGGACTCAAATAAATAAAATTAGAAATGAGAGTGGAGAAGTAACAACTGACACAACAGAAATACAAAATATTGTAAGAAAATACTATGAAGAACTATACGCCAAAAAACTAGACAACCTAAATGAAATGAAATAATTCCTTGAAACATATAATCTTCCAAAAATTAATCTGGATAAATCAGAAAACATAAACAGACCAATTACAATAAATGAGATTGAAACAGTTATCAAAAAGCTCCCAAAAGAAAAGTCCTGGGCCTGATGGCTTCACAAGTGAATTCTACCAAATATTCAAAGAAGAAATAACTCCTATCCTTTTCAAGCTATTTCAGAACATTCAAGAGGAAGGAAGACTTCCAAGTTACTTTTATGAGGCAAGCATGATTCTCATTCCAAAACCAGGCAAAGAGAACACAAAGAAAGAAAATTATAGGCCAATATCCCTGATGAATTTAGATGCTAAAATCCTCAACAAAATATTAGCAAATCAGATCCAGCAATATATGAAAAAAATCATACACCATGATCAATTGGGATTTATTCTTGGGAGGCAAGGCTGGTACAATATTTGCAAATCAATCAATGTGATTCATCACATAAAAAAAAAGGAAGGAGAAAAACCACATGATATTTCAATAGATGCAGAAAAAGCATATGATAAAATCCAGCACCCATTCATGATCAAAACTCTCAGCAAAGTGGGAATACAGGGAACATACCTCAACATGATAAAGGCCATCTATGACAAACCCACAGCCAACATCATACTCAAAGGGCAAAAATTAAAAGCAATCCCCTTAAGATCAGGAACAAGGCAGGGGTGCCCCCTTTCACCACTCTTATTCAACATAGTTCTGGAAGTCCTAGTCACAGCAATCAGACAAGAAAAATAAATAAAAGGCATCCAAATTGGAAAAGTAGAAGTAAAATTATCATTATTTTCAGGTGATATGATATTGTATATAGAAAATCCTAAAGTTGCAGTCAAAAAACTACCAGACCTGATCAATGAATTTGGCAAGGTGGCAGGATATAAAATTAATACTCAGAAATCAGAGGCATTTTTATACACTAACAATGAACTGTCAGAAAGAGAAATTAAGGAATCAATCCCCTTTACCATTGCAACCAAAAAAAATAAAGTACCTAGTAATAAATTTAACCAGGGAGATTACAGACTTGTATGCGGAAAATTTAAAACATTGATAAAAGAAATCAGGGAAGATACAAACAAGTGGAAGCATGTACCGTGCTCATGGTTAGGGAGAATAAACATCATTAAAATGTCTATATTGCCCAAAGCAATTTATAAATTCAATGCAATACTGATTAAAATACCAATGACTTACTTCAAAGATATAGAATACATATTTCAAAAATTTATATGGAACCAAAAGAGAACACGAGTAGCCTCAGCAATTTTGAAAAGGAAGAATAAAGTGGGAAGTATCACATTTCAGGATATGAAGTTATATTATAAGGCCATTGTACTCAAAACAGCCTGGTACTGGCATAAGAACAGGCACATAGATCAATGGAACAGAATTGAGAACCCAGAAATAAACCCACACCTTTTTGGACAACTGATATTTGACAAAGGAGGTAAAAGCATACATTGGAGTAAAGATAGCCTCTTCAACAAATTGAGTTATAAAAATTGGACAGCTACCTGCAAAAAAATGAAACTATACGGCTAACTTACACCATTCACAAAAATAAACTCAAAATGGATAAAAGACTTAAATGTAAGCTGTAAAACCATAAGCATCTTAGAAGAAAACATAGGCAGTAAGCTCTCTGACATCTCTCGCAGCAATACATTTGCTGATTTGTCTCCACAGGCAAGTAAAATAAAAGACAGGATAAACAAATGGGACTTTATCAAACTATAAAGCTTCTGCACAGCTAAAGACAATAATAACAGAATAAAAGGACAAACTACACAATGGGAGAATATATTTGACAATGCATCTGATAGGGAGTTAATAACCAAAATTTATAAAGAACTTGTAAAACTTAATACCAGGAAGACAAACAATCCAATCCAGAAATGGGCAAAAGAAATGAATAGACACTTCTCCAAAGAGGACATACAGATGGCCAATAGGCATATGAAAAAATGCTCAAACATAAAATTGTGTTGTATTTTATCGAAAGCCTTTTCTGCATCTATTGATAAGATCATGTGGTTTATATATCCCAAAAACTCAGAAACATTGATACGTAAAGACACATGCAGCCCCATATTTATTGCAGCATTGTTCACAGTGGCCAGGACATGGAAACAACCAAAAAACCCATCAATAGATGACTGGATAAAGAAGATGTGGCACATATACACTATGGAATACTACTCAGCCATAAGAAATGATGACATCAGAACATTTACAGCAAAATGGTGGCATCTTGATAACATGATACGAAGCAAAATAAGTAAATCAGAAAAAAACAGGAACTGTATTATTCCATACGTAGGTGGGACATAATAGTGAAACTAAGAGACATTGATAAGAGTGTGGTGGTTACGGGGGGGAGGGGGGAATGGGAGAGGGAAAGAGGGTGGGGAGGGGCACAAAGAAAACAAGATAGAAGGTGACAGAGGACAATCTGACTTTGGGTGGTGGGTATGCAACATAATTGAACGACAAGATAACCTGGACTTGTTATCTTTGAATATATGTATCCTGATTTATTGATGTCACCCCATTAAAAAATAAAATTATTAAAAAAAAGAAAAAAAAAGAAAAAATGCTCATCATTACTAATCATTAGAGAAATGCAAATTAAAACCAAAATGATATATTACCTCACACCAGTCAGAATGGCGCTCATCAACAAAACAACACAGAATAAGTGATGGCAAGGATGTGGAGAAAAGGGAACCCTCCTGCACTGCTGGTGGGAATGCAGACTGGTGCAGCCACTGTGGAAAACAGTATGGAGATTCCTCAAGAAATTGAAAATTGAACTGCCTTTTGACTCAGCTATACCACTATTAGGAATAAACCCCACATACACCATACCACTGTTTGAAAAGAAGAAATACATCCCCATGTTTATGGCAGCATTGTTCACAATAGCAAAGATCTGGAAACAGCCCAAGTATCCATCAGTGGACCAGTGGATTAAAAAGCTTTTGTACATATATACTATGGAATACTACTCAGCCATAAGAAATGATGACATCGGATCATTAACAACAACACGGATGGACCTTGATAACATTATACTGAGCGAAATAAGTAAGTCAGAATAAACTAAGAACTATATGATTCCATACATAGATGGGACATAAAAATGAGACTCAGAGACATGAACAAGAGTGTGGGGGTTATGGGGGGGCAGGGGGAAGAGAAGGAGAGGGTTGGGGGATGGGAGAGGCGCAAAGAAAACCAGTTAGAAGGTGAAGGAAGACAGTTGGACTTTGGGTGATGGGAATGCAGCATAATCTAATGTCAAAATAACCTAGAGATGCTTGCTCTGAACATATGTAACCTGATTTATCAATGTCACCCCATTAAAATTAATAAAAAAAGAGTTTGTCTCATGGCTAATTCTGGCAGTTAGCAGAATAGTATAAAGATGCTAATTCTGCTTCTCAGGCCATATCCTGCAAAAGGGGCCCCAAGAAAATTGGTGATTTTGCTCCTCTGATTTTGCCAATTGGATTTTAAAAAACAGGTCAGGAACACCCTGAAATGGAACTAACAATACATGGGCATAAATTTAAAGGACTTTTAGATACTGGAGCTGATGTATCTGTTATTGCTAAGCTACATTGGCCTCCTTCCTGGCCCACTCATGCAGCAGCCACAGAATTACAAGGTATAGGGCAGAGTAAATCCCCTCAACAAAGTTCTAGTTTTTTACATTGGGAAGATTTTAAGGTAATTCTGGATTATTTAAGCCTTATGGTTTCCTTGGATGGCCAGTTAATTTGTGGAGTAGAGATGTTTTGAAAAATACAGGAGCATTGCTTGTCAGTCCTAATGGTTTAGTCAGTACTCAGATGCTTGATCAGGGATTTTTGCCCACCAAGGGACTAGGGAAAGAACAGCGAGGAATTCTCACCCCCATAGAAGTGGCACCCAATACCAGAAGGTGCGGATTAGGATATCAAAATTTAGATAGGGGCCTTGGTAGCTCCTGCCACCTCAATAATGCATTGTGCAGACCCACTTACTTGCAAATCAGATAATCTTGTATGGGTAGACCAATGGCCCCTTTCTCAGGAGAAACTTAGGGCAGCTGCTCAATTGGTACAAGAGCAGCTACAGCTTGGGCACATTGAACCATCTAATAGTCCATGGAATACACTTCCATATTTTGATCTTGTCGCCTCCTGGATTATCAAGGGCTATAGGCGACCCTTACAGCTTATTGGTTTTGAGACTCAGAATTATTGTTCCTTTTTTCAAAGGATCAACAACAATGGCTCTGGGAAATTTCCACTAAATGGCAAATCACTTTTGCAAATCAATAGACAACTTTATACTGAAACAGTCAACTTAAAATCAGCTCAAAGACTAGAATTATATGCCATTATCATGGCTTTTCAGCATTTGCCATATTTCTCCTTTAATCTATATACAGACAGCAAATATTTACTTATGGTTGTTTCCACTATAAAGACTGCTATCTTAGGGACAACTGCTGATGAACTATTTCAGCAGTTCCTCCTTCTTCAAAGACTTGTATGTCCACATAGAGCTCCATGTTTTATAGGACATAGCCGAGCTCACTCCATGCTCCCTGGAGCTTTAGCACAAGGGAATGCCCTTGTTGATCAAGGTACCCAAAAGAAAATTATTTGGAGCAACCATGACAGATTGAGCAATTCAATCTCATAGTATTCATCACCAGAACGCTGCAGCCCTGTGTAAGCAGTTTCAACTTTCTCAGGAAGCAGCACGGCAGATTGGTCAATCCTCTCCTAGGGTTTCTATACTACAATCTATCCCTTCATTTGGAGTTAACCCTCAGGGACTCCTGCCAGGACAACTTTGGCAAATGGATGTTACTCATATACCTTTATTTGGCAAACAGTCCTATGTCCATGTTACAGTGGATACCTATTCTGAATTTATAGTAACCTCTGTCAGAACAGGAGAGGCTGCTAAGCATGTTATACTTCATTGTCTGTATGCATTTTTCTATTATTGGGTTTCCTAAACTGGTTAAACTGACAATGCTCCTGCATATGTAGCAAAAGAATTTACTGTATTTTGTCAAACCTTTTGAATTATGGGTATTTCTTGCAATCTTTAAAGTCAAGGTATTATTAAAGTGTACCCAGCAAATATTTTAAGGTCAATTTAAAAAATTTAAAAGAAGGGAGTAATATCCTGGAACTCCTACGGGTCTACCATATCATGCTTTTTATTTAAATATTTTAAATTTCTTTTGAATGCTGATGAACAGGAGAGTCCAAATCTTTTTCTCCTGCAAACTTCTACCTTCTTTATTAGATCCAGCTAATAACACTGCTTTGTCTTTTTCCAAATAGCTCCAGATATACGGAAAAGTTTTATATAGGTGGATGGGGATCCTCAAACCCCTCAGCGAGATCTTCTGAGCATGGTTTTTAAGGTATCAAAGGCAGAAAAAGCCCAATAGAGATCAGGTGAACTACCAGCTTTTAGGATGTGCCCTTAAAAGCTCCAACACCCCAAAGGGGTCTCATAGGATTCCATCTGGGTCTTGCTTCAATAGTTAATAGGAAGTTCATTGAGCTAAAGCCTGCCAGGCTTACATGCCTTTTCTGTGAGGAGAAAGGGACACTGGAAGGTAGGCTTCCCTCTCGGTCCTCTAAGGGAGGGTTCAGTCTCTTCCAGCCCTGCTCCAGACACCTATGAATGACCTAACCTTGCCTAGAATGCTGGGGTTTGCCACTGAAGGCTGATGGTGCCTAGGGCCATTAGCCCCATCTATGACACTGTGGACGAGCCTAGGGTATTTCTTCTAAGAAGCAGGTAAACTGATCTCATTTGCACAAGGGCCACTTAACTATGTCTTGCCTAAATAGTCAGGGTTTTTATTCTTCCCTCAAAGATCTCTGTTGTGGGTGTTGATTGTCCTATTTTCTGTTGCTTTGTTTAATATACAGTGTTTCCTTTATTCATCCTACCTCAATGCCCCACTCATATTTCAGGCTTGGACCTACTCCTAATTTAGAGCTCTCTTTCCCCCTTTTGCCAACTTCTATTATGAATTTACTTTTACCACCCAGCTTAGTGTATCCCAAGGTTCTCTTTACCACGCCACAGTCACAGAATTCCAGGGAAAAGCAACCTGGTCTCATCTCTCCAGGCAGAGGAGAACAGCAGCTCCATCTCAACACATGCTGCAGATGGCTTTTCCAGTCTACCTGAATCATTACCAGCTAGAAGCAGTGGTCATTGGGACCTGGACGTGAGCTGCAAAGTATAGAATCGTGACAACAATACCAGTGCCATGAGGACTTTTCTTGGATGTGGACTTCCCCTGGACTCTTGCTCCTTGTGACAGCTCCTAGGGGTTGTGTTGCATTTTCAGGGATTTGGAAGGGTGTTGGTGCCAACTTGGACTTGGTGAACATGTTAAGGTCACTACTCTTTTATGGATTCTTTCTGTATTGGCCAATAGTTTGCTTAAAGGCTTTAATCACTGTTAAAAAAATAGAAGACTGGATAAAGAAGATGTGGCACATATACAGTATGGAATACTACTCAGCCATAAGAAATGATGACATCTGATCATTTACAACAAAACAATGGGATCTTGATAACATTATACGGAGTGAAATAAGTAAATCAGAAAAAAACAAGAACTGCATGATTCCATATATTGGTGGGACATAAAAACGAGACTAAGAGACATGGACAAGAGTGTGGTGGTTATGAGGGGAGGGGATGATGATCAAAGACAAAGCAGGCTCTGGCTGGTTGGCTCAGTGGTAGAGTGTCGGCCTGGCACACAGGAGTCCCGGGTTCAATTCCCGGCCAGGGCACACAGGAGAAGCGCCCATCTGCTTCTCCGTCCCTCCCCCTCTCCTTCCTCTCTGTCTCTCTCTTCCGCTCCCTCAGCCGAGGCTCCATTGGACCAAAGATGGCCCGGGCGCTGGGGATGGCTCTGTGGCCTCTGCCTCAGGTGCTAGAATGGCTCTGGATGCAACAGAGTGACACCCCGTAGGGGCAGAACATTGCCCCCTGGTTGGCATGTCGAGTGGATCCCAGTCGGGCGCATGCAGGAGCCTGTCTGACTGCCTCCCGTTTCCAGCTTCGGAAAAATGAAAGAAAAAAAAAAGAACTTAAAAGACAAAGCAAAAAAAAGGCAAATATAAGAAGTGTTTGGAAAAAAGCTACCAGCATGAATTGCTTTGAGGAAAGGATTTTAGGAGAAATATGATGACATCCAATGGTGACATTTAGAGTAGAAGCAAAGTCAGCATGACCTTGAATATTGTGATAAACCACTTAAGTTTATAAGTCTAAAAAGAAATGGGAGGCCATATTATGTTATGGAGTTAAGAAGTAATATGATCAAGGTTTCAAATTGGAAAAAATATATTTCAGGATCAATTAGAAAATGTTAAAGCTGTAATCCTGATTTTTAGACTTTCACTTTTACTTTATAATTCAGATTATACTCAGGTTATAGAGGATAGAAAAAGGCCACAACATTAGTCAGCCACTGCTATTGATGTTGCTGCTATTGCTGTTAAGTATAGCTACTATTCATTGAGCATGTACCTAGATGCCTAGCACTATTTTATAAACTGTATGTGCATTACAAACAATCTTTGAGGTATAATCTATTATTATCCTCATAATTCAGATGGAGAAACTGAAGCTCTGTGAGGTTACATAACTTGCCCAAGGCATGCAGAAGATGGGAGGCTCTATTGAAATTCCTTGTTCTTTCATTGGGAAATTCTCATGATAGGTAAAGACTAATTGTATCTGATCGGAACAAGGTAAGCAAGCCTTATCCTGGGAATGGTTGGTTACCATTATCCCATACTTCCAGAATAGCTGACACTTTTTGTTTAAGTGAGAAGACGAGAGATAGTGAGACACACTCCCACATGCCCCCCAACCAAGATCAACTTGGCAATCCTGTCTGGGGCCGATGCTTGAATTAACCAAGCTATTCTCAGCATCTGGGGCCAGTGCTCGAAGTAATCAAGCCACTGGCTGTAAGAAGGGAAGAGAGACAGAAAGGAGAGATGGAAGGTAAGAGAAGCAGATGGTGACTTCTCATGTGTGCCCTGATCGGGGTTTGAACCCAAGACACCCTCACATTGGGCTGACACTTTATCCACTGAGCAACCAGTCATGGCTACACTTTCTGATTTACTTAAGATCTCAATAGAATGCTATAGAATTCATAGGTTATTAATAGTGGAAATTTATTTATTGTTACATTTTCCCTTGTTTTTTTGCTGGGTATATAATAGAGAATACCAAACACCAGTTGTGTGCGCATGTGTGTGTTTATAATCTGCAATTAATGCCCTATGTCTAAGCATTATATAATCTTGATTGAATACCAATGAGTTATCACATTATTTATAATTAATTATGTTTCATAACAAAGGCCATATATTCATTTGCAGATACCATAACTTTTCTAAAATGTATTGGAGGATATTAGTGGGTCTCTTGTGTGTTTGTGTGAAGAATCTTATTGGTTTAACAAACACTATGTTAAATAAAAATAAATCAGATGTTTTACAACATAGCTTCTCAGAAATCTTTGATATGCAAATATATATTTGTATGCATGTACAAACATGCATGTTTGTGTGTACATGCACAAACAAACTCACATTCATGCAATGCATAAATTTACCATGAGTGTATAGAAAGACCAGGAAAATGCTGTGGAACTTGGATTTTTCAGATCATCAGTTATCTTTGAAGAACCACTTTGAAGAAATGAATGAGGTAAACAAACTGTAATAGATTGAAAAGTAAAAAGAGGTGGTAATGTAGCATAATTTGTAAAAATAACTGAAAGCAAAAACAACATCACTTTGTTGTTGCAGTTGCAAGTGTTACTATGTTGTTTTAAGACTAAACAGAAATTAAAATATTTGAAGAACAGGGAAGGTACCATTTGAAAAGAAACTAAAAATACAATATATGGGTAAACAGGCAGGCAGAAAATTGACAAATAAAATTTAGGAAAGAATAATTTGAATCTAGCCAAGAGTACACAAGAAAGAGTGGAGATGTAGTTTCTAAAAGGGCAATAAAAACTAACATTTATTTATTGATTATTATATGTTAAATATTGTGTTATGTGTTAGATATTATTTCATATTATCTAATTTTATTTTTCTGGCCTATGGTGGCACAGTGAATAGAGCATCGACCTGAAACACCAGGGTCCCTGGTTCTAAACACTAGTCTTGCCAAATCAAGGCACATACAACAAACAATCAATGAACAACTAAGGTAAGGCAATTATGAGTTGATATTTCTTGCTCTACCTCCCTTCCTCTCTCTGTAAAATTAATAAATAAAATATTTAAGAAATGTTTTCATGGCATCCTTTTGAGGTAATATTCCAGTTGAGTATTTGGCAAACTGATACAAAGATGAAGTTAAGAGAGCAGAAGATTTATTGGAGCTTGAAGCCTGTAAATTACAAAAACCTAAAAAGTAGAATTAGGCTGGAAAATCTTTCAGAGTGTAAGGTCAATGGCAATATGGCAGATATGAGACCTATGAAAGAAACCGATGTTAACAGAAGAGCTGTGGTAGGTAAGGAGAACCTCAGATAAGGTGTAAATCTGACAAGTCTTGTCTGACCCATTGGGGCACTCTAGATCAAACATTTCCTATTGAAAGAGTCTCATGTTGGTTAGAAATTACCAGTCCTTAGTCCCTTGCCATATTTGGTCACTGTCTACGGGACACTTACAAAGACTTTGGCCTTTCATAATTATCTGAAGCCAATCTTAAAGCCATTAATAACTGGACACTATCAGTAGCATGTACTCTTTGTAGTTGAACAACAATATTTTTTTTCTTGAAGGAAGATTTAAGTCATGCCATTCCATGGCTCCTATAACTGTTTACCTCTTTGGCTGCTACAGTCAACGGTAATTATTACCTTCTTTTTTCAGATCAGGAAGCTGAAGTTTAGACTTGTTCAAAAGTTGCCTAAGATCACATAGCAGGTATGTGGAAAATAAGATTCAAATGAAGAGGTTTGAGCAAGAAAGAACAAGTCCAGGCACAAAAATTCTGAGCACATAGAAAGAAAGTTAGTGCACTTGCATGTGAAACCCTCTACTTACTCTGTCAAGTTCTGAGATGATCGACTGGAAGAGGGAGATGAGTAGAAAACTTGGAAAAATGATAACGATTTATCATAGCCACAATAACAAGAGTGTCAATGGGTAAAATAAAATAATTTTGAATCACTATATTATTAACACATGTTTATTTTGTGTCATAATTGAGTTTCACATTTTGACTTTTTTTTTTTAATAAGAGGCAGGTTGGCAGAGACAGATTCCCGCATGCACCCCGACCAGGATCGACCCTGTGAGCCACCTATCAGGCGATGCTTTGCCCAGTTGGGTCTGTGCTCCATTGCTAGGCAACCAAGCTCATCTTAGCATATGAGGTGGAGACCATGGAGCCATCCTCAGTGCCCGAGGCCAAATTTCCTCAAACCATTCAAGCCATGACTGAGGAAAGGGAGGAGAGAGAGAGAGAGAGAGAGAGAGAGAGAGAGAGAGAGAGATGGAGGAAGGATGGAGAAGCAGATGGGCACTTCTCTTGTGTACTCTGACCAGGAATCAAACCCCAAACTTTCAATTGTCAAGCCAATGCTTTACCGCTAAGCCAACGTGCCAGGGCCAACTTTTTTCAATAATGAATTGAGACTCAAAAGTTAATATTGGGGAGGTGTATTGGCCTTTATAATCTTTTTAAAATAATGCTTTAGTTGTCTCATTTCACACATACAATGCCAAAAATTCAGTCCTTGATTTTTGTCTCAAAGGGCACAATAGATCTAATTACTTTATTTCCTTCCTATCAGTTCTTCATAGAGACAACAGAATACTAAATGACTAAAACACTGTACACCCATGGCAAAAGAATTAAAATCTTAATGGTATAAGAAAGGTTAATTTAATGCTTACTAGAGTGTTTTCACTTCTGAAAGATATACATACTTTTACTTTGTTTTTTAAGTACAACTAGAAACCATAGACATTAAAATAACAAAAACCTAAGATATCCTTAAAAGTAAAGAAAATAAGGAAAATCAGATAGGACCATTAGGACACAAGGAATGATATAGTGGTCATTTTCCTGGGTTTTCTTTCTGTCTCATCTATGTTAGACAAATTGGCAACTCATAAATGGCAATGAATACTAAACAAACCAAAATAACAAAAAACAAATAAAAACAACAAATGTCTGTTTCCACTAGACCGGGGTAGTCAACCTTTTTATACCTACCACCCACTTTTGTATCTCTGTTAGTAGTAAAATTTTCTAACCACCCACCAGTTTCACAGTAATGGTGATTTATAAAGTAGGAAAGTAACTTTACTTTATAAATTTTTTTTTGTATTTTTCTGAAGCTGGAAATGGGGAGAGACAGTCTGACAGACTCCCACATGTGCCCGACCGGGATCCACCTGGCAAGCCCACCAAGGGTGATGCTCTGCCCACCAAGGGGCGATGCTCTGCCCCTTTGGGGCGTCGCTTTGTTGCAACCAGAGCCACTCTAGCGCCTGGGGCAGAGGCCAAGGTGCCATCGCCAGCGCCTGGGCCATCTTTGTTCCAATGGAGCCTCGGCTGCGGGAGGGGAAGAGAGAGACAGAGAGGAAGGAAAGGGGGAGGGGTGGAGAAGCAGATGGGTGCTTCTCCTGTGTGCCCTGGCCGGGAATTGAACCCGGGACTTCTGCACGCCAGGCCGATGCTCTACCACTAAGCCAATTGGCCAGGGCCTATTTTATAAAATTTATAAAGCAGAGTTACAGCAAGTTAAAGCATATAATAATAATTACTTACCAAGAACTTTATGTAGGATTTTCTCTAAGTTTGGCAGAATAAATTGTAGTGGAATAATCCATTGCATAACCTTGGATAGGTACACAGCCAACAAGAAAAGAATGTTTTGCCAAGAGAATTGTTTTGTGACTTGAAGGCGGGTCACTGAAACAGGTCTATGTGACTGAAGGCAGTTGCTTGGCTTTCTTCTCAGTAAAACATTCTCATAAGATTTCTGTTCCTTTCAAGGCTATCCCTTGAGATAAAAGAAAGGAATGTTGTGGGAACTATAGAAGCAATAACAGTTAATGCCTTTTGATATGGTATTGTTATTAAGCTATCATGCAGATGTACTCCATGTATCTTTAAGTAAAGGTTATGCTTGATACTATGCCAATTTCTAAGTAAACAAGCTTTTTGAAATCTTGTGAATAAAAATAGGACATAGCGCTAACTCGGCACCATTTGCCTGAGCGAGCGGTGGTCCTTTGCTAGTTCATGATGATTTCTTCTGCAGATCTCTCTCTGCACCCCCAACTCACAACAACAATAGATCTTTATAAAACAACTACTATAGTTAAATCTATCTTTTTATTCATACTTTGGTTGCTCCACTACCGCCCACCATGAAAACTGTAACGCCCACTAGTGGGCGGTAGGACCAGTTGACTACCACTGCACTAGACAAAGGACCTAGAATGGGGCTGCCTAGAAAGATAATAGTCGAAGAGAATAACATCTCTATTTCAGCCAAACATTACAGAACTGTGACCGTACCTTAACCAAACCAACAAAGGCCAAAGGGAGAAAAACCTAGACTTCTAACTTTGCGAACACCCACTGACAAGGTGTTATCAGAAAAGATTGCGCAAGAAACTGGGGTGTTCATTTCACTGAGCAATAAAGATTTTTTCCTTCCACCACTGGTATCCATGAAGTCCAAGTGGGTATCCTGGATAACTTCTTCCTCTGAATAGTAACAAATGTTGCTCTTCTCAAATGTCAACAAAAACTGAGTAGAGAAACTGAATTTCTACTCTGACCTGGCATCAATGTGATAGTGTCTCCATTTTCACTTCCGATTGCTAAAGCAATGTCAGAGGACATATCAATTGACAATCAAAAAAAAAAAAACTTGAAAAGATTCAACACATTTATGATAAAATTTTCAGCAACATAAAAATAGTTTAGAACATCTTCAACTGGCTAAAGAGAATCTACAAAAAGTCAAGAGCTAAAATCCTTTATTTTCTTTTTTTCCATTTTTTTTTGAGAGGAAGGGAGATAGACTTCTGCATGCACCTGGACTGAGATCTGGAACATCGAGGTCACAGAAAGAGAAGCGGAGATGGAGAGAAAGAGAGGCAGATGGTGGCTTCTCTGTGTGTCCTGACCAGGAGTCAAACCCCGGTACTTGCACAAGCTGGGCCAATGCTCTGAATCAACTGACCAGGGCCTAACTCCTTTCTTAATGCAGTGAAAGACTAAATACTTTGTTCCCAAGATTAGAAACATGTCAAGAGCATTCACTCTTAACACACTTATCCAACATAATGCATGAAGTGCTAATAAGTGCCACAAAGCAAGAAAAAGAAATAAATGACATAAAGATTAGAAACAAAGAAATAAAATAGTTTCTATTTATAGATGACATGATTGTCTTTATAAAAAATTAGAAAAAAAATACCAAAAGCTTTCTTAGAACTAATAAGAGCTCAGCTCTAATACAGGATACAAGATAACATACAATATCAAATGTATTTTATACACTATCAATAAACACATGGCTACAAAAATTAAAAAAAAAACAATATCATTTATAATCACTAAAAAAAGAAAAAATTCTTAGGAATAAATTGTTACGAGATATATTATAAAATCTTAGAAAAACTAATGAAAGAAATAAAAAGAGGTCTAAATAAATGAAGACCTACTGTGATTATGGATATCAAGCTCAACATAGTCAAAGTTTAATTCTCTGCAAATTGAAAAACAAATTTAATAATATTTCTACTAAAATTCCATCAATATATTCTGTATATTTAGAAAAACTTATTTAAAAAATTATATGGAAAGACAAAAAGCTAGAAGAGTTAAAATAATATTGAAAAAAATAACGTGGTTAGAATCTTATTACTCCGATTTTCCTATTATTATTCTATTATCTCACTTCAAGATTAATTATATGGAGGGTCACACAGATAAATCAATGGAACAAAAGAAAAAGTCCAAAAATAGCCCATGTAAGTATGGCTAAGTGGTTTTGACAAGGTGCAAATTAAATGCAATGGAGCAAAATAGTATTTTCAACAAATGACACTTGAGCAATTGGATATCTATAGACACAAAAAAATGAACCTCAGATTAAGTCTCACATTTTCTACAAATTTTAACTCTAAATGAACCAGAGACTTAAATGTTAAATTAAAAGTTACAAAAAATTTGGGGGAAAAATTTAGGAGGCCAGGGCTTAACAAAGTGTTCTTAGACTTTACATCAAAGACATGATTCATAAGATGAAGGAATTGATAAGTTGAACATTATTTAACTAAAACCACTGTGCTGTGAAGGACTCTGGTAAGTGACTGAAAAGGCAAGCTACAGACTGGGAGACGGTATCTGCAAACCATACATCCTAAAAGGGACTTGAATCTAAAACATGTAAAGAATTCTCAAAACTCAACAGTAAGAAACCAAACATTTACACTAGAAAATAGGCTAAAAACTTAAAGAGACATTTCATAGAAGAAGATATATAAGTGGCAAATAAGATGATTAACATTATTAATCATTAGAAACATGCAAGTTAAAACCACAGTGAGATATCACTACATATGTTTCAAAAGGGTTAAATAAAATATTGTGAAGGCACCAAATTCTGAAGAATATGAAGAGAAACTGGATCTCTCATGCATTGCTAGTAGAAAAGGAAATGTTACAACTCCTGTAGGAAACAATTTGGTCATTTATCTAGAAACTACACATGTAATGGTTATATGAACTGGCAATTGTTCTCTGGAACACAATTCCAAGGGAAATAAAGACTTATGTTTAAGTTTAAATAAAAACTTTAAAGTGTTCATAGATATTTTGTTCATAACAGAAAAAAATCTTGAAATGATTCAAATATCCTGCATCAGAAATCATTGAGGTTTTATTTTAAATGCGTTTACTATATTTACATCAACCTTAAAAATAAGAGAGAGAGATAATGCACGCTGAAGTCGCTGATTTGAAAACTTGGGCTTGCCCAGTCATGAGAAGCAACTACTATGAGTTGATGCTTCCAGCTCCTCCCCACCCCTTTCTCTCTCTCATCTCTCCTCTCATAAAGAAGAGAGAGAGAGAGAGAGAGAGAGAGAGAGAGAGAGAAGAGCAAACTGATGAGCAAATGGTAAGTGTCTTAGTCAGTCCAGGATTCTGTAACAAAAATACCAAAGACTGGGTAACTTAAAAAAAAAACACCCAAGCATTTATTTCTCACAATTCTGGAGGCTGAGGACTCCAACATAAAGGTTCCCACAGATGCAGTGCCTGATAAGGGCCACTTTTCCTGGTTTGCAGAAGGCCTTCTCATGAGATCTTCATTTGGTGGAGAGAGAAAGAGCTCTGGTCTTCTGCTCTCTTGTAAGGGCACTACTTCCATCATGGGGCTTCATTCTGAGGACTTCATCTAAATCTTAATTACCGCTCACAAGTTCCACTTTCAAATACCATCACATTGAGGGTTAAGATTTCAACATATGAATTTGGGGAAAACATAAACATGCCATCCATAGCACTAAGTATAAACTAAACCTACTCCAGAACTTTGCCAGGAGCCTACCTTTTTTGCAAACTCTTCACTGCATAACCCAAACCATATCAAATTTAACCTTCTTACCTTCTGAAGAGAATAGACAAATCAAAAAGTATAATTGTGCTTCAGTAAAATACAAATGAAACTATTTATCCCCCTTTACCTTCTTGTATCTCCCCCACCCCAATTCCCTCTCCATACTGTTGTCTGTGCTTATTGAGGTTTTTTGCTTAATATCTTTACTTTTTATTTATCCAGCTCCCCATCCCCTCTGACAGCTGTCAGTGTGTTCTCTGTATCTTTAAGTCTGTTCCTATTTTGTTTGTTAATTTTGTTCATTAGATTCCAGATATAAGTGAAATCATATAGTATTTCTCTTTCTCTGACTAGCTTACTTCACTTTCCATAATACAGGAAGGAAACTTAATTTGTGGTGGTGAGCACAGAGTACACTATACAGAAGATGTTTAATAGAGTTGTACACTTGAAATCTATATAATTTTATTAACCAATGTCACCTCAATAAATTCAATAATTTTTTTAAAAAAATTAAAATAAAAACATACAATACCCAACTATTTAGTTAGGGGTTTACATCTATAAATAAAACTATATATGTGTGTGTGTGTAAGAGTGTGTGTTCGAGTGTGTGTGTGTGTGTGTGAAACTAAAGCAGGAAACTGTAATGATGTCAGAAGGTCAGTGATAAATACTCCTCCTTTTTTTTTGGTTTAATCCAATTACATTTTTACCAGAGAAATTTGCCACCAAAGTAGTAATTATCATTGAGTACATTGTCTATGATAATTACAGCTTGATTGAACACTGGCAATTTTATCTAAAAAGCTTTTATAAACCTATTAATGCAAGTACATTCAAAGAGGTTTGTAGTTAAGTAATGAAAATGCTCTTAATTAACCTTTTGATGGCTGTGTTGTGAGTATGCTGATTATAAAACATCAAATTCCTAAGACACCTAATAAAGATGCCCATTTATAATGCTAAAAAAATCATTTTGCCACCTCTTCCTATTTGTACAAAGCATTAAATAACAGACTGTTTACCAAAGTGTTCACTGAAAAAGAAGACAGAACATCAGTCAAATATTTATGTGCTGTTACGGGATTGTAAGATTGGAGCTCAAAAGATTCTGGAAGCATTATCACTATGTAAGACTGCTTAGAGGAGCTTGAAGAACAGGAATTGGTATACATTTGGGCAGAGCACTCAAAGCACATTGACACCACATCTAATGTTGGACACCACTCACAGTTTGCACATCAAAAAATATTTATTATAGCCTGACCTGTGGTGGTGCAGTGGATAAAACATCAACCTGGAACACTGAGGTCGCAGGTTCAAAACCCTGGGCTTGCCTGGTCAAGGTACATGTGGGAGTCGATGCTTCTTGCTCCTCCCCCCTTTCTCTCTATCTCTCTTTCTCTCTGTCTCACTCTCTCTCCTCTCTAAAATGAATGAATGAATAAATAAATAAATAAATATTAAATTAAAAATTATTTATAACAACAATTTTATGGCAGATGGAAATAGAATGTCATGGAGAATGAATGCTATTAACTAATTCACAACAGGCATCATTTGGAATGACAATGGCTCTATTTAAAAAGGTGATGTTCTTGGAAGTGAGACATCTGCAACTACATCCTTCAGAATTAAAAACATAAATCAAGGACTAGCTGATTTGGTCAGGATTTTTTTAGGGGGTGAGGATGATGACAACAAATAACAGAAATTGAATAGACTTGGATTAACCTCAGTAATATAAGACTTACTTAGAAAAATATGATGTAGATAACATATTTCAGGAATTAGTATACTGGCTTAGTTTGGTTTATCTGATTGTCTCATGGCCAGCCCAAGTAGGACACATTAATTCATTGTCATCCAAAGACTATCAGAGTGAGATCTGCAAAGTGAATTTCTGTTAAAGAAAGAAGAAGAGATGAGGAAATCAGTAACAACAAATGTCTATCAAAATAGACCTGCAGATTATTTTAGAAAATCTGTTGAATTAAGACTTAGTATCTTCCCCTGTGTGAGCAATGATTTCCCCTTATATAGCCACTTTCATTTTACAGTTTCAGTTCTCCTATGTAGCCAATCACATATCCTGACAGAGCATCTTCAATGAATTTTTTGTTTGTTACTCTATATTTGTGAGTACCTGCAGTGGTCTCAGTACTTGGATAGAGAAACCAGACAATATATCATAGTGATTAGAGCATAGGTTCATTAGGCTATTCCATTATTCTTGTTTTACATATCAGTCCTACATCTTCAGGGTTACTTTATTCAGATAAAATTCTCTACGCCTTTCCTTAGAGACAGAAGAAGATTATAAATAATGACATAGATGACTATAGAGATGAATGATATAAAAATGTAAATGATCTTCATAAGTTAGAAATGATCAGTAACACTTATTAGTTGTGGACCTTGGGAAAATTACTTAACTTTTATCAATACTCATTTCCTCAAATGTAAGATGTGATGAATACTAGTATCGTAGGATTGTTTGGAATATAATAGAATGAAAATAAACCCTGCAGCATGGTATTACATTGATATTCACTCTATTGTAGTTTTCATTATCATCATCACTTAGTATCATGAGGTGTGGTCTCAAGAAAGAGGACTGAATGTTTAAGGAATGCTAAGTTTTGCCATCACTGAGGAAAATGAGAATAGGAATCCATTATAGATAAGTAAAATAACTATATTTAGAATCGAGATAAATTTAAAATAATAGATAGATAATCTCATAAATACATGCATATGAGTATGCATATCCCAATTATCCTTCCCAGATAGGCAGGCAACTCATTAGGCCTAGCAGGCAGGAAGCCAAAAACTCTTTACTTGCCCCTGGCATCTTTCTTTCCCCTTCAGCCATCAGTAAGCATAATGATGGATGCTGCTGTCCACGAGATTTAGTACAGGGGGACTTAAGAGTTTTCCCTTTACTCACACATACGCACTAGCAAGAAAGTGTACATACGCACTAGCAAGAAAGTGTAGTGGTCCTCCCTCATTTAAATGCTAAAAAATACACCTCTAGGTCGAGATTTAACACACTAATGAGACATGCCATGCATGAAGAAGCATGTAGTTACACTGCGTCAAAAGCAAAAAGTCCCCACCTCTACATAATTAGACATCACTTTTCCCATCTGAACCTCTTTAAAATTTTCCCCAGCCTTTGTTCAGGATACAGCGTGTTTCTCTTTTCTCTCAGTGTTGTTTCCCTTGTATACAAGTTTAATAAAACCTTTGCCTGAGCTTTCCTCTGGTGATCTATTTTGATTTTTATCCTGAGAGATTGCAAGAACCCAGGGCACTGGTAACCCTTCTATGATTTTTCTCTAGCAGTACTATATAGCCCAGGACCAGACGTGGAGAAGAAACATGGTTGGAATAAACTTTTCATGGATCTACCTTCTTATTACCAACTTCATAAGTATTTATGGAGGAAATAATGCAAAACAAAAAGCATTTGTGGTATTTAAAATATATATATTACAGTTCAATGACTACTGCCATTGTGAACTTAAAGAAGTCATTTAACATCTGAGTTTACTATCCTCATTTTTATAACAGGAATTAAAACTTAAAAATTGTTGTAAGGAGCCCTGGCCGGTTGGCTCAGCGGTAGAGCGTCGGCCTAGCGTGCGGAGGACCCGGGTTCGATTCCCGGCCAGGGCACACAGGAGAAGTGCCCATTTGCTTCTCCACCCCTCCGCTACGCTTTCCTCTCTGTCTCTCTCTTCCCCTCCCGCAGCCAAGGCTCCATTGGAGCAGAGATGGCCCGGGCGCTGGGGATGGCTCTGTGGCCTCTGCCTCAGGCGCTAGAGTGGCTCTGGTCGCAATATGGCGACGCCCAGGATGGGCAGAGCATCGCCCCCTGGTGGGCAGAGCGTCGCACCTGGTGGGCGTGCCGGGTGGATCCCAGTCAGGCGCATGCGGGAGTCTGTCTGACTGTCTCTCCCCGTTTCCAGCTTCAGAAAAATGAAAAAATGAAAAAAAAAATTGTTGTAAGGACTTAACAAAATAATGAAGTTTCCCACTTTTTATATATTGAAAATATTTTATGCTTTGTGCCAACTGCTGTACAAGTATTGCTACATCTAGGCTTCAGCATAAACCTATGAAATAGAAACTTTTGATTATCCTTATTATACAGATGGGAAAACACATGCTCAAAGAGAGTAAGTACATTCCACACACTTGACGAATAAGTATACCTTTCATGATTATAGGTAGATAGATAGATAGATAGATAGATAGATTAGAGTTAGAGATAGATATATATAGATATGTTAAATATTTTATTTAAGATCCCAGCAACTGAAATAGCATAAATTTTGTGAAAATAAAATTAGGGGTATATAAACTAGTTATATATGTTTGTTGCTATTTTACCTTGATTACAGTACTGCTGCCCACTGTTCATCCTTTTTTAAACACTGAACAATTCTTTCAAAGCATTTTTCAAAGTAATATTTGGTCTATATAAAAATACTAAAACAACTAGGTCACTTAGAGGTTTGAAATTCAAAGAAATTTTTTCGTGTTTATTCTGATATAAAAATATTTTTAATATAGAAGTGTTTATAAAGGTTTTAGAAAATTGAAAGTTTTTAAATTGAACATTCACTTGATTTTCACTTGATGTTCTTTCCTTTCTAGTATCTTGCTCTTAACCTAGATAGAGAATATATGCTTACTTACATTAATTTTAATTATTTTAAGCATTTTACATGTAATATTTATATTAATACTTGCAGTAATACCATGGCGCACTTTGGATTTTGATTGAAATAAACTAATATTGTTAATTTGTTCAATATGATATATCCAGTAGATAGATAGGCCAGTATTTCAACTAAATATATCTGGCTTCAGTTTAAACCCTCTTAATTGCTGCATTGTATTCTCTTACAACTTTAAATAAACTGAATCAATAAACTTGTTTCTTTCCACTGAAATATTTAGTCTTTAACAATTTGTCAGTGAAGAGTCAAACTCTATGAGACGCAAGATATAGTTAGAGTTCTTAAACTGAGAAGGAATAGTAAGAAGCAGTCAGTTCAGCTTTGTGGCTTCATTCAGTGATTTTTTGTTATATGTCTACTTAAGATCATTCATTAGCACAACCAACCTGTTTAAATGCATGTGGTCATTTTTTTTTTTTTTTGACAGAGACAGAGAAAGAGAGTCAGAGAGGGACAGATAAGCACAGACAGTCAGGAAGGGAGAGAGATGAGGAGCATCAATTCTTCACTGTAGCACTTTAATTACTCATTGATTGCTTTCTCATATGTGCTTTGAAGTGTGCGGGGGGGGGATCAGCAGAGCGAATAACCCCTTGCTCAAGCCAACAACCTTGGGCTCAAGCCAGAGACATTGGGCTTCAAGCAAGCAACTATGGAGTCATGTCTATGAGTCCACGCTCAAGACAGCGAGCCGGAGCTCAAGCTGGCGACCTCAGGGCTTCAAATATGGGGACTTCACGTCCCAATCCAATATTCTAATCACTGCGCCAACACCTGGTGAGGCAATTTTTTTTATTTAGAAATTAAATTTAATAGGGTGATATTGATCAGTGAGTTCCAATTCTCAGTGCTCAATTTTCTGTCAAATGAAGAAAATTGCAGTCTTTCTCACTCTTGAATGTACATTAGAACTACAGAGACATTTAAAATAATACAAATTTCTTGACCCAACCCCCAGAAATTTTAATTTAATCAGATTGAGATGGGGTCCAGGGGGAGGTATTTTTTAAAGCTCTCAAGGTGATTCTAATATGTAACCAGGAATTGAAATTATGGTAGTGGTTTGAGAGCCTTTAACCCATCTTGGGAGACAGTTATCTGGAACACAACTGAGTAAAATTTCTATTTTCAGATTCAAGAATTGTGAGATGATTGAAATTGTCATTTTCAGTGTGCTGAATTCCCTGTATGTGCAATTTTCTCAAAATGCAAAGAAAAGGAAAATAAAAAATCTTCAAAGAAGGACAAAATCTTACAATTCTCACTCTTTGGCATACAGTCAATGCTAACTCTTAATGAAAGTTTGCATTTCTCTCTATCTTCTTAATAATACACACAAAATTCCTCTAAGGGGATTGCCTGGTATACTGTATTGAGTGATGGCTTTCCAAAATATATGTTCATGTTGAAATTTCTAAAACCTGTGAATATTACCTTATTTGGAAAAAGGGTCTTTATAGAGTAAATTACTTTAAGGATTTTGAGGTGAGATTTTACAGGACAGGATACCACTAAGCACTCAAGGAGAACAGCAAAAAGAAAAGAGAATAAAGAAAACTGAGGTATGTCTAAGAGACCTCTGGGACAATGTCAAGCATCACAACATCTGGATCATAAGGGTGCCAGAAGGAGAAGAAACTGAAAAGAGGATAAAGAACTAGTTTAAAGAAATAATAGTTGAAAACTTTCTGAACCTGGTAAAGGAAAAGTCATAGAATTTCAAGAATCACAGATAGTCCACAAAATACTCCAGGGTTTTCTTGAATTTCCTGTGCCACCAGTCCTAGAATCAATCAGTTCTTGTTGGAGTCCTTGTTCCTTTTATTGGGAGACAGTATTTAGAAATTATATGTGGGCACTACCTATTTTCATTGATGCTAAAGTGCCATTTTTTTCTATTCTCTTTCAGTGAATAGTGTTCTGAAATATACACATGTATACTAACTATGTATACAGCCATTAATACATAATTCTATCTGTATACATATTGAGATATTTCTGTCAATATCAATAGCTTCCACTTTAATCAGGCAACAAAATGTTCATTTGTGTTCTCATTATGTGTAACATCTTACTGATAGGAAAACCTGGCTGTCATTTTCTACAATATAATTATACATTCTCAACCCATGTGTAAAGAAAAAATAGTTTTAGAATTTCTAACTCACACCTTGTGAAAAGCAACTATACTACAATGTTTATGTACAATTATTTTTCTTTTTGTACTTACTTAATATCCAGTCCAAACACTATAAAAGAGTTTCTTAAGTCAGCTCTTTCCATTCTGCACACCAGTCACTGAGGTTGTCATATCCTTATAATACATTTGGATTATTTCTAATAGCTTTTTTAAGTTATTTTTTATTGTTTTAGAGAGACAGAATAAGAGAGAGAGAGAGAGAGAGAGAGAGAGAGAGAGAGAGAAGCATTCATTTGTTGTTTCACTTACCATAATTTTCGCTCCATAAGACACACTTTTTCCCCCAAAAAGTGGAGGGGAAAATACCCATGTGTCTTATGGAGCAAAAAATATGATATTTTATTAAATATTTTAACCCACCATTTGGTTCAGTTTTTTTTTTTTTCCTTCTTAAAACCCTAGATGTGTCTTATGGCCAGGTATGTCTTATGGAGCAAAAAATATGGTAATTGTGCATTCATTGGTTGCTTCCTGTATGTGTCCTGACTTGGGATTGAACCCACAACCTTGACATTTCAGGATGATTCTCTAACCGACTGAGCTAACCAGCCAGGGCAATTTCTAATAATTTTAATTACAGTCCTCCATAAATTGTCTAGTTAATTTTTACTTATTTATACACTGTAAATTTCACTCTGTTGTGTACAATTGTACTGGTTCTGACAGATACATAGTATTATGCTTCCACCACCATAGTACCATACAAAACAGTTCAATCACACTCAAAATTGATAAACGCTTCATCACTCTAGTTAATTCCCACTCCCACACTACAACCTGTAGCAACCAATGATGCTTTCCATTTTAATATTTTTGTCTTTTCCAGATTGTCATGTAAATGAAATCATATAACATGTAGCATTTCTTGTCTGATTGTTTTCACTTAACATAATTCATTTTATATTAATTCATGTTTTTTCATAAATTTATACTTTCATTTATTACTGAGTATTAAAATATTGTGTGATTGTACTATAATTTACTCACTCATTTTTTGGCTGCTTTTAAATAGTACTAATAATAATTAACATAATGTTTTTGTATGAATAGAAATTTTATTTCTCTTGGGTAGAAGTCTAATACTGGGATTACTGGATTATAGGGCAGGTGAATGTTTAAATTTATAAGAAAAGGTCAAACTGCTTTCCAAAACAGTTGTGCCGTTTGCCTCTCTGTCAGCAATAACAGAAGGTTTTAGCTCCTTTGCATTTTTGGAAATGTACACTTTAGATAAGTGAAAATATAAGCTACACTTTGGTGTACATTCTTAATCTTTACTTAAATTATACTTGGTTGTGAGTGCCTGGGAAAAATCACACATAAACACATATACTGCATGCATTTGTTTTATTATTTTCAAAAAAATAAATATGGCCCCATTGAATAGATCATAGATCAAACTTTGCATCTCTTAATAATTTATTTTGGAGGTGTATGTCTGAATCAAACTCCTGCTTCTCTGGGAATGTTGTTCATCCAGATGCATTTTTGGGAATCACAAAGATGTTCTTTGACTTTAAAGATCATATAAACAAATTGTACTCAGAAACTACTTAAACAAATTGTACTCTAAGCTACTTATACAATATAGAGCTGTAGAAAAATATAAGATTACATAGCCATAAATATTTGTATTCTCTAATTCTTTGTAGATAGTGGATTGTTTACTTGGGAAAATGTGTTGACTAACTATATTTAGACAAGTTCTGAAAGAGATAGTATGAAAAAACTACCATTTCTCCTAAAACAATAAGCTAATGCATATTTTCTTTTTAACATAGATACGTATATTTATACTGGAGATACAGGTAAATACTTTAAATAAGAAATAGTACTTTCCTTTGGGAAAAAGTAGACAAGAAATTTTATTTGTAATTTTAATGAATCTATTACTAAGAAACTAGATTAATACAATCTTATAATCAAGATATTGTTTCCTTACCCCATCTCCAAATATTTTACTAACCTGTTAACACTCAATATACACAATTACATAGGGCTTAATAGTAATGAATTTAAAATGTCTAGGATAGTGGGTTGGAATTCTATATAGCAATAAAATAATATAAAACACTTGCTTATCTGTATTTTTATTTTTTCACTTGAGAATAAAATGATACTTTATGTAGATGATTTGTTTCTATGACAAAATAAACATTGAATTAAAAGTTTATATAACCTTTTTAGTGAAGTTGTGTTCCGAAGCAATATATAAATCAATATTTTTCCTTCATCAAATTGTGGGTTGTTTTTTTTTTTAGTAATCTGGGTTGATTTTTTATGGTTCCCAAGTAATTTCACCTAAAAGAAATTCTTTAGTCTCATAAGAGTTCAGTTATGTAGAGCTGACATACACAATGGAAATCAGTAATTTCCACAAGTACTCCAGTTCCTCTGAAGCTTAACACTGAACCATCTCCTGCCGAGTTTCTATATTAGAATTTTTTAAAGGATGGCACGTGTAAACGAAAAGAAAATTATTTAAAATAGAATGTAAAATATACATCTTCTTTAAAAAGGCATGCCCACTGACAATTTATTAAATGTAAATAGAATGCTATCTATGTTTTGTAAAGAAATAAAATACTTAATGTTATGTTTTAATTACATTAAAAATTACTTTTACATTTTGATTATGCTAACATTCTAGGGAAATAAACAGAATTTTACTCTCAATTTTAAAGTAGAACAAAAATATTGAATATGAAAGATAAAATAGATTATATATTTATATATAATGGTGGTCTATATACAAGTCTATAGATGACTCAATGTGTCACAATATGTATATATATACTCATATGTACAGTATAACATAACATATAATGTGTGTGTGTATCACTCTCCAATTTTGACTTTAAAACATCTGAGGACAGGCCCTGGCCAGTTGGCTCAGTGATAGAGCATCAGCCTTGCCTGTGAAAGTCCCGGGTTCAATTCCCAGCCAGGACACACAGGAGAAGCACCCATCTGCTTCTGCATCCTTCCCTCTCTCCTTCCTCTTTATCTCTCACGTCCTCTCCCACAGCTAAGGCTCCACTGGAGCAAAAGTTGGCCTGGGCATTGAGGATGGCTCCATGGCCTCTGCCTCAGGTTCTAGAATGGCTCCAGTTGCAATGGAGCTATGCCCTAGATGAGAAGAGCATTGCCCCCTAGTGGGCATGCCAGGTGAATCCAGGTTGGGCACATGCAGGAGTCTGTCTCTCTGCCTACCTGCCTCTCACTTCAGAAAAATACAAAAACAAACAAACAAAAAAATCTGAGGACATATCTGTAATTCATATGTGAATATGCCATCAACACTTTGACCAATTTTCCAATAGTATGAGATAAAACTTTAGGAAGCACAAAACTGAATGGTAAATCTTTACATGTTTATATAGTTTGACTATCAAAGAAAAATCATATTTTTTGTATTTTTCTGAAGTTGGAAACAGGGAGGTAGTCAGACAGACTCCCGCATGTGCCCAACTAGGATCCACCCGACATGCCCACCAGGGGGCGATGCTCTGCTCATCTGGGGTGTTGCTCTGTTGCAACCAGAGCCATTCTAGTGCCTCAGGCTGAGGCCATGGAGCCATCCTCAGCGCCCGGGCCAACTTTGCTCCAACAGAGCCTTGGCTGAGGGAGGGGAAGAGAGAGACAGAGAGGAAGGAGAGGGGGAGGGGTGGCGAAGCAGATGGGCATTTCTCCTGTATGCCCTGGCTGGGAATTGAACCCAGGACCCCTGCATGCCAGGCCGACACTCAACCACTGAGCAAAATGGCTAGGGCCCATATTTTATTTTTAACATTTTAATTAAATTTTATTAGAGTGGCATTGGTTAACATGATTTTACAGGTTTTGAGTGTTCAAGTCTACAACACATCTTTATACATCATATTCTGTGTTCACCACCCAAAGTGAAGTCTTCCTCCATTACCATTTATATCCCCTGTGCCCTCATGAACCTCCTTCAACCTCCAGCAATCACCACACTGTTATGTAAATCCACACCGTTTTTTGTCTTTTTTTTTTTGCTTTATCCCTTCACCTCTCTCACCCAACACCCTCCTCCCTGACAGTTATCAGCTTGCTCTCTATCTATGAGTCTGTTTCTATTTTGCTTGTTAGTTCATTTTGTTCATTATATTGCACTTGTGAGTAAAATCATATGGTACTTGACTTTTCCTGACCGGCTTATATCACTTAGAATTATGATCTCTATATCCATCCATGCTGTTGCAACAGGTAAGATCTTCTTTTTATGGCCATGTAGTATTCCATTGTGTGCATGTACCAGAGGTGTTAATCCAGTTATCTACTGATAGACACTTAGGCTGTTTCCAGACCTTGGTTATTACAAATAATGCTGCAATGACCATAGGGCTGCATATATTCTTTTGAATTAGTGATCAGGATTCTTATGATATAGTTCCAAAATTGAGATCACTAAATCAAAAGGCAGATTCATTTCTATTTTTTTAAGATTACTCCATAGTGCTTTCCACAGTGGCTGTACCAACCTGCATTCCCACCAATCATGCACAAGGATTTTCTTTTCTCCACATTCTCATCAACACTTGTTGTTTGTTGATTTATTGATGATAACCATTCTGACAGGTGTGAGGCAATATTACATTGTGGTTTTAATTTGCATTTCTCTGATGGTTGGTGACATTGACCATTTTTTCATATGTCTATTGCATATCTGTATGTACTCTTTGAAAAAGTATATATTCAGGCTGTTTGCCCATTTCTTATTTGGATTTTTTGTGGGTTTTGTTTTTTGGGGTTTTGAATTTTGTAACTTTTTTTTTTACATATTTTGGATATTAATTTCTTATAAGGTGTACTGCAAATATGTTCTCCCATTCAGGGGGTTGTCTTTTAATTTTTTTGGTGGATTCCTTTGCTGTGCAAAAAGCTTTTAGTTTGATGTAATCCCATTTGCTTATCTTTTCTCTCATTTTCCTTGCCCTAGGAGATATAGCTGAAAAAATATTGCTACAAGAAATGTTCGCTATTTTGCTGCTTATGTTTTCTTCTAGGATTTTTATACTTTCATGTCTAATATTTAAGTCTTGAATTCATTTTGAGTTTATTCATGTGTATGCTGTAAGAAAGTTGTCTAGTGTAGTTTTATTTTTTTATTTTTTGCACATATTTTTCCAATTTTTCCAACACTACTAATTAGACTGTCTTTACTTCATTGTGTGTTCCACCCTGAAGAGCAACTGCCACATGCTCACACACTAATCATAAAAAGTACACGTGAGCAAGCCTAACCCAGCTATTTCCCCAACAGCATGCATCTTCTTGGTTCTGATACAATAGGTTAGGGATCCCAGCTTGGAGTTTATGTCCCACACTTCTCAAGATTAGCTCCTCCACTGCTGAGGTAGCCCTTCTAGAACCTCAACCTCTGCTCACGGGAGCAGGGTCAGCCATTTTTGCATTGCTGCATGTCCAACAGTCTTGATGTGGCTTCTTCTGTAAATCTTTGGTCTTGAGTTGGTTTTTCAGGATTATTGTTTTTAAATTTATTAGTAACTCCAGTTTGGTCCTGGGAAGAGGTGAGTGTAACAGCCACCTACCCTGCTGCCAGCTCATTTTTCAAATTTTATCTTTTAATGTTTTTCTATAAATAAATCACTTTAAATATATTTTTTAGAATCCTTGAGAAAAAAAATAAATTTAACAAATTTTTCTCCTTTAATGATTTCTATATTAATGAACACAAAAGTGAATCAGTTTTCTATGAGATCAATATTAAAATTGAATCAAAGTCAGGATCATGGAAATTGTTTATCTATTTCTTTCTTTTCCCCTGGTTAAAAAAAAAGGAAAGCAATGTGAGAGTGATCTAAATCAAAGTAAGATTCGTTGTCACTGTGGAAAAATTATGCAAGGAAGAAAAAGCCTATGCTATCATATATGTCAAGTAGGCATAAAATTTCTTGAAACATTTATCTTCTGATTTTAGATATATAATGACATTCACTGAAGCAATATTTATAATAAAATTTGGAAGTGGGTAACAGAATGTTCATTGACAGAAGAATGTATAAATTGTAGTTTATTTGTATGAAAAAATAATATTTAACAATGAAAGTAAATCAGTTATACCTATAGATATTAATGTGAACAATTTATACAAACATTACATTGCATGAAAAAATTTTCAAAAATATACACTCTATTATTCCATTTATGAAAAGTTCAAAATCCTGCAATTTAAACAATGCAGTCATGAGCCACATAACAGTGTTTTTGTCAATGATGGACTGCATGTACAATGGTGGTCCCATAAGTTTATAGTGAACGTGAATTTCCTGCAAGAAATGGAAGTGTATGTGGTTCAGGAAGAATTATTTTTCTTTGACATCAACAATATCTGTGGGGCAATGAGAGCAGCAATTTCTCTCACTCACAGCACTTCAATTTTGAGTGCAAAGATTATCTCCCTATCAGCCAATTATTGACCTGCTTCAGCACAAAAAAGCCTGCTTTCCCAGTGCTACAAATACATAGGATACTATAACCTTATCAGATCTACTTTGGTGGTCTTCAGACTGCATTGCTGTTAATTCTTTCTGGAGGACTTAAATTCTATATACGGGTCTATAGAAGCTACCTTAATGAGTATTAAGTGCCACTGCCACTTTAGTAAATACTTTCAGTGGTAAGTTGGCGACTCCTTGTCTCTTCACTTTAAAAATATTTTTAAGATTTTATGATGTAAAGTAGAGATTTTCAACATTTCAATCTCATGGCACACATACTTATTACTAAGATCTTGTGGCACATCAAAAAATATAATTGAGTTGATCTGACAAAAAAATAAAAAGTGTAATGTTGATTCATTCATACCAGATGGCTACTCTTGTGTTGGTTGATTATATATATATAATCTAAGGGTAAAGCTATCAGTGTTCTTGACTAAACAGTCAGGTATTGCTTGTTAAAATTTTGAAAAGCACATAAGTGTGCTACAGTACACTGATTGAAAATCGTTGATGTAAAGCACAGTTAAGTTTTATATCACTCATCCACTCAGTGTGACAGAGAAAGAACCATTTATGTCAAGTAAATAAATGGAAGCAAAATAATTTTCCAGTCAAAATATTGAGTCTTCACTTCTAAATTATCAATACATTCATTAAACACTCTCTTTACGAGAAGCACAGAGTTTCTTAATCTGACCACAACTCCAACTTGCAATAACTAAAACCATATTGTTATGACAGCCTCTTAAGTTCCTTTCTTTCTCCGTTTTGATTTTTTATTGTTACTGATCTTCAGGCCACCTTCTCTTCCGTCCTGACAGTCACCATGATATCAATCTTCGCCTTACCCAAACAGTTTCTCCTTGATATTTCCCAACAGTTTAGCCCACATTCTCATTAATAAAGCAGCACTGACAACTTCAAAGTTTTTATGTCTGAAGGATCTGGAAGAAAGCACAGATGAACTTGTGAGACACTGTCTTATAAAGTCTATAGTAGTGCATAGTAGTGTTCCCAGCTTTCATATTCACTCACAACTCACCCACCAATTCATAGAGCAATTTTCAGTTTCTCCAAACTCCATTCATAGTAGGTGTCCTATAGAAGCTTACCTTTTTAATCTTTTAGTAATTTTCTATGTTTACACATAAAAATAATTACCATCCTGTTACAGTTGCCTACAGTATTCAGTACAGAAACATGCTGTGCTGGTTTGTAGCCTAGGAGCAACAATCTATACCATATAACCTTGATATTTATACTTGGGGACAGGTGAAAATAAGAGAATTATTTCAGGGGACTGCTAAGACAGAAATCACCCTCAGCATAAGTGAATTTGACTAAGGTCATTGGGTCTATAATCTTCATACAACATTTGGGTGATTAACTCTTTTGTGGACCAGCACAAAATTTCTGGGAACCGGCCTGTGGACGAGTTGCTGAAAAGCACTGGGTTAGAGGGTTCAGATCCTGGAGTCAGGTGACTGAAAAGATTAATGCAGTAGTAGAGGTGAAAGACAGCAAATACCAACACTAGGGAAGCCACAGGGAGGATGTTCCAGGCAGAGTCAGCATACACTTGGAATGGAACAGATATGGGGGGTGAGGAAGAAGAAGATACCAGTCATGTCAGTAACCAAAACAGAATATGTAAAAAAGTTGAGAAAAGATGTAATGATTCTATTTTCAATATGCTGGACTTGAGACAGATGTAGGAAATATAGTTAGAGGCATCCCACAAACAATAAACTTGAGGCTAGACCTGAAGAATAAAATCACAACTCAGGAAAGAATGGACATGCAGGACCAAGGGTATACACCCTTGGTTATGTTCACATTGAAGAAAGAAGAATCGGGATCCAAAGAAACAGACTGAGGAGAGATTTCTACTGAAAATCAAAACCAAGAAATCCTGGCTTTATTATGAGAAAGAAGTGTTCTACTGATGAGGCTCTGTGTGTATCATACTATAGGTAGAGCAGTGGAAATCTGGAACACATGTATTGTGTTCCTAATTAATACAGGCACTGAGTGTCTTTTCTCTCCAGGGATGTATGGGTGAGATCAGGACTCAGGGCTGAGTATGATGTGGCTTTCATGCCGTGAGGCTGGGCAAGTGCCCCTGCAGCCATTATACCCAGCATACGAGAGGAGTGCACTGTGTCAGCATCACAGACAATGTATACAGAAGGGAACATCACTGGGAAAGAAAGGGGAAATCTGGGCCATGTCCTGTTGGCTCAGCAGTAGAACATCTGGTGTGTGGAAGTCCCATGTCCAATTCCCGGCCATGGCACACAGGAGAAACCCCCATCTGCTTCTCCACCCTTCCCCTTCGCCTTCCTCTCTGTCTCTCTCTTCCCTTCCTGCAACCAAGGCTCATGTGGAGCAAAAGTTGGCCCAGACTTTGACGACGGCTCTATGGCCTCTGCCTCAGGTGCTAGAAAGGCTCAGGCTGCAACAGAGCAAAGCCTTAGATGAGCAGAGCATCGCCCCCTGGTGGGCATGCCAGATGGATCCTGGTAGGGTGCATGCGGGAGTCTATCTAACTGCCTCCCTACTTCTAACTTCGGAAAAATACAAAAAAGAGATAAAGAAAGAAAGAAAGAAAGAAAGAAAGAAAGAAAGAAAGAAAGAAAGAAAGAAAGAAAGAAAGAGATAAATCAACAGCCAAGATAATAGCACATCTCCCCCAATGAAACTCCATATTCGCAACTTCTAAAAAGCAATACCTTCTTAAGAAAGGACTCCATCCGACAATCAGTTAAAATCAAGGGATTGTCCTTTATTCTATGATCTCTCAGTCAGAATTTGTCTTTGCCACCCATGTCTGCATGCTTCATGTTAAAGGTCTGCAAAGTCTTCTTGTGAAGGGCCAGACAGCAAACATTTTAGCCTGTGGGTCATATGGACTCTGTCTCAGGGACTCAGCACTGCTATTTCAGTGTGGAAGCAGCCACAGACAATATATAGGTTAGTGAGCAGAACTGTGTGCCAATACAGATTCTCTATAAACACTGATGACAGGCTGGGTCTGGCCCTGGGTCAAGATGGCTGATCCCTGACCTTTACCATGGGGAGGCCATGACTGGAGGACGCCCATCTGAAAAGCACAGATCATAAAGCTGGATTATGAGATCACACTAGACAGATAAATTGTGGAATATCTTTGATGGGAAAACAAAAGATCTTAGACCAGGAAGACTGGGCAGCCACGCACATGCTGCTCTTCCAGAGGCACAAGACCGGCTGACTCAGCAGAGAGAAGCCCTTTCTGACAATCTGAACTCTATTCTCCTCCACCTTCCAAAAAGAGAGAAGCTAGGACCTTATACTGTACACTCCCTCACACGTGACCAGGGCCCAACGGTGAGCCACTTTTGTGACATCATATGACAGTGACATAAGCCGCTGGTTGCCCCTCTACAGAGATTCTAGAATTTTGAGTACTGTATATATAGGGCACCCTGTGGTGACTGAAGGCATTTCTGAGCCTAGCCACTGCTACTCAGTGTACCCGTGAGATGGACGAAGACATACAGTACCTATCAGGGCATGAAGAGCCAAGAAGAGGGCTCCCATCTCTGAAATACCTGGAAGGAGTTATGTACGCATGGGCACCATTTGGGGGAAGTGAGGACCCAGACGGCCGCGGCAGTGGAGGTGTGCGCCCCAGAGACAACCCGAAACCGCAGCTGCCAACCCAAGGCCCTGCCGAAATGAGAAGAAAGAAATATCTTCGCCGCCACTCTTTCCCAAGAAAGCTTTGGAAGACAGTGGAGGATGACAACTTTACCTCCGTACGCTGGAGTGACAACGGAGACTCGGTGATCATAGATCAAGATCTCTTCCAGAGGGAGGTGCTTCGCCAGAAGGGCGCTAAGAGAGGGTCATCCTGGCTGAGCAGTTTCACCCGCCGGCTGAGCCTCTATGGATTCAAGAAAATACACTCAACTGACGCTTCAGGTTATTTGTCAGAGAACAACAGGATCCTGGTAATATAAAAAGTCACCCCGTTTCCCACCTTCTCTGTCACTTGACCGTCTTTTTAGTGG
This sequence comes from Saccopteryx bilineata, assembly GCF_036850765.1. Lineage (NCBI taxonomy): Eukaryota > Metazoa > Chordata > Mammalia > Chiroptera > Emballonuridae > Saccopteryx > Saccopteryx bilineata. Next base: position 52,923,957 of record NC_089502.1, read on the forward strand.
AACAAGAGACTGATATACTGAAAGGGTTTCATTTCAGGGGGAACTCTATATTACAGGGGCAGTATTTATGGAAAGATGGGGAGTATAGATTTTATATGAAACTAGAACCCCTTAGAACACCTGTAGAGACGGCTATAGACTCCGAGAGGTCAGGTAATGTCAAATAGATGTATTTTGTCTCGGAATGACTAACAGGATTAATTTTTTTCCAGATGTATCGTAATTCGAACTTCCGAAAAGACAAACCGTGGCTCATGGAGAACATGACGAGACAAGACAATCAGATGACTCTTATTGGTGCAGCAACTCCAGAGAGAGGCGAGCCCGCAGCCCCAGAAATTCACAGCATGGACACCACTGAAGCGGCCAATCAAACAGCCCAGGAGAGCACCCCTGTTGCTCAGGGACCCAATGCCACAGGGTCTTTCCAGCTCATGGGTCTGGGGTCTCCCAGCCATGCCGTGGGTGTCCATGTTCCAAATGAGTTGGCTCGCCCAAGTAGACAGGGCACATCCGGGAATGGTGTGTTTGGTCCCATCCATACTGCTATGATCAATAACACAGGGGAGGGGCCCAGCAGCGCCCCTGATCACCCAAGTGGTGATTCACTGATATTTTACTCTACATCTAACAACCCATCAGCATTGCTGCCATTCCCGTTGTGGTCTCACCCAAGTGCCCTGTCGAGCACCCTGACAAGGAGGAGTAGGAAGGCTCCTCAGAGTTCAACTCTGCTCTCTGAGCAGTACAGGGACAATGTGGGTCCCTGAGATCACTTATGACAAAAAAAATATAACCACTCTGTAACTACAAATCTATTTTGGCTTTAATAAAGAAAAGCAAAACTGTCATGGTAAATAAAAAATTCAATGAGAACAAAAAGAGAGAGAATGGCTGTTTTTTCCCCCAAATATTCCCTCTACCAGCTAGCCATGCTACAAGGAGTTCCTGATAGTAGCATTGCTCTGCTGGAGTAAGGCATCGTCCTGAATTTAAAGAGCATGTACACAGCCCAGAATGAGTGACACATTAGTACTGATTCATTTATCAGATCAACTAGATCAGTGGATTTTAACATTTTTATACTTGGGACAGGTGAAAATAAGAGAATTATTTCAGGGGACTGCTAAGACAGAAATCACCCTCAGCATAAGTGAATTTGACTAAGGTCATTGGGTCTATAACTCTTCATACAACATTTGGATGGTTAACTCTTTTGTGGGCCAGCACGAAATTTCTGGGAACTGGTCTGTAAACCAATGGCTGAAAAGCACTGGGTGAGAGGGCACAAAGCCTAAAGTCATGTGACTGAAGATTATTGCACCAGTGCAGGTGAGAAACAGCAAATACCAACACTAGGGCAGCCACAGGGAGGATGCTCCAGGCAGAGTCAGCATACACTTGGAATGCAACAGATATAGGGGGTGAGGAAGAAGAAGATACCAAGTCATGTCAGTAACCAAAACAGAATATGGGAGGAAGTTGGGAAAAGATGTAGTGATTCCATTTTGAATATGCTGAGCTTGAGACAGATGTGGAAAATACACTTAGAGGCATCCCACAAAGAATAAACTTGAGTCTAAACTGAAAAGTAAAATCACAACTCAGGAAAGAATAGACATGCAAGACCAAAGATAGACCCTTAGTTATGTTCACATTTAAGATAGAAGAATCAGGAAAGAAAGAAACTGACTGAGGAGAGATTTCTACTGAAAATCAAAACCAAGAAATCCTGGCTTTATTATGAAAAAGAAGTATTCTACTGATGAGGCTCTGTGTGTATCATACTATAGGTAGAGTAGTGGAAATCTGGAACATAAAGCATGTATTGTGTTCCTAATTAATACAGGCACTGAGTGTCTTTTCTCTCCAGGGATGTATGGGTGAGGTCAGGACTCCGGGCTGAGCATGACATGGCTTTCACTCCCTGAGGCTGGGCTCGGCCCCTGCAGCCATTACACCCAGCATACGAAAGAAGTGCTCTGTGTCAGCGTCAGGGACAATGTATAAAGAAGGGAACATCACGTGGATAGGAATACAGAAATCAATAGCCAATATGATACCACATCTCTTCCAATGAAACTCCAAATTCCCAACTTCTCAAAAACTATACCATCTTAAGAAAGGACTGCATTTGGTCATTATAAATCAAGGAACTGTATCTCTCTGCTATGATTTCCTAGTCAGAATTTATTCAGAAGCTTTTTCTTTGACAGAGAGACACAGAAAGAATCTTTGAATCCACCAGGCTCAAAAGTTCCATCCACCAGGAGACCTCTATGGATTTAGCAAAATACGCCCAAGGTACCCTTCAGGCTGCACTCCAGGAAACAACAGGATGATGGTAAAGTAGAAAGTCCTCCCATTTTCAACCTTCTCTGTTACTCAGATATCTTTTTAGTAGAACAAGAAGAACGATATACTGAAAGCGTTCCATTTCAGGGGACAACTCTATTTCATAGGAGACAGTATTTATGGAAAGATACAAAAATATAGCTTTCATATGAAACTATATAACCCCTTAGAGACAACCTATAGGGATGACTCAAGACTCTGAACAGTCAGTTAATGTCAAATAGATATATTTTCTCTCAGAATGACTCAAATGATTAATTTTGTTTCAGATTTACTGCAACTCCAACTTTCAAAAAGACAAGCCTTGGCTCTTTAAGAACATTAAGAGAAAAGGCAACCGGGTGACTCTTGCTTTTCCGAGGACCAGTGCAACATCTATAAAAAGAAGGAAGCTGGCAGGCCCTGCAAGAATTTCCCTGAATTCATCCCAAGGAAGGCACCAAAGAAGTCAAACAAAGGTCCCAGAAGAAAGCCCCAAATGCTCAGGGACCCAGTGCCACTGGGTGGTCATTCCAGTTCTTGGGTCTGTGGTCCCCCAGCTGGGTCATGAAACTCTATGACCCAAGTGAACCAGGTGGTCCAAGTGTAAAGGGCACATCCAGCTACTGATGAGACCAAGAGTGGAGAGGAACACCCTAGCAGCTCCCCAGATTACCCACTCAATAATTCACTCATGGTTTTGTACTACGCCTGTTATCCCTTCCTGGTTGCTGCCCTTCCAGTCACGATCCCACCTGAGAGCCCTGACAATGACCCTGACAAAGACCCTGACAGGGTTGAAGAGGAGCGCTCCTCAGATTGTAAGTATGCTCTCCGTGAGCAGTGCAAGAACAATGTGGGTCTCTAAGCTCACAGATGACAGAAAACTATCACCACTTTTTAACTACAAATAAAAATAAATAATAATACGTAAAATATAATAAGTAAAAGCAAAACTCAGTGATAGTAAATAAATAATCTAATAAGAAAAAAAGAGAGAGGGAGAGAATAGCTGTTTCTTCCCCAAAATATTTCCTCTACCAGTTTAGCTATGCTGCAAGAAAATCTTGACAGTAGAATTGCTCTGCTGGATTATGGCATCATCCTGAATGGAAAGGGCATGTACATAGCATGAAATGAGTGACACATTAGCACTGATTAGTTTAACAAATCAACTAGATGAATCGTATTCAACCACAGTTGAATAAACTCAATGATTATAGACTATAATTTTCATACAACATCAAGGTTGGTTAATTTACAGACCCGCACAAAATTTCTTGTGGACCAGCATCAGTCTGCTGACCAGCAGTTGAAAACCACTGTAGTGGGCTATACCATCTACATTTATGTATGTGCATCCATGATGTCCATACAATTATAAAATCACTTAATGTTGTATTTCTTAGAATGTATCCCCATTTTGATTTTAAGCAATAGAGTAAGCCTACAAAAAATATCACGATTCAGGTTATTGTTTACTCCTGAGTTGGAGGGAGAATGATGATTGTATAGTACGTGTGATGTTTTTAAGGTACTGATCTTGTTTTATTTCTTTTTCTTTGTATTTTTTTTTCTTCTGAAACTGGAAACGGGGGAGAGACAGACAGACTCCCGCATGCGCCCGACCGGGATCCACCCGGCACGCCCACCAGGGGGCGACGCTCTGCCCACCAGGGGGCGATGCTCTGCCCCTCCGGGGCGTGGCTTTGCTGCCACCAGAGCCACTCCAGCACCTGGGGCAGAGGCCAAGGAGCCATCCCCAGTGCCCGAGCCATCTTTGCTCCAATGGAGCCTCGCTGTGGGAGGGGAAGAGAGAGACAGAGAGGAAGGAGGGGGGAGGGGTGGAGAGGCAGATGGGCGCTTCTCCTGTGTGCCCTGGCCGGGAATCGAACCCGGGACCTCCGCACGCCAGGCCGACGCTCTACCACTGAGCCAACTGGCCAGGGCCTTGTTTTATTTCTTAACTTGACTTTTGGTATAAATTTGCATTAATTAAGGTAAAACCTAAGCTTCTGCACTGTGAATCTAATAAGTTATAGATATTAATCTGTCTCCAACATAACAATTCAGAGTCAAGCAAGACAAAATTTGGTGTAATGTTGTTTCATTCTTTGACATTTTTTAGCTACTTTTTTTAATGCTTTCTGTTTCTTTCTGCAGATCCAACTTTTCACCCAATAACATTTCCTTTTGTGCTCAGTGGCAGCCTTTGGTATTTTTTGTGACACCCTTGCTTAGAGAGATAATCATACTGAATATATTATACATACAATTAAGACTTCCATTGTTTCTGTAAAGAGCTAAACAAAATTTTTATTCTGTTCTCTTATGAACAATTCCCTGACCATCACTGTCTTTTCTGAAGATTTTCTATTCTTGATATTTAGATATATAATTCTGGCATTTTTACATGTTTATTTCTACATTTTTTCTGTTTGGGGAATTAGTGAGAATATTGGATTGTAAAATTTGTGTTTTTTATTAAATTTGACAATTTTCTGGCCATTATGCTTTCACTTATTTGTTCTATAACAATCTCACTCTTTCTCCTTCATTGACATTAACTACATGAACATTAGATTATTCGGTATTATCCCACAAGTTCCTATGACTCTATTCCTTTTTCTTTACTTATTCATAAAAGAAGATACTGTTAGACCTCATCAAAATTAAAATATTTTCCCCTAACTAATAGTATTATGTTAAGAGGATGAAAAGACAAGGTACATACTGAGAGAAATTATTTGCAAACCAAATAATTGTGTTCAACAAAAGACATATCTGGAATATATGAAATCATGCAAAACAATAGTAAAAAGAAAAGAACAATCTAAATAGAAATTTGGCAAGAGATATGAAGAAACATTTTATTGGAGAGTAAGTAAGCATATGAAAAAATGTCTGACAGTGTGAACCATTGAGAAAAGTCACATTAAAACGACAGTGACATATCTTTCCACACCTACCAGAATGAACAAATAAGAAAGTACTAATGGCATAAAGTGCTGGCAAAGTCGCAGAGAATGTGATCATTCATACATTGCTGATAGAAATGAGAACTAGTATAGCTATCATCAATTTTAGAGAATATACCTAGTAAATAACCATCACTGAATAACCTTGGGTCATGGGTTGAGTTGTGTACTCTAAAAAGATATGTTGAAGTCCACATACTCAGGACATCAGAATATGAGATTGTTTAGATATAGGGTCTTTACAAAGGTAATGCAGATAAGAAGAATTCATTAGGGTGGGCCTTGATCTAATATGATTAGTGTCATAATAGAAAGAGGAAATACAGACACAGAAACTGATATGTGCAGAGGAAAAATGCTGTGAAGACATACAGGGAGAAGTTGGTCATGTGACTGGTGTGATGTATTTACAAATCAAGGAAGCAAGTATTGCTGGCAAAAACCAGAAACTAGCAGAGGCCAACACCTAGATTTCAGAGTTATGAAACAGCAAATTTTTGTTGTTTTGAGTCACTGAATGTTTAGTAATTTGTAATGGCATCACAGAGTAATATACTATAGTCTGTTTTAACTCATTTTTTTCTATTGAAAATGTTCCATGAGAAATAAGTGAGTCCAACTCATTTTTTTTTGTATTTTTCTGAAGTGAGAAGGGGGTGGTCAGACAGACACATTCCCTTATGTGCCCCAATGGTATCCACCTGGCACGCCCACCAAGGGGTGATGCTTGGCCCCTCTGGGGTGTTGCTCCATTGCAATGGGAACCATTCTAGTGCTTGAGGCAGAGGCTATGGAGCCATCCTCAGTGCCAGGCCAACTTTGCTCCAATGGAGCCTTGACTGCAGGTGGGGAAGACGGAGATAAAGAGGAAAGAAGGGAGAAGGTGAGGAAGCAGATGGGAGCATCTCCTGTGTGCCCTGGCCGGGAATTGAACCTGGGATTTCCACACGCTGGGCTGATGCTCTACCACTGAACCAACAGACCAGGACCTCAACTCATTTTTTTAAAAACCTCAGGAAGCACCTGACCAGATGGTGGCATAGTGGATAGAGTGTTGGACTGGGATGTGTAGGACTCAAGCCCAAAACTCTGGGTAATCAGCTTGAGCACAGACTCATCTAGGTTGAGCAAATCTCACTAGCTTGAGCTCAAGGTCTCTGGTTTGAGCAAGGAGTCACTCATTCTGCTATAGTACCCCAGCAAAGAATTGAAACTTCTCGTCTTTCTCCCTTCCTGTCTGTCTGTTTCTCTCTGTCTCTCTCACTGTCTCTGTCACACACACACACACACAAATGAAGTATTTATTTTTTAACAAGAAAACAATTATAAGTCAATAAATACCTTTTCTTTTGCATACTTTCATTTTGTCATGCAACATTTAAAAAATATGCACTCAAGAGTCAACATTTAGTGTAACCGTTTGTGGCACAGTGGATAAAGTATCCACCTGGGACACTGAGGACCCAAGTTCAAAATCCTGAGTTTGCTGGCTTGAGCACTGGTTCGTTGGCTTGAATATGGGATCATCAGCGTGATCCCAAGGTGGCTATCTTGAGCCCAAGTTCACTGGTTTGAGTCCAAGGTCACTGGTTTGAGCAAAAGTCACTGACTCAGCTTCAATACCCCAGTCAAGGCACATATGAGAAGCCATCAATGAACAACTAAGGTGTCACAACCAAGAGTTGATGCTTCTCATATCTCTCCCTTCTTGTTTGTCCCTGTCTCTCTCTCCCTCTCTCTCTCAAAAAAAGTCAACAATTAATTTAATTAATGATTCAAGGATTAAGCAAGGTCATTCTTAAGTGACTTTTTCTCTCTCTCTCTTTCTTTTTAAGAACTATAACTGTGTGACATGAAATATACTAGAACTTCTAGCATTTTTGGTGTTACTGCCTTTTGGGTCAATTAGATGGAATATGTATATGGTAATGAGTCATTTGGAGGAAAGTAGTAAGTACCCCAGGGATAGCAGTATAAATACAAGATGTTTATTTTGTTTCCCACGGCTGCTATAACAAATTACCACAGCTTAGTAGCTTAAAATAACACACATTTATTTTCTTTCAGTTGTGGCTGTCAAAATCCAGAATGGGTCATTGTTACTGGGTTAAATTCAAAGTGTCAGCCAGGCTAAATTCCTTCTGAAGGCACTAGGGATGAACTTGTTTCCTTGCATTTTTCAGTTTTTACAGGCTGCCAGTCTTCTTTGCTTTAAGATCTCTAGCTTAAAAGCCACCAGAGTAGCATCTTCAAATCTCTCTCTGACCCAGACCCTTTTTGTTCCTTCTTATAAAGACTCATGTGGCTAAATTGGATGTACCTGGATACTCCTAAAAATATTTCTTTATCTTGACACTCTTAACTTAATCACAGTGGAAAAACTTATTTTGTTATGTAAGGTAGAATATCTGAAAGTTCTGGGCTAAGGCATCTGGGGGCCATTATTTAACCTACCACAATATTTAATGCATTTAACCAACCTATTTTTATTTCAGTTCTTGGTCACATAAAGGGAAATACAAATTTAAGATATTAAGTACTGATTCTAAAATTAGTTCAGGCATCTCATTTTTTTCTTATGTTATCTTATTTATTGAAATTTTTTTTTAGAGAGAGAGAAAGGGAGAGAGAGCTAAAGATAGAGAGATCGATTTGTTGTTCCACATATTTGTGCATTCATTGGTTGATTCGTTTTTTGGTTGTTGTTTTTTTTTGTATTTTTCTGAAGTTGTAAATGGGGAGGCAGTCAGACAGACTTCCACATACGCCTGGCCGGGATCCACCCAGCACACCCACCAGGGGGCGATGCTCTGCTCATCTGGGGCATCGCTCTGTTGCAACCAGAGCCATTCTACCACCTGAGGCAGAGGCCACAGAGCCATCCTCAGCAGCCGGGCCAACTTTGCTCCAATGGAGCCTTGGCTGCAGGAGGGGAAGAGAGAGACAGAGAGGAAGGAGAGGGGGAGGGGTGGAGAAGCAGATGGGCACTCTCCTGTGTGCCCTGGCCGGGAATTGAACCCAGGACTCCTGCTAACTAGGTTGACGCTCTACCACTGAGCCAATCAGCCAGAGCTGGTTGATTCTTTTATGAGCCCTGATTGGGGATTGAACCCATAACCTTGGCATATGGGGGCAGTGCTCTAACCAATTAAGCTACCTTGCCAGGGCTTTTCTTTTGTTATCTGAGACAAGCTGGAAAAATTATATCAATCAAATTTCTATTACATTTATGCCTTCTTTCAAAAAATAAGTTACATGAGTGGCATGCTGCCTCTTTTTGTACATCAAAGTTATGGCTCGTAGCTAAGGAGTAGTTCTTATACATTTCCTCTCACTTCCTGACCTTAGTGTCATCCTGTTTCCACTTCCTTTAACAAGCTGGTAAACATTAGCAAACATTTGCAAGTATGACTGATAAAGGAAGAAATAGTGGAAAGAAAAGGTAGTGAAAATAAATTATATCTAATCATTCTGATACTTAGAAAGTACTTCACCTGGTTGAAAATGTCAAAGTGAAATGAAGATTTTTATGGTATCCAAAGTAAAGCAAAGGGGTTTTAAAATACATTTGGGCAAGGATGGCACAAAAAAAGAAAACTACAGACCAATATCTCTAATGAATTCAGATGCTAAAATAATAAACAAAATACTAGCAAATCAAATACAACAACATATTAAAAAATAATACATCATGATCAAGTGGGATTCATCCCAGAATCTCAAGGATGGTTCAACATACATAAAATGGTTAACGTAATACACCATATCAACAAAACCAGAAGAAAAACCACAAGATCTTATCAATAGATGCAGAAAAGGCATTCAATAAAATACAACACAACTTTATGTTTAAGACACTCAACAAAATAGGTATAGAAGGAAAATATCTCAACATGATAAAGGCCATATATGATAAACCATCAGCTAACATCATAGCAAATGGCATAAAACTGAGGACTTTCCTCCTTAAATCAGGAACAAGACAGGGTTGTCCACTCTCTCTACTCTTATTTAATATAGTGCTAGAAGTTCTAGCCAGAGCAATCAGATAATAGAAAGAAAGAAAAGGCATCCATATAGAAAAAGAAAAAGTAAAGATATCACTTTTTGCAGAAGATTATGATCCTATACATCGAAAACCCCAAATACTCCACAAAAAGATTACTAGAAACAATAAACCAATACAGTAAGGTCGCAGGATACAAAATTAATATACAAAACTCCATAGCCTTTCTAAGTGTCAAAAATGGAACATTAGAAAATGAACTCAAAAAAATAATCCCCTTAATGATTGCAAAAAAATAATAATAATAAATAAAATACCTAGGAATAAACATAGCAAAGGATGTAAAGGACCTATATAACAAAAACTACAAAGCATTGTTAAGAAAATCAAAAAAGGTACAATGAAATAGAAAAATATTCTTTGTTCTTGATTGGGAAAAATAAATATAATCAAAATGGCCATATAACCCAAAGCAATATACAAATTCAATGCAATTCCCATCAAAATTCCAATAACTTTTTTAAATAAATGGAACATAAAATCATCAGATTTATATGGAACTATAAAAAAAATCAAATAGCGAAAGCAATCCTAAGGAAAAAGAATGAAGCTGGGGGCATTACAATATCTGACCTCAAACTATATTATAGAGCCACAACAATCAAAACAACATGGTATTGGCAGAAAAATAGACACTCAGACCAATGCAACAGAATAGAAAGTACAGAAATAAAACCACATATATATGGTCAAATAATTCTTGATAAAGGAGCCAACAACACACAATGGAGAAAAGAAAGCCTCTTCAGCAAATGGTGCTGGGAAAACTGGAAAGCCACATGCAAAAAAAGAATGAAACTCGACTACAGCTTGTCCCCTTGTACTAAAATTAATTCAAAATGGATCAAATACCTAAATATAAGACCTGAAACAATAAAGTACATAGAAGAAGACATAGGTTCTAAACTCATGGACCTTGGTTTTAAAGAGCATTTTATGAATTTGACTCCAAAGGCAAGAGAAGTGAAGGCAAAGATAAATGAATGGGACTAAATCAGAATAAGAAGTTTTTGCTCAGCAAGAGAAACTAACAACAAAATAGACAGAAAACTAAATGGGAAATGATATTTTCAAACAACAGTTCAGATAAGGGCCTAATATCCAAAATATACAAAGAACTCATAAAACTCAACAACAAACAATCAAACAATCCAATAAAAAATGGGAAGAGGACATGAACAGACACTTCTCTCATCAAGAAATACAAATGGCCAACAGATATATGAAAAGATGCTCATCTTTATTAGTTATTAGAGAAATGTAAATCAAAACTACAATGAGATACCACCTCACACCTGTTAGATTAGCTATTATCAACAAGACAGGTAATAACAAGTGTTGGAGAGGCTGTGGAGAAAAAGGAACCCTCATTCACTGTTGGTGGTAATATAAAGTAGTACAACCATTATGGAAGAAAGCATGGTGGTTCCTCAAAAAAACTGAAAATAGAACTATCTTTATACCCAGTAACCCCTCTACTGGGTATATACCCATAAAACTCAGAGACATTGATACATAAAGACACATGTAGCCTCATGTTCACTGCATCACTGTTCACAGTGTCCAAGAAGTGGAAACAACCAAAAATCCCTTCAATAGATGACTAGATAAAGAAGATGTGGCACATATACACTATGGAATACTACTCAGCCATAAGAAATGATGACATCAGATCATTTACAATAAAATTGTTGGATGTTGATAACATTATACGAAGTGAAGTAAGTAAATCAGAAAAAACTAAGAACTGCATTATTCCATACATAAGTGGGACATAAAAATGAGACTGAGAGACATGGACAAGAGTTTTGTGGTTACGGGGTAGGGGGAGAAAGAGGGAGAGGGGAAGGGGGAGGGGGAGGGGCACAAAGAAAACCAGATAGAAGGTGATAGAGGACAATCTGATTTTGGGTGATGGGTATGCAACATAATTGAATGACAAAAAACCTGGAGATGTTTTCTTTGAACATATATACCCTGATTTATTGATGTCACCCCATTAAAATTAATAAAAATTTATTAAAAAATAAATTAAAATATAAAAATAATAAAAATTAAAAAATACATTTGGTACAAAGTTTCCTTTAAATATGTTATATTTGTGCATTGCCTTCCCTCTCATTCCAGACTCAAGTATATTTATAGTAATGCATAAAGAATTATAGGGTGTCTGTGGCAATCTAATTTAATAGAATATACAATCAATCAACTGAATGAACATTTATATAAATCAAAAATTGTATGTTAAAAAAAATTGTATGTTTAGGTAGATTTAAGATAATACAGTTTTTTATCAGGGTGAATTGGGATCTAAATTATTTAGATAATTACTTGAACACTTTTATTTCTGTTTGGATATTAATCATACAAAGTAAAAACTGCAAATTTTTTTTTCATCTTATGTTTAACCCAATTTTATTTTTACTAGACTTTCTGAAATTAAATGTTAAAATTATATGAAATTATATCCTTTTTTATATGAATTTTAAAAACTTATCTTTCTATGTGTTGCACAATGAAAAATTTGTTCTTTTCCCTTATTAGTCTTAGTCATTCAAAGAACCAGCTATTAACAAATTTTTAATATGATAAAATTTGAAATGAATGTTAGTTTATATAATGTACAGTTTTCCTTATACTAGTCTAACATATTTATTTAATGGAACTGAAAATGTAAAAATTCTCACTTTAAACAAATTATAGGAAAGACAGGTAAAATATATATAAATTGGTGGAGAAACAATAATCCCAGCTATGTAATAGATAAGCTAAGTGTGAATGTGGAAAATAAAATGCATAATGTCAAAATAGCTTCTGTCTAGTTTGGCCTTTTAATTAAAAAGTACTAAGGGCTAGATAAATGCCCGCACCTTATTCTGTTTGTAGGAAAATGCAACCATTGAAGTTTTCAAGTCACCGAAAATGGATTAGAAAGAGGGCTCAAGTATATTTAATTTGCTTTTGTAGTCTAAACTTTAGCTGTGAAAAATAAATTTTACAAGTCAATAAAAAAACTTTCATACCCTTCTTAATTAACACAGTCTGTCAATAGATGAGACAGGGTATTTCAGCTAACCTGGAGGTCAACATAGTGAATAATAAGTTTGCCAAGAACTTTTCAGAAACCTCTATTCATGTCTCCCTAATCTGAATCACTCATATAATAACTGCTATAGGTATTTGTATATTAAAATTATTATTAGGGAAGTTCCAGAGACAACTAAAAGGAATTTATAAATTCACTGGTGAGTAGCTCAATATCTTTTTCAACAGACAATTTTAGTAAAGTTTCTAATATACTTTAGTTAAAACTGAGTTGATGTGTTATATATAAGTAAATGCTTGTATAATTTTATACTTTATTTCTAAATATGAATTGTCTTTACCAGTGTTTTTATTGTTGTTTTTGTTGTTGTTGAACTTTCACATGGTATTACAACGGGAAGATTCAACTAGTGTTATTAAGAATAATGCTTGACTTACCAATTTTGTTGTATCCTAAATCAAAAGAATTGTCAAGTGGCCTCTTTTTCTTTTTTAGATGAGAGAAAAAGAAATTAAGAAAAGAGTTGTGTTTATTCATATTTCTTGTTATTGATTAAGAAGCACAGCAGATGTTTCTCTAGTTTTATTTTCTCCCCCCTTTGACTCAGTAACCTAAGTTTAAGCCAAATGATGCATGGTATCCCCCACCTCCAGTTACACTGTTTGGTTTACATTGGTCAAACCACAGTGAAGTGTACTAGTTTGTTTGTTGGTACAGAAAAACAAAGACGTCCTTGCTTAGCATGATATGAGTTGCAAATACCTGGAACTGCTGCAACCATTGTGCTACCATGAGTAAATCTAGCCAGAAGAAAATGTTAGCAGATGAAGTAAGGAAGGGAATAAATTCACAAGTAAATATATCCAGCCTGATCAGGCAGTAGCACAGTGAATAGAGTGTCAGCCTGGTACACTGAGGACCGAGGTTCAAAACCACAAGCTCGCCAGCTTGAGCACAGGGTTACCAGCATGAGTGTTGGGATCACAAGCATGACCTAATGGTCACTGGCTTGAGCCCAAGGTTGCTGGCTTGAACAAGGGATCACTGGCTCAGCTGGAGACCCCAGTCAAGGCATGTATGAGAAAACAGTTCAATGAACAACTAAAGAGCTACAACAAAGAGTTGATGCTTCTCATCTCTCTCCCTTTCTGTCTGTCTGTTTCTGTCTATCCTCTCTCTTTTTCTCTCTTTTTCTCTTAATAGATAAATAAATATTTCCAGAACTTTGTATATGCTATTTCTAAAGCACACCCACTTCTACACTTTTTTCTTTTATATGTATGACTAAATTCACTTTATTATATAAAGAAGATTGAGTTGGATTTCTTATAACTTTCAACTGCATATATTTTAACATATACCTTTTGTACATGCAATTGTGATCCTTACTTGTGCCATTTTCAGTCTCCTCATTAAAGAAGTTGTCTCACAAACAGCCATTCCCAACTACACATTATTAGACAAGAAGTGAACATTTGACAAAATCTGTTCCCATAGTTGAGATCCATTATCTACATGGCTTGGTACAAAAAAGGTAAAATGGTTATATTCTCAGGAACATGGAAATTAGGGACTTAGGCAATGAAGAAGTTAAAAGGTGAAATCAAAATCATAAAAGCATATGGCATAGTCAGTGTTAAAAAGGTATTATTGGTAACTGGTCAGATGCAATAATAAAGGAACATAAACTACATATTAGCAAAGGAAGTCTGCTTGGAGAAAGTAAAGTGAAGGCAATAAATCGAGTCAAAGAGTGGCTGATAAAGAAAAAGAGGAAGAAACAGACACCTAATAGATAATCTAACTGGTCATCTGCCCACAGTTTTTCTGCCAACTAAGTTCTCTAAAAACACTTCCATGAGAGGCTTAATTTGAAAATATAGCTGACCATTTTCTCCCTCTTATTAAAACCTCATGTAATAGTTTTAGTACAGAAGTAACTTGGTTTGATTTTTGTTTTTAAAAATTACTGTATTGGATTGTTAATTGTCACACAATATTTATCCATCCATTCTTCTATACTAATGATCTTTTGACTGGGCTACATTAAACTAATAAAAACTTTAGTGTTCCAACCTCCTTTGCATCTAGACCTGGAATGTGACTTAAGTTCAGGCCATGAAAAGCGAGAAGTGATGTAGGTTAGTTCTAATATTTCCTCTTAAACGAATTGGGCATGTGCTTTCCTTGGCTCTTTATTTCCTTTCTACTGTCTGATAGATGATAAAAACTTGAATACACAGTTTTGAATCCAGAGGTGGAAGCTAAATATTTGATTATGTCAGAGCTACTGTACCAATCTTGAACTGCTTACCTCTGTCTAAACTGTTACTTAAAAGAGAAATACAGTTACATCTTTTTAAATTCATTGTATTTTGCTATCTCTTTGTCATAGCAGCTTTGTTCATGTTATAACTAATAGCTTCTTTGTGGAGAAGGGATTGTTGGTGACTAAGAGCAGAAGTGGGAAAATCCATTTGGAGGCTATCGCAATAATTCAGAAGATAAATGATGGTGCTTGAAATAGGGTGATGGTAATAGATATGGAGAGAAGTGGATGGATTGGTGATATATTTGTACAATAAAGATGACATGACTAGCTGAAAGGTTGGATCTGGGGTTGAAGGAGAATAGTAAATTAAGAATCAGTCAAATCTTTCTAGCTTTTGATTGAGATGGGGAAGTATAACTGTGCAGAACACAGGTTTTGGGGGGTTGGTTGAGTAGGTAATAAAATCACAAGAAGCAGAGGAAGTAAAAGAAGCACATGAAAGAAAATTGATCAATAAGTTGTCCTCTCATCTGTAAAACTTTCCTCAGTTTCTTGAGAGAATTAATCATAAGTCTCATGTGTTTTTACGGCATTTTGCACATGCTTTCATAAGAACATTTATCATATTGAATTACTTTCTTTTTTCAGCTGTATATCTCCTTTAGTGCAAAAGGCCTTGTCAACATTTGTCTTTATACCTCCAGTTGCTATCCAAGTTTCCAGAGATATTTTAGGTACTCAAAGATTTTCTTTCTTTTTCTGAAACAACATTAATAGAAATGTTAAAATTAATTCTTTTATTTTCTATGACTATTTTTGTTCATTTTGATTTGCTTTTTCTTATTGAACTTTTAGAATGATTTTGTATATGAAACACATCTGAATAGGAACTGCATGGTTGAGAGGATTATAAATAGCGTGTTTTCTCATTCAAGGACTTTCATTATTTTAAATATGACATTTGATTACAATTATTAATAAATAGTGTAAATTAACTTGAAAATGTCAAGAGAGTATTTGTTTCCTATGTATGACTATCATGAAGCAAAACAACTTAGAAATTGAATTAATTAACAATACATGTATGACTACATTAACTTCAGTAAACCAGAGGGGATATAAGTTGTATAACTGGGAAAGCTCATGAAAAGCAATAGCATGGCAAATTTTGAACAGTTACTGAGTTTGAACCTGATATTTTGAACAAGAATGAAAAAACTTACTAGTTAGTTTTGTGGTAGATTTACATGATGAGATACATATGAGAAATACTTATTGAAGCAACTTTAATCAACTTCAGACAATAAAAAGATAAAGTCTGAGAGGACAAAATACAGGTATAAATTTGGTTGTTTAGTAAACAAAAGTGAAATTTTTCAGAAATAACCTAGAACATATATATTAAAATTAGGTTTACAGTGAATACAGATAAGTTGGTGTTGTTTCTGAGTAACGCTCAGCTCCTCTATAGAATATTTTGCAATATATTCTGAAATTATGGGACTTAAATAATTTTTGAAGTAGCTGTCAATAAAAATGAACTTGATTTTTTATAGGTACATTTTATTTTAAAAACAGTTTAAATAAACCTTATTTTGTAACCTTACTTCTCCATAAGAACTTTGCGGTTTCCTGAAATATAGAAGGTAATAGATTATACGATTGTCTCCAAACATCTATTCTTGTTTTCTCTAAGAGCATTATACACTCCTGCAACAAACATTTAGCATAAGCTAGAAATAATAACATACTATTGCCATTTAAGCAAGAAGTTCTGAGTTACTTGTCACTGTAACATGACTAAAGAAAGGTGGATAAAAGAATATATAAAATCAATTTAGAATGATGTGTTGTGGAATTTTGCACCTAAAACCTGTGTAATTTTGTGAACCAATGTCATGCCAATGAATTCAATATGTTAAAAAAAGGAAGCAACACGAAATATTAGCAAACTTTATTACCCTTTTCAGCTTTTTAAGGTATGGGTCAACATATGGAAGTATCATAATTAAATTGCAGAAAAATTGGGGGTGCGTTTAGGTGGAATAGCTGGATTTTGATAATGGGGAAACCTAGGGAATATAGGGAAAATCACTGATTTCTACTCAATTTTTCTGTGAACCTAGCTGTACTTTGGAAATATAGTATATTTTTAAAAAATGCGTATAGATAACAAGTAGAGAAAAGTAACTGTCTGTTAAGTAGTAATGTTATATGGTATATTGACTCACCCTTGAATTCAATGATTTGAATCAGCAGCAAGGAGTATCTACTACTCTCCTGGTACGTCTGCGATTTTGGGAAATAGGAGTGAATGCCATCATGCTCTCCGGAGCAGATATGGAAATGCTGACTGCCAGTGCCACGTGCTCCTCTTTGGGACAGTGTAAGACCTTCCAGGATGGCAGGAATGAGGGGGGTGGCTGACGCCCCATGTGCGTAGACTGATTTCCTGGACTATGACCAGAGTGGGCACTGGCTCCTTTGTTGGATGGACTTATGGATTTTGGACAATGTGAAATACCCTGATGGGGGTGGGGGGAAGCTTTGCTAGAGGCCCTTCCCCTGCCCCGGGAAGCTTTTCCCATGGCTAGAAAGAAGGCTGAGGACATTTTGCACTTTTGGCAAAGTGCTCAGAGATTTGTGAAGTGTATCTTTGTAACTGTTGAAATTGTATAATTTGTCATGTTGTTGTAATTTGTGTAATGTGCCTAATTTCCTTGCACAGGGATGCTGGTGATATAGATTGTGGGTAGTAAAGTGAGCATAGAGGTGGATTGTTGGGTAAATAAAATATATTATGCTCATTCCATGCCCACATGGAAGTCCATTGCCCAGGTGATATTAATGTGTGTTGGAGGCAGGCTGTGGACGGGCAGGATTTTTGTATCTTGGGGCTTGGTGTTAGGACTAAGCCTTTCCCACCCTTTTTGATGTGGGGTGGTGCAATCCCATCATGCCCCAGATAAGTGACTTTGTATTAGAGCAGCAGTTCTCAACCTGTGGGTCACGACCCCAGTGGGGTCGCCTAAAGCCATCCGAAAATACATAATGCATATCAGGTATTTACATTCCGAATCATAACTGTAGCAAAATTACAGTTATGAAGTAGCCACCAAAATTATTTTTTGGTTTGGGTTCACTGCAACATGAGGAATTGTATTGCGGGGTCACGGCATTAGAAAGGTTAAGAATCACTGTATTAGAGACTTCCCTATTTTTATATTGGATTAAAGGTTTAGATTTCTACACTATAAAATGAGGGCAGAATGGGAACTTCCTCTCTCGGTTCCTGTGATTAGCAGTAGAGGAGAGAGCAGAGAAAGGACACGTGGAGGAGGCCAGGAGAAGCAGCCAAGATGGTGGAGTGCTGAGTGAGAAGCCAGTTTTTGGAGAGCTTGTGCAAAGAAAAGGAGATGGGGAACTGAGGAAAATAAGTCTGGTGAGCTAGAAACCTTTGATTCTAGGAAACTCAGATAAGTCAGTAGCTTTGTGAGCACTGAATGAGTGGGTTTTGGAGCCCAGTGTGTGTTTTTACTTGCCCGCCAAGTGCAAACTAGGATTAAAGATGATGGCCCACCAGTTTTTGGCTCCGTTGTTTCTTTACGGACTGTCCGAATCTAATGCAAACCTGCATGGGCCAGGCGGCTGTGATAGTGGCCCTGGCTACTGGCTTCACACCTACCCCATACTCCTTTTACTATTAATTGTGTTGTTTGGTTGGAAGTGAAGTTATTTGGAAATCTACGGTTGTGGATGAGGTATTCTGTATGTTCCCAGATGTGGGACTAGCTGAGTGAGGCTCTGCAAGTGGGAAGGCAGACTCATACCCAGAAAGCATGTCTATCTCCATGACAACCAATCCCTGCTACTTTCAGGAAAAAAATGGTTTGGTTTAGTCAATTTGATACAAAGTTGTTGGTTTTCTTGAAGAACAATGCCAAGTGGAGAACTCATCATCACTCTCTATGGCTTACACGCAGTGGTTCTCAAACTTTTTGAAGCTGGGGCGCATTTAAACTCCTACAAATAATTGTAGATGCACTATATACAGATTTCTGAAAAATATGTTATAATCATTAAGTAAAATATAAAGAAAAAATATAAAGTCCAAGCATGCTTTTATGGTAATTAAATGAAATAAATATGACAATATTAAATTTATTCTGACATTAAAAAAACATTTTTATGTTACATTTTTTCAGTTATATTTTTTAGAATTCATAAAAAAGAGGGGTTAAAAATAAAAAAAAAAAAGTTATCTTTTATATACATAGATACATTCTTAGTAAGATTTAGTAAATTCGGCAGGTCCTGGCGCAAATGTGCTAAGTTTTTCCATTCTTGTGTTTTTGTGAAAAACATAAGCCTGATATGTCCTAAAGGTTTCTTCAATGTTTGGACATATATTTGAAAGGCAAACTCTCATTTCCTCGTCAATACATTGAAAAATTTCTTCTTTTACTCTTAATTGTGTTGAGGGTAAAAAATCCTAATTCACATAAATAGGATGTTGAAAATTGTAGTAAAATGTTCAAAGCTCTTTTAGATATTGCCACATATTTTTCTTTTATATAAATCCAAAAGGCTTAAAGAGATAATTCCTTAAGTTTAATCATCAATCCACGATCAGTGGATATAGCTGCCAATTCTTCTTCTGTTAATGTTAAACCAAAATCACTTAAAGCTCCAAGAATGGGTTTTTAATCCAATCGTATTGTTCAGTGTTGAGTGATGGAAAATGCTATTAATTAAATTCTGCCTGTCAGCCTTCAAGTCTTATTTTATTTACACTTAACCTTTGCTCACTTCCAGAATCGGATTCTTCAATATCATGCTTCTTTTTGAGAGATCTATCCATTTTATTTGGGTATATTTATCTAAAAATAATATAATGATGTGTTAATAATGATGTGTTAACAAAAAGAGTGGTATTTCCATAATGAAATGATATAATAGAGTAAACTATATTTATTTTTATATCTGGGCACATGCTGCAAACCTGCACAGCTAGTAATTCCAGATCCTGAGCAGGAATGATACAGAATTAAGAAAATACTTGAAATTAAGAAAATATGGGGTTGGGAGAGCCCTGTAATTGCAGCTGACAAGAACAAAGCTCCCTCAAAAACCACATCTTGCTTTATTTATAGGGCAAAGTGGGCCATTAGCAAATCAATGAGATCTTTGATTATGTTTCCAAGGCAACCCAAAAAAATCTAAACTCTAAAAACCCTGTTGGTTTTTTGGTTCCCAACAGGCACATATTTCTGTGGAATACCATAGGGCATATATGGAAATCTAGGGCGCACCAGTGTCACCTGGCTCACACTTTGAGAACCACTGGCTTACAGGTTGGACATTCAGAGGCAGCCGTAGTTAAATCAGCCCTGGTAGTTGACAGGCTGTATTGCTGGGCTTAAATGCATTCCCTATTTCTGCCCTCATGGCTTTTGGGGCCAATTTTCAGGTAACCGGTGATAAAGACTGATGAATATCAATTGGCCAAAGCATTTTATGTGCTTTGTTTGTTGTTAATGTGCGTTATAAATATATATTTACACACTATGCCCATTCTCACAAGTCTTTCCACTTCTCTCCCTGAAACCTCTTTTTCTCTGATTTTCCAGTCCTTTTATTTGCAGACCTCTGACCAAAAGGCCAGTTCTCCATCTTTAATTCAATCACCTCTAGAGCTAATCAGGAGTCACAAAACATATTTTTCATGCCATCTTATTGGAAATATTCATTATAGGTGTTTTCTATTAAAATTATAAAGCTGTTATATATTTTAGTGCTGAAAGAAGATGTAAAAAATAATAAAAATATTATTTATTATTTTTTTGTCAGTGTTAGGTAAACTTGACAACTGCATTACCTTCTTTCATATATGTATCCAAGATAACATTTTTTAGATAGTGATCATTTGTGAGGCCCATTTTGGCTCTGGCTTGCTTCTGTTTTTTCTTTTGTCATTCGTCAAACTGCATACTACTACAACAATTTTTATGCATTATTTCACCCTCAAAATCAGTCCAATTGAAACAAAGGTAGATAAGCCTTTTTCAAATTAATTTAGGTTTCAGGAAATGACTGGATGCAATAGCATCAACATTTTCCTATTTTGTACAAAATTCTCATTTTGATATTGACATTTTAACACTATACAGACTATACTCATTGCATGACTCTAAAGTAGTAATATCAGTTTAAATACATGCAAAAACTGTGCTTGGTTCTTAATAAACATTCATGGACCTGAAACTGTCCAAATAGAAGATAGGTTATCAAGGCAGTAGCAAGTTTTTTATTCCAAATAGGCATAATTAACTGAATCTTCTTCAAAAAGTTTTCTTCATTAGATAAATCAGTACTTACACCTATCAAAACTTGACATTTTTTTTTTTAATGGAGCGACATCAATAAATCAGGATACATATATTCAAAGATAACATGTCCAGGTTATCTTGTCGTTCAATTATGTTACATACCCATCACCCAAAGTCAGATTGTCCTCTGTCACCTTCTATCTAGTTTTCTTTGTGCCCCTCCCCTCCCCCTTCCCTCTCCCTTTCCCCCCTCCCCCCGTAACCACCACACTCTTATCAATGTCTCTTAGTCTCACTTTTATGTCCCACCTACGTATGGAATAATGCAGTTCCTGTTTTTTTCTGATTTACTTATTTCACTTCGTATAATGTTGAAAACTTGACATTTCTTATCAGAAAATATTCAAAAAAATTTTGTTTTTTATTCTGTTATAGAAAATTCGCCACTCTTTTTATTTATTTGACATAAGTTTAGGCCCATTGAAACATATGCCATAGCAATTTTTTTTCCAGAAAATTAATGTTTTATGTGAATAGATATAAAAGTTAATAGATGTTAAATACTTTTTTATTTCCATTAGCTTTAAACAAAAATTTATAACCAAGAATTTGCAATAAAAAAACATGCTCTTAAACTTACTTTAATGATATTTGTATGGCTGATAATTGCTTATCTCCTAGAAATTTTCATGTATAATTTGATTATCTTATATCTTGATGGGCAGTAACCTTTTCTTCAACATCCTTGAACAAAATCTGGAAAATACACTCAGAAATAATTAAGCCTTATTTTGACATATAATATCAAATTGCAATTATAATATTTGTATTCAGATGAAAGAGATAGTAAATCTGACTTTAAAAAAGATATGTAAGAACTGTATTTGAAAGTCTTCAAATTAACTTCTTTAGCTTTGGATGATTTACTTCAAGTCAAGCAAATAGATTAACTCTTTAGAGACATTTTAATAATGAATTTGTTTAATTATGAAATTAAATACAAACTTCACTAATTTGTTCTGTAAAAACATATGATTATTTTCCTTTAAATGTCAATAGAGTCTCTAGTCATTTTGATTAATATTAACTGAATCTACATTTAATTCATAAAAATAATTAAAAATATGATTTGAAATTAAAAAAAAATTTTTTACCAAAAAGGTGGCAAATCAAATTAGTAATTTACAACTTAAAGTATTAGATTAGTTCTTTAAAATCTGGTATTTTGCCATTTGTATAACTTTATAGATCTAGCCTTATTTTTTTCTTATGATACATACATAATATTATTTTTAAGAAGCAAAATATATTACCCTCCAAAAAGAGCTGTAATCTATTAGTTTCTTCTAAAGAAAACAGAAAAAAAAAGTTCACTATTATATTTTAAATAAGTTTGAAGTATTTCACACACAAATAATTAATAAACAGACATGGAGGTTATCAGGACTAACACTAGTGTATGACAGTCTTTTAGTGGTCATTTGTAGAAAGATGTGACATTATGGTCAATTGAAGGATGTATTGTTCTTTTTTCTTTTAGTAAGATTAGGGGAGATACAGAAACGGACTGCCTCATGTGCTCCAACTGAGATCCACTCCTCAACCCCTGTCTGAGACCAATGCTCTGCCCATCTGGGGTCATGCTCACAACCAAGCTATATTTAGTACCTAAGGCAGAGGTTACATGGAGCCATCCTCAGCACCCGCCAATGCACTCAAACCAATCAAGCCATGGCTACTAGAGGGGAAGAGAGACAGAGAGAATAGAGAGAGGGAAAAGGGAGAGAAGCAGATGATCACCTCTCCTGTGTGCCCTGACAGGAAATCAAACCTGGGAATTCCACACGCCAGGTGCACACTCTATCACTGAGCCAAGCAGCCAGGACAAGGGTGTATGGTTCTTTTAGATAGGCTCCTTTTGACAAGAAACAGTTAATACCTATAGTAATTTCTGCCTCTAAAGTGACTAATTTCTACAGATATTTAAAATATATCAATGTACACTTACTTTTTTTTAACAAAACCTTCCAGTGTTTGTCCATGGAATAAATTTTATAGATATCAATTCAAATGCTATACTCCCATCAAAGGAAAATTAAGTGAGATGAGTCCCAGCACAATTAATGAGAACTATTCTTACATTAAAGAACCTAAATTTACATAGTTCTTCAGATACACATTGAAAGATTTCCAAGAATCAATAGTATACATAATATAGCTAATAACTTAAAAAATTTTTTTTCAATGATAGTTGAAGATACTGAGGAACTATAGATTTGTTCCAGTTGCTTTATTTTAAAATTAGGACCAGATTTTAGATTAGTTTAAGGTTATCTCTTGGTGCCCAGTGATGATATCTTTGCAGTGAAAAGTCTTGTTCTCTTTTCTCAATATGGCTATATGCCCATGTCATAATGGCAAAGAGCAAGATAAAAGTTTCTTTAATATCTTACATGTTCTCACCACCTTTAAAATACTTCTCAAATACAACTGAGATTATAAGTCAGTATCTTATTTTAGGCAATGTTTTCTATTTGACTACTGTTTATGCATTTGTACCTGAGAAAAAATGAATGATTTAGACAAGCTATGCATGTTTAATGTTGAAAACATGGTGCTTGAATCCAAACCCTTTTAATTTCTCTCTTACAAACTTGGGGCAGTTATTCTTCACATATAACTTATATTTTCTTCATATTTAGATCCAAACTTGACTTAGATTATTATAGTATAAATAATGGATTTTGATCTTCTGTTCAATCAAATTATACTCAAGCCTCTATTTATAACTAGATGACATATAATTATGGATTTATTATTCTCGCTTTATATTATCCATGAAATGTGTTTTTGTTAGCAGTCCTTTCTTGAGAATATTAAATATTTCATACTTTTTATCATTTTAAACATCCCTGACTTATTTTTGGATATTCATGCTATTTTTTTTTAGTTGAAAAGAGAGAAGATAATAAGGCAGACTCCTGCATGTGCCCTGATCAGGATCCACCTGGCAACCCCATCTGGGGCTGATGCTCAAGTATTGAACTATTTTTAGCTGTGGAGGCCAACATGTCCTGACCAACCGAGCCATCCTCAGCTCCTGAGGCCAGGCTCAAACCAATGGAGCCACTGGCTGTGGGAGGAGAAGAATGAGAGAATGGGGAGAGGGAGGGAGAGAAAAGCATGTGGTCACTTCTGTGTGCTCTGACTGGGAATCAAACTGAGATGTTCATATGCCAAGCTTATGCTCTATCCACTGTACCACTGGCCAGGGCCTATTCATGCTATCTTAACAAAAATAAATATGCCTAAGACTTCCAATTTCAATTCCACACGCAAGGTGCATAGAAGTTGCCATTGAGTCCTAATAAGTAGAAAGCTAAACAGGCTGAAAATCCTGGATTCATAAGAGGCGAGACTACAAGGTAAGCTGCTGCTTCCCGAACTGGAGAGACAGAAAAGCAAATAAAGTCAGTTTACTAGTACAGAGAAATGATAGAAAACCTCCATGAGAACCCATGATGGTAGGAAAACCTGCACTAAAATTAATGAATTGACAGAGATTGTGTGGACAAGTCCAAGAGTTATAAACTCCAAGGGTCAGTCATAAGGGAACACCCAAAATATTGTAAGAGTTACTTCTGGGAGGCAGAACAGGTTCCTATAGTCAATATCAGATACAAATTGCCTTGGGCTTCTGGTAGTGGGAAGATGAAGAATTCCATTTTGAAATATGCCAGAGCATTCTGTTCTTAACAAGACCTGACCTCAAAAGTAACTAGTTAACCAGAGCCTAACCTTCTGGAGTTTTACCAGAGTCTAGCTGACCGGGGAAAAGAAAATACCCAAGTCCATCTAGCTTTAGCCTTCAATATGGGGAAGAGAAATGCCCAACTCTAGTCAACATTAGTCATTTTGTCCAACCTAAGGGAGGAAAGAAAAACTGAGAAACACTTGTGAAATTCACAGTCCAGTGGAATAGGCTCATGAAATGACTGTTACCTAATCATGGGACTATAGAATGCTTCCTCTCTTCTCACAATTCACCACCACTACTAAATAACTATTTACAAAAATTCCTTTTACCTGGTTCAACATACCTGACTATCAAGTAAAATTATAAGACACACCAAATGCAAACATCAGAACCAGACATGGCAGAGGCATTGTTATTGTCAAACTGGAAACTTAAAACAACTTTAATTAACATGATAAGAGCTGTAATGGAGCATGACCAGGCGGTGGCACAGTGGCTAGAACTTCAACACGAGGTCACCAGCTTGAGTGTAGGGTCACCAACCTGTACAAGGGGTCATTGGTTCAGCTGGAGCCCTCCTATCAAGGCACATATGAGAAAGCAATCAATGAACAACTAAAGTGCTGCAACTATGAGTTGATGTTTCTCATTTCTCTCCCTTCCTGTCTCTCTCTCTCTCTCTCTCTCTTGCTAAAAAAAGCTATAATGAATAAAGTAGATGGTATACAGGAACAAACAGGCAACATAAGCAGAGAGGAAAATTCTAAAAATGAAAAAAACTAGTAGAGATCAGAACTTGTAACAAAATTGAAAAATACCTTTGATAGGGTTATTAGTAGACTTGCAAAAATAAAAATATTGCTACAAAAAAATCTCTGGTCTGACCAGGTGGTGTTGCAGTGGATAGAGAATCAGACTGTGGCACAGAGGACCCATGTTAGAAACCCACAAGTTGCCGCTTGAACACAGACTTTTCTGACTTGAGCATGGGTTCACCAGCTTGAGCGCAGGGTCGCTGGCTTGAGCGTGGGATCATAGAAATGACCCTGTGGTCTCTGGCTTAAGTCCAAAGGTAACTGGCTTGATTGATCAAGAGGTCAGTTGCTCTGCTGTGTAGCCCCTGGTCAAGGCACATATGGGAAAGCAATCAATGAACAACTAAGGTGCCACAATGAAGAATTGATTCTTCTCATCTCTTTCTTCCTGTCTGTGTGTCCCTATCTATCCTTCTCTCTGTCTTTGTCACACACACACACAAAAAAAATCTCTGAAATTTTACTTCCTATCTTTTCTTCTAGGATTTTTATAAAAGAATAAAACAGATTTATTTTACAACATAAAATTTAAAAATATTTTTATAAAAATATCAGCAGATGCCTGACCAGGTGGTGGCACAGTGGATAAAGCGTTGAACTAGGATGCAGAGGACCCAGGTTCGAGACCCCAAGGTCGCCAGCTTTAGCGCGGGCTCATCAGGTTAGAGCAAAAGCTCACCAGCTTGGACCCAAGGTCGCTGGCTTGAGCAAGGGGTTACTCGGTCTGCTGTAGCCCCACAGTCAAGGCACATATGAGAAAGCAATCAATGAACAACTAAGGTGTCACAGTGCACAACGAAAAACTAATGATTGATGCTTTTCATCTCTCCGTTCCTGTCTGTCTGTCCCTGTCTATCCCTCTCTCTGACTCTATCTCTGTCTCTGTAAAAAAAAAATCAGCAGATGAAAAATAAAAACACAATATATAAACTGGAAGAAAATATTTGAAACCCATTTGAAAGATAAGAAATAATATTAGTATATACAGCATTCTACAAATTAATAAGGAAAAATTTTAAATCCAATAAGTGATCAAAGAAGGTGAAGTTGAAATCTATTTGAGAAGAATTTTAAAAGTCTAATAACCTAAGATTAGATGCTCAGTCTTTTTAGTAGTTAGGGTATTGTAATTTGAAATAAGATGCTTTTATATTTTATTAATTTATGAAATTCACAAACATTTAAATGGTTTTCATAATATCAAATACTGGTGGGGCTATGTGAAAATGGCTACAACCATCCATTGCCTACAAAAGTGATTTGCCACAACCTTTATACTGTATTAACTAGGAAAGTAAAATGCACACACTCTGATTCATCAATCTTATTATGTGGAAACTGTTTTTACCAATAAGCACGCACAATGTATAAAGGTCCTATTTTAATCATTTGTAGTGGCCAAAAGATAGGAAAAGTATGGACATTTTGCTTTATATGAATGACATAAAATTATAATAAAATATAATATATAATTAAGTTGTAAAATGGAGGATCAACTGTAATTTATTTCAGTAATAGAAGTCATAAATTGAGAGTACTAGTTTTGAAGGAAATTTATTTTCTATTTTTAGTTGGCAGAAAGTCAAGATGCCATCATCTCTTCTACATGAAGACTATGACCTTGCTCTTAAGGCTGATGTCTATATTCATTAGACCCATTTGTGAATAAAAATATACCGAAAGATGGCATAATAGTAGAAATAGAAAAATATATCTCTCCTCAACTAACAACATCAATGTTCTGCCATTCGATAAAAAGCTGTTAACTGAATGATAATCATGTGATGTTTATCCATTCATTTGGTAATAGACATTGGAATTATTTCTACATTTTGACTTTTGTGAATAATGCTATAAACGTTGGTATATAAATATCTGTTCTAGTCCCTGTTCTCTATTCTTTTAGGTATATACCCAAAAGTGGAATTTCAGAATAAAATGATAATTTTGTATTTAATTTTTTAAACATCTTTATCAAAAATATTTTAACCATATATGTGAAGGCTTGTTTCTAGAATACATATTTACTTCTTTAGGTATATGTGTCTATCTTTATGCAATACAACGGTGTGTTTTTTAGTAAGGCTTTATTTTTAAAACAGTTAAGTTTCATAGCAAACTTGAAGGGAAGGAATGAAAAGTTTTCATATCCATTCCTGAAGTATTAACTACTTCACAAAAGTGGTACATTTTTTATAACTGTTTAGCTTTTATTGACACATCATCGTCACTTAAAGTCCATAGTTCACATTATGTTTCACTCTTGTTATAGTATATTCTATGAATTTTGATAAATTATCAATGACATCTATCTATCATTATGGCATCATATAGAGTATTTTCTTTCTTTTTTTAATTTACTTTTATTTATTAATTTTAGAAAGAGAGAGACAAAAACATCAATATGCTCTGTATGTTCCCTGATTGGGGATTGAATTGGTAAACTCTACATATTGGGATGATGCTCAACCAACTGAGCTATTCGGCCAGGGCTACAGTGTATTTTCAATGCCTTAAAATTCCACTGTGCTCCAGCCATTCACCCTCCAACAATTCAAGTTTTATTTATTTATTCATATAGTTATTAATCTATCTATTCATTTATCTATGATCTTTCTTTTTTTTTTAATAAATTTTTATTAATGGTAATGGGATGACATTAATAAATCAGGGTACATATATTCAAAGAAAACATGTCTAGGTTATTTTGTCATCAAATTATGTTGCAAACCCCTCGCCCAAAGTCAGACTGTCCTCCGTCACCCTCTATCTAGTTCTCTGTGCCCCTCCCCCTCCCCCTAACTCTCTCCCTCCCTCCCTCCCATGTCCTCCCTCCCCCCCCACCCTTGGTAACCACCACACTCTTGTCCATGTCTCTTAGTCTCATTTTTATGTTCCACCAATGTATGGAATCATGTAGTTCTTGTTTTTTTCTGATTTGCTTATTTCACTCCTTATAATGTTATCAAGATCCCACCATTTTGCTATAAATGATCTGATGTCATCATTTCTTATGGCTGAGTAGTATTCCATAGTGTATATGTGCCACATCTTCTTTATCCAGTCTTCTATTGAAGGGCTTTTTGGTTGTTTCCATGTCTTGGCCACTGTGAACAGTGCTGCAATGAACATGGGGCTACATGTGTCTTCACGTATCAATGTTTCTGAGGTTTTGGGGTATATACCCAGTAGAGGGATTGCTGGGTCATAAGGTAGTTCTATTTGCAGTTTTTTGAGGAACCACCATACTTTCCTCCATAATGGTTGTACTACTTTACAGTCCCACCAACAGTGAATGAGGGTTCCTTTTTCTCCACAGCCTCTCCAACATTTGCTATTACCCGTCTTGTTGATAATAGCTAATCTAACAGGAGTGAGGTGGTATCTCATTGTAGTTTTGATTTGCATTTCTCTAATAACTAATGAAGCTGAGCATCTTTTCATATATCTGTTGGCCATTTGTGTCTCTTCCTGGGAGAAGTGTCTGTTCATGTCCTCTTCCCATTTTTTTATTGGATTGTTTGTTTGTTTGTTGTTGAGTTTTATGAGTTCTTTATAAATTTTGGATATTAGGCCCTTATCTGAGCTGTCGTTTGAAAATATCAGTTCCCATATAGTTGGCTGTCTGTTTATTTTGATATCAGTTTCTCTTGCTGAGCAAAAACTTTTAATTCTGATGTAGTCCCATTCATTTATCTTTGCCTTCACTTCTCTTGCCATTGGAGTCAAGTTCATAAAATGTTCTTTAAAACCCAGGTCCATGATTTTAGTACCTATGTCTTCTTCTATGTACTTTATTGTTTCAGGTCTTATATTTAGGTCTTTGATCCATTTTGAATTAATTTTAGTACACGGGGACAGGCTGTAGTCGAGTTTCATTCTTTTGCATGTGGCTTTCCAGTTTTCCCAACACCATTTGTTGAAGAGGCTTTCTTTTCTCCATTGTGTGTGGTTGGCCCCTTTATCAAAGATTATTTGACCATATATATGTGGTTTTATTTCTGGGCTTTCTATTCTGTTCCATTGGTCTGAGTGTCTATTTTTTTGCCAATACCATGCTGTTTTGATTATCGTGGCCCTATAATATAGTTTAAAGTCAGGTATTGTAATGCCCCCAGCTTCATTCTTTTTCCTTAGGATTGTTTTGGCTATTCGGGGTTTTTTATAGTTCCATATAAATCTGATGATTTTTTTGTTCCATTTCTTTAAAAAATCTCATAGGGATTTTGATGGGAATTGCATTAAATTTGTATATTGCTTTGGGTAATATGGCCATTTTGATTATATTTATTCTTCCTATCCAAGAACAAGGAATATTTTTCCATCTCATTGTATCTTTTTCGATTTCCCTTAACAATGCTTTGTAATTTTCATTATATAGGTCCTTTACGTTCTTTGTTATGTTTATTCCTAAGTATTTTATTTTTTTTGTTGCAATCGTGAAGGGGATTATTTTTTTGAGTTTGTTTTCTAATATTTCATTGTTGGCATATAGAAAGGCTATGGACTTTTGTATGTTAATTTTGTATCCTGCGACCTTACTGTATTGGTTTATTGTTTCTAATAATCTTTTTGTGGAGTCCTTCGGGTTTTCGATGTATAGGATCATATCATCAGCAAAAAGTGATAGCTTTACTTCTTCTTTTCCGATATGGATGCCTTTTATTTCTTTGTCTTGTCTGATTGCTCTGGCCAGAACTTCTAGCACCACGTTGAATAAGAGGGGAGAGAGTGGACAACCCTGTCTTGTTCCTGATTTAAGGTAGAAAGTCCTCAGTTTTATGCCGTTTAATAGGATGTTGGCTGATGGTTTATCATATATGGCCTTTATCATGTTGAGATATTTTCCTTCTATACCCATTTTGTTGAGAGTCTTAAACATAAAATTGTGTTGTATTTTATCAAAAGCCTTTTCTGCATCTATTGATAAGATCATGTGGTTTTTGTTCTTTGTTTTGTTGATATGGTGTATTACGTTAACCGTTTTGCGTATGTTGAACCATCCTTGAGATTCTGGGATGAATCCCACTTGATCATGATGTATTATTTTTTTAATATGTTGTTGTATTCGGTTTGCCAGTATTTTGTTTAGTATTTTAGCATCTGTATTCATTAGAGATATTGGTCTGTAGTTTTCTTTCTTTGTGCCATCCTTGCCAGGTTTTGGTATGAGGGTTATGTTGGCCTCATAAAATGTGTTTGGAAGTATTGCTTCTTCTTCAATTTTTTGGAAGACTTTGAGTAGAATAGGAACCAAGTCTTCTTTGAATGTTTGATAGAATTCACTAGTATAACCGTCTGGGCCTGGACTTTTATTTTTGGGGAGATTTTTAATAGTTTTTTCTATTTCCTCCCTGCTGATTGGTCTGTTTAGGCTTTCTGCTTCTTCATGACTCAGTCTAGGAAGGTTGTATTGTTCTAGGAATTTATCCATTTCTTCTAGATTGTTGTATTTGGTGGCATATAATTTTTCATAGTATTCTACAATAATTCTTTGTATTTCTATGATGTCTGTGGTGATCTCTCCTCTTTCATTTTGGAATTTATTTACTTGAGTCCTGTGTCTTTTTTCCTTGGTGAGTCTTGCCAAGGGTTTGTCAATTTTGTTAATCTTTTCAAAGAACCAGCTCCTTGTTTTATTGATTTTTTCTATAGTTTTTCTGTTCTCTATTTCATTTATTTCTGCTCTGATTTTTATTATCTCCTTTCTTCGGCTGGTTTTGGGTTGTCTTTGTTCTTCTTTTTCTAGTTCCTTAAGGTGTGAAGTTAAGTGGTTTACTTCGGCTCTCTCTTGTTTGTTCATATAGGCCTGAAGTGATATGAACTTTCCTCTTATTACTGCTTTTGCTGCATCCCAGAGATTCTGATATGTCGTATTTTCATTTTCATTAGTCTGTATATATCTTTTGATTTCTGCACTTATTTCTTCTTTGACCCATTCATTTTTTAGAAGTATGTTGTTTAGTTTCCACATTTTTGTGGGTTTTTCCCCCTCTTTTTTGCAGTTGAATTCTAGTTTCAAGGCTTTATGATCAGAAAATATGCTTGGTACAATTTCAATTTTTCTAAATTTGCTGATATTGTCTTTGTGGCCCAACATATGGTCAATTCTTGAGAATGTTCCATGTACACTAGAGAAAAATGTATACTCTGTCGCTTTGGGATGAAGTGTCCTGTAGATGTCTATCATATCCAGGTGTTCTAGTATTTCGTTTAAGGCCACTATATCTTTATTGATTCTCTGTTTGGATGACCGATCTAGAGCCGTCAGCGGTGTATTGAGGTCTCCAAGTATGATTGTATTTTTGTTAGTTTTTGTTTTAAGGTCAATAAGTAGCTGTCTTATATATTTTGGTGCTCCTTGGTTTGGTGCATATATATTAAGGATTGTTATGTCTTCTTGATTCAACTTCCCCTTAATCATTATGAAATGACCATTTTTGTCTCTGAGTACTTTTTCTGTCTTGTAGTCAGCATTATTAGATATGAGTATTGCTACACCTGCTTTTTTTTGGGTGTTGTTTGCTTGGAGTATTGTTTTCCAGCCTTTCACTTTGAATTTGTTTTTATCCTTGTTGCTTAGATGTGTTTCTTGTAGGCAGCATATAGTTGGATTTTCTTTTTTAATCCATTCTGCTACTCTGTGTCTTTTTATTGGTAAGTTTAATCCATTTACATTTAGTGTAATTATTGACACTTGTGGGTTCCCTACTGCCAGTTTATAAATTGCTTTCTGTTAGTTTTGTATCTAGTTTGATTCTTCTCTTTTGTTTTTCTATCATTTGTTTTTGTTTGTTTGTGTTCCATACTTCTTTCCTCTGTTGCTACCTTTTTTAAGTCAAGTGTTTTTGTGGTGGTTTTTTTAAGGGTGGTTACCATTAAGTAATGAAAAGGGTACCTACCATATTCATTGTAGTACCCTATCTTATAAGTATTTCTGCACTTCATCATCCTTTGCTACTGTTAATCTCCATCCTCTCCCCCCTTTTTTTCCTTTGTTGTCACAGTTTAAGTTTGGTTTTATTGTGTTGTTGGTGGAGCTGTTACTTGTGGTGTTGTTTTCTTTTGTTCTTTGAATCTGGTTGGAAAACCCCCCTTAGTATTTCCTGGAGTGGGGGCTTTCTGTTGATAAATTCTCTCATCTTTTCTGTATTTGTGAATGTTTTTATATCTCCTTCATACTTGAAGGATAGCTTTGATGGGTATAGTATTCTTGGCTGAAAGTTCCTCTCTTTCAGGGCTTTAAATATTGGGGTCCACTCTCTTCTAGCTTGTAGAGTTTCTGCTGAGAAATCTGATGATAATCTAATAGGCCTTCCTTTATATGTTGTACTCTTCTTTTCCCTGGCTGCCTTGAGAATTTTTTCTTTGTCATTGGTTTGTGTCATCTTTATTATGATGTGCCTTGGAGTGGGTTTGTTGGGGTTAAGAAAACTTGGTGTTCTGTTTGCTTCTTGAATTTGAGGCTTTAGTTCCTTGCACAGGCTTGGGAAGTTCTCGTCTATTATTTGTTTGAGTATATTCTCCATTCCATTTTCTTTCTCTTCTCCCTCTGATATACCTATTATTCTTATGTTATTCTTTCTGATGGAGTCAGACAATTCCTGTAGGGCTTTCTCATTTTTTATTATTTTTGAGTCTCTTTCTTCTTCTCTCTGTTGTGCCTCAAGTTGTTTGTCTTCTATTTCACTAATCCTATCTTCAATCTGGGCTGTTCTGTTAGCTAAGCTTGTTACCTCGTTTTTCAGCTCGTGAATTGAGTTTTTCATTTCTGTTTGATTTGTTTTTATAGTTTCAATTTCCTTGGTTATATATTCTTTGTGTTCATTGAGTTGTTTTCTGATCTCCCTATATTGCCTTTCTGTGTTTTCTTGTATATCTCTGAGTATTTTTAAGATTTCTATTTTAAATTCTCTGTCATTTAGCTCCAAGGCTTCCAATATGTTAAGTCTTTTCTCCATAGATTTTTCCACATCTATTTGTGTTACCTCTCTTTCTTTTGTATCCATAATATTCGATTTCCTCTTTCTTATTGGCATCTGAGGGTGGTCTTATTGATAGCACTAATTAGAATTAATAAAGAGTAAAAAGAAAAAAAAAAAAAAAAAGGGTAAAACACCCCACAAAAAAAAACAGTAATAATTTATTATTTCCCCCTTTTTTCTCTCTTCTCTTTCCCTCCTCTCCCCTCCTCAGGGAAATATCATGCCTATAATGGAGGGCCTGATTTGGGGTGAAGAGTTCAAGGGGCAAAAAAAGGGAGTAGGGACCTACTAAATGCAAAAAAAAAAAAAAAAAAAAAAAAAAAAAGGAAGAAAATCTTAGACAAGCATAAGATGATTTGCTTGTATGTGATGGTCAACTAAGAGATATAATGAGAGGGATAAGAGGGAATCAGAAAAAAGGACCAAAAAAGAATAATAAAGAAGAAAAAATAAAAATAATAAGTAAAAATCTGTTGTATTAAGTGGAGCGAAGACTAAATACAATGGAGACCTTGGGTTGGGAGGACCCAAAATGCCACAAAAATAAACAAAGAAGAGAAAAAAAAATAAAAACAAAAGCAAAAAAGAGAAATAAAGCCAAAAAAAAAGCCTTGAGTCCCAAATTAACTAATTTGTTCGTGATTGAGGATTATATGGGAGGAAAGTAAAATGAGAAAAGAAAAAACGAATAGAAAGGAAAAAATAAGAAAAAGAGAAAAACGAAGGAAGAAATAAAATAGGAGGATAAAAAAACAAAATAAAGCAAGACAAAAAAAAACAAAAGAGGAGAGAGTGAGAGTTAAGTGTTTTGGAGTATAACCTTAAAGGAGGGTGAGGATGAAGAAGAAAAATAAAATGCAACACTCATGGGTAGTGTAGTTCAAGAAAGGGGAAGCATAAGATGGGCAGAGAATAGAAGGACCGAGGTGGAGGAAATAAAGGCAAAAAGATAGAAGAAACAAACAACAACAACAAAAAAAATTAGTGGATCAAGTTGTAAAGTCTGTGGGTTTTTCTTGATTTTGAGAGGTTAACTTCTTCCTTTTTCTTTTCTCTCCCTCTTCCTAGTCGGTGACTCTGTACCCCAGGCTCTGCCCCTGTGTCATTCTTAGGTAGGGATTTGCAGTTGATGGGATTCTATGGCAATGTCATATAATTGGCTTTAGTCTTGCTGGAAGTAAAGGCTTGTTGGCGTTTGCAGGGTCCAACGATGAGAGAGTTTGCTTTCCTGGATTCTCTCTCCTAGTCCCCCCTTTCTGAATTAGCAGCCTGGTGATCCAGCTATAAGGCTGCAACTGCTTCTGCCTGGGGAGTAAGAGGCTCAAAGAGCTGGGAAATCCCCACTCTATCCCCACTCAGTGCAAGGCTTTGGGAAAGGCTCTGACAGTCAGGGCCTCCAGTGTAATCAGGCGGGGGTGGGAGTCAATTGTTGTCAAGGTGACTGTTCAGCGCCTATCATTTAGTTGGACCTCTCAACCCAGGCTTTCTACACTTTGTAGCCTGTTTTTGCAGGGAAGAAGAGGCACTAGTCTCTGCTTACGACTAGTGTAGTATAGACCTTATTATCTGCCAAGTCCTTCTTGTTAGCGTTTATCCCTGAATATGGAGGCTCTATCAATCAGAAGTTGCCCCCGCCCCTTTAGCGAGAGGCACTAAAAAATATCACGCCTCTTGTCTTGGATCGCTGAACTGAGAGAGATCTTATCAATTAGAACCAAGGGTGCGCAGATTTTATGGGTCAAGCTAATTTCAGTGATTGGGTCGCAGCTGTGTTTCTGAAGGAATTTTAGGCTGCCTGCGCGCGCCCCTCCCCCAACGCTTGATTGTTAGCTTGAATGGCTGGGTGAGGTGCCCCGCCCACGGAGAGAATCTCCCAAGCCTCTCCCGCTCGCCCCACCGCTGGTGGCTGGACCGCACCAGGCGCAGGATAATGGAGCCCCCTGGGTGTGCGGGCCAGTAGGGTGCCCTGGGCGCGTGGAATGCCCAAGGCACGCGCGCGAATGGGGCGCTCCGGGCTCCGGTGGCCGGCGACCCCCACTCGCAGTGTGCGTGCCGCTGGGAACGTCAGCGGTGCTCAACCGGACCGGGCGCGCGCGCGGCGGCCGCTCGCGGTGGCGGTTCGCGGTGGCGGTTTGTGGGGGTTCGCGGCAGCTCGCGGGGTGCTCGCGGCGGCTTGCGGTTCCCAAGTATATGGGCTGACTCACCGCAGGCGCACTCCCTGGCGGCTTGAATGAGCGTCGCTGTGGTAGATTCCTCCACACCCTCGTCTCTCAGATTCAAGTGATAACAGTCCTTTTGCTTTCAGTTTGTGTGGAACTCCGGAATGCTCCGAGGATAAATTTTTCTGTTTCTAGTTGATAAATTTGTTGTGATTTAGGGGAGAGCTGTCGGACTCGCTTCTCACGGCTCCATTTCCGTGACGTCACCCCCCTATGATCTTTCTTATTTATTTAACTTTTCAAATTTATTAGCTAAAAGTTCAGAATATTATTTGTAATTATATTTCTATTGACATATAATTGAGGTATAACATTGTATTAGGTTTAGGTGTGCAACATAATAATTAACATGTGTGGAAAGTAAAATAATTACTATCAATTTAGTTAAGATCCATAACCACACATAGTTATAATATTTTTGTGGTGAGAACTTTTAAAATGTACTCTCTTAGCAATTTCTAAATATACCTGTAGTATTAACTATAGTTATCATACTGTACATTACATCCTGATGACTTACTTATTTTATAACTAAGTTTGTGTCTTTTGACCACCTTCATCCATTTCTCCCACCCTTATTCACTACCTCTGCCAACCACCAATCTGTTCTCTTTGTCTATGAAGCTTTTTTTTAATTCTACATAAAAGAAAAGGCATGCAATATTTGTTTTCCTATGTCTCTTATTTCATTTAGCATAATTCCCTTAAGTTCCAT
The DNA here is from genome assembly GCF_036850765.1 of Saccopteryx bilineata. Taxonomy (NCBI): domain Eukaryota; kingdom Metazoa; phylum Chordata; class Mammalia; order Chiroptera; family Emballonuridae; genus Saccopteryx; species Saccopteryx bilineata. Next base: position 52,960,473 of record NC_089502.1, read on the forward strand.
CCATGTTATCACAAATGGTAGAATTTTCTTTTTTATGGCTGAATAATATTCCATTGTGTGTATATACCACATTTTCTTTACCCATTCATTCATCAATGAGTGCTCACTGGTTTCCATGTCTTAGCTATTATAAATAATGCTGTAGTAAATATGGGGATGTGGGTATCTATCCTTGTTTATGTGTGTTTCTATTAAAAGACCTTCCTAATATATATTGTTGATTTATTAACATTAAATTTGAAATTAATATCAGATAACTCACATTGATAAAACCATATCAAATGCATATATTTTCTTTGTAAAGTTCAAGATAGCCTTCCTGGACTTTGGAAAAATAGACAAACTTCAACCGTATGTTTGGAGGCCATGTTAAACTGTAAAATCACCAACAAAAAGCACAAAAAATGTGAAGAATATGTCACTAAATAGACTACAGAAAGATCAATTTTTATATAGTGAGACCAAAAAAAAAGAAGGGATAACATGTTTTTTGTTCAATCTCTTCTGGAAACTTGCATGTCAGACTACTCAAATTGTTGTTCATCTACCCGGGCATATGTGTGGGAATGATAGCAAATATGCTGCAAGTATTAATTGTAAGTTACAAATAAATGTTAATAAGTAGGCAAATTTAAATATATGAAATAAATAAATAATGAAGATTAATCATAGGTATGTATATATGTATACACACACACACAAGTGTATCAAAATATATCCATACACCCATCTATTTCACAGACTAGCTCTCTTTTTCTATCTAAAAACTTATGCACTTCCAAATCCATTGCCTTTATTATATTTACTTGATTAATGCTCTTTATATATATAAAAAATTATGTGTCTGGTGCCCAGAAAAAAATGCTTACCTTTTTTCCACTTAGGTTTAAACGTTCTACATTCAACAACACACATGGAAGCCCGCCTTCATCTGCCTGTGTTCTAAGAAACCTTATCAGACTAGTATGATACCACATAGAAGCCTTCCGTACCATGTTTAGATTCTCAGATTCAGTTCTGGGTAACCCTCACCTCCTCAGTGAGCATCCTCCTATCCCGATTAGGCTCTGATACTCATCAAAACAGCTTTTTTTTGCACAGATGACTTACTTACTCTTCAAGATTCTAATATCTTGCACTAAGCAATCCTCCACCTTAAGAATTCAACCTAAGTTTTTTTATGCTTTTGCACCCCACACTGAGTCACCACAATCTGCTTCTTTACCCACCCATGATGTGGATGTCTGTTTTGATTACCTCACTTAATGGCTTTAAGACAAACTTGTTTAGGGAAGGAAAAGAAATGCTCTCACTTATATTCAAACAGTTGACCCTTAATGTGAAGGTTAGGGATACCAAACCCTGTACAGTAGAAATCCACATATTGTTTTTGACTCTCCAAAAATTATTAATAGCTTACTGTTGACCAGAAGTCATACCAATAACATAAACAGTCAATTAGCACATATTTTGTATGTTTATATATTATATATTATATGTTTACAATAAAGTTAGATAAATAAAATACAATGTTATTAAGAAAATCAGTAAAGAAAAAAATATTTACAGTCGTTTTTGAAAAAAAAAATCATGTATAAGTGGCCCTGCAAAGCTTAAACCCATTGTTCAAAAGTCAACTCTATATTCTTCAATTTAGAAGGACTTTAAAAAATCGCTTAGCATAGTATTTTTCCAAATGTACTTCACAGAGCTAAGTGTACCTGTCCTACAGGTATATTTAAGACCACCATAATAGAGTGAATGAGAAAGAGGAGACGAAAAGTGTGAGGTCAATGCTCCTTTATTCTTACTTGAATCAAAGAAACTTCTGCTTAATCTTTAAAATGCACAGTATTTACTTTAAGAAAATTTTTGTTGTTAAATGACCAAAAAAAAAGTAAAATCCAGTGACTCACATTTTATAGGCTTAGAAATTGAGACCTAGGAAAATTTATTTAGTCTTCTAAGGTTGCTCAATTTTAACTTGCGGAGCAAATATAAATACTTCAGTTAAGTACTTCAGTTTCTTGGTTTGCAATTGAATTCTGTTTTCATTGATCACAAATTAATAACAGAAGTCAAAGAGTTATTTGAAAAGATATCTATCAAAAAACGGTCAAGGGCTGAATGTCTTTTTAAAAATGTGGCAATATGGGCTGACCAGGCCGTGGCATAGTGGATAAAGCATCCCACTGGGATGTGGAGGACCCAGGTTTGAAACCCCAAGGTCGCCTGCTTGAGCGTGGGCTCATCTGGTTTGAGTACAGCTCAGCAGCTTGAGCCCAAGGTCACTGGTTTGAGCAAGGGGTCACTCCGTCTGCTGTAACCCCCCCAGTCAAGGTACATATGAGAAAGCAATCAATGAACAACTAAGGTGCCACAGCAAAGAATTGATGCTTCTCATCTCTCTTTCTGTCTGACCCTATCTGTCCTCCTCTCTGTCTCTGTCACAGAAAAAAAAAATACTACTTCTAATCCTTGTTCTGTATGAGAAATTAAACCTCATATCCTAGCCCCCTGAAAAGTATTTCTATCTAAACACTCACTGGGGCTCCAAAAGTTCTCGCACAGATTACACTTTTTCTGTATCTCTTCACCTCCTTTTTCAAAGGGTCACCTTTTGTCACCTCATTTCATCTCTTATATCTTTATTTTTCTTAATTCTGATCAATCAATAGGTTTCTTTTTTGACTGTGAATTGGAGTAGTGAGGGCAGCAGAGGGATCATAGTTACTAAATATAGCTGCCTTATTAAAAAACAAAATGTCAAAACAATAAAATTGCTGTTATGTGACAGCTCAGAGTTTAATTTTCCAATGTCATTAAACACATCTGTGTATGCACATATACATGACTCATAAACATTTAATGATAAGATCATTTCCAATGATTAAAAAGAACTAATATAAAAAAGAAAACTTTTTTCTAAACTTCAAAATTGTAGAGTACACACACACACACAATCAAAAATAATCAATGTGACTTTACTTATATAAAGTAACCAGATTATCTGTAACATCTGCCTTGCTCAGGAATAGAAGTATTTTGCAAGTTTTTAACACTCTGCACCAAGGCCATAGTCCCCATATACTCAGTCATGAATTCCTTCCAGAGAGGGTTGTACGGGTTCACATTTCTTCTCTTCTCTGCACAGCACTTCAGGCAGCCACTGCAAGGTGATCAGAGTTGGCATGTAAGGTGAAATATATTTATAATTTTCAGTCTATCACCTTCAGCCAAACAGTTTGAAGTGCACATATATTGGCTCAGATTATTACTAGCTTTCAGTTCAGTCACCAGATTCACTGTAGTACAGATGGTTTGCAGGTGTTTGCTTTCTAGGCACCATCTGTTTAGATGTCTCAGCATACTGATCTGTGCTTACTGGTATGTTCTGTATTATTATTAGCAAATCAGATGTACACGTGATTTGATTTCCTTATTAATTACAAATTAAATTATTTTAAAAATTGATCAAGAGAGATAAATTAAATAATAGAAAAATGTATTTCTTTTACAGGGCAGCCTTAGAAGTAAAGTTGAGTCACAAATCAGAATTCCTGTTTGTTGGGGAGAAGAAAGCTGAGGTGGACTGTAATAATAATGAGGTTAAATCAACCAGTTTAAGTCCTTGTAATTTTTTTCCTGTGCTTTTTATAGGGTTATGGCAGAAAAAGCTAAAGCTAAATAATCTTGTGTATAAAATGAAAGGTTGAAGGGAGGATGCTGATAATACTTAAAGAGTATACATTTAGTTATATTTTTTAAGATCTCAACTAATCCTTGTATTTTGAAATTACATCTACAATATGAAATGGACATTCAAAACTACAAAAATAAATTTCTCTTGGTCAGATAATCTCTTTAGTAATTGGAAACAGCTTTTCCCTCCTCACTGCACCTTCTACAGTGCTTATACATGGGAAGAACACATTATTTCCTGGCTACTGTACCTAGGTCAGTGGTTTTAAATATTCCAAGAAAGTATTTCAAGGATTGGTCTCAACACAGTTAATGGATCTGTACAGATAATCTGTCTTATTCAGTTAACATGTCCAATATCTCTGGCATAATGGATTACTTTGTTGATGTCTTCATGGAGTCACATCCATGGATTCAAAATATTTATGAAGAAAATCACTTGTATTGTTTTGAGTATAAAATCAAATGTAGATGTAGATATACATTATCCATGACAGTGAGAGAGGGAATTGTCAGAGGCAACTAAGACTGCTGAGAACAATGCTGTGACCCCAAACATAAAAAAATAAAATATTAACTTTACATTTATTAAAGGTATAGGATAGTTAAGATGGTTTCATAAATTTTAATGAGATTTAAATACAAAGGTTAGATCAGTTTCATTTACTCTTATCCACTGACTAAGATTATAATTAAAACATTAGAATCTAACATATATCTTACATTATAATTTAAGCACATAATGCCTTCTATGAAAAAGTTTAGGCCCTGGCCGGTTGGCTCAGCGGTAGAGTGTTGGCCTGGCGTGCAGGAGTCCCAGGTTCGATTCCTGGCCAGGGCACACAGGAGAAGCGCCCATCTGCTTCTCCACCCCTCCCCCTCTCCTTCCTCTCTGTCTCTTTCTTCCTCTCCCGCAGCCGAGGTTCCATTGGAGCAAAGATGGCGCGGGCGCTGGGGATGGCTCTGTGGCCTCTGCCTCAGGTGCTAGAATGGCTCTGGATGCAACAGAGCAACACCCCAGAAGGGCAGAACATCACCCTCTGGTGGGCATGCCGGGTGGATCCCAGTCGGGCATATGCAGGAGTCTGTCTGACTGCCTCCCCGTTTCCAGCTTCGGGAAAAAGAAAAAAAAAAAAAAGAAAAAGCTTAATTAATAATATATATACATATATAATTATATATGCATACACATATATTCTTTCAAAAAAATTAATATTTTTATCAAAAAATTTATGTACTATCTGTAAGGGAAACATTGAGAAAATTATATTTATTTTTTATATCAACCTGTTTTTTTAAAATATATATCACATTATGAAAATGTGTCTTTTTTAAAGAAGAAGAATAAAAGAAAAGAGAAAGCAACAGTAAGAAATAACTTCATTCTTATGTAGGCATATTTAATTTTTTCATGTATTAGTCATTATAAAACAATGTTTGAAGATCAGGTTATAAAAGAATGTTTGAAGATCAGATTGAAGTAAGAAATAAGTTGCTTCGGGCTAACAAATTTATAGACAAAAAGGAAATATAGTTACAAATGAGTAGAAATATCTGGGGAAATTAGAAGAAAATATGTATATCTATTTCTATTTGTTGGTTTTCTCTCTCATAGTACACCAACAGACAGGCCTTTAATTTATTCTTTCTTAAGACTTAGCAAAGAGGTAAATATCCATTTGATTTGATATTATATTTCACCAATTCCATGGGACATCCAAGACCTTATCATCACAATATTGGTTAAAGTATGGCAGTAGTAAATGTCATGTCTGTCATCCTGAGCTGTACTGAGCCATTACATGTTAGATTTACTCCGAGTAAATGTCAGTGCCATTGAGAATGCCTAGAAAATGTAGATTTTTCTTTCTACTGACAAGTGCTTGACAATAAATTGTCTGGCTAGTACAATAGCAGCAAGTTAATGACTGGGTCTTACTTCTTGTAAAGATATGAAGACTATCATATAGTTCATTTGATTTGTCATAAAGAATCACAGTACTATTTCTATATGCATATTTTATGTAGGAAAATTTGGATGGCACTCCAATTTAAAAATTTCATAAAGATTTTTTTAGTGTAAGGCTCTTGTTTTTGATATGATAATTTTATCTGCTGTCATTTCTTTTCCTGCTTTTATAATAAAAGGACAGGCTGCCCTTTACAATGTTGATCTCTTTCCATGCCTAGAGGAAAAGAAAGTAACCCACCAATTCAATACTTCCCATTACCACACTTTCACCTGCAATGACTATCACTGTCTTCACCCTTGTTTTCATTCTTTGAAACAATCTCTAGCATCTACTCAAGTATCACTTCTGTCAGCTAGAAGACAAGAGACTAGGTGAGGTGTCTTATAATGAGAAGATAGAAGGAATTGAAGGAAGGCCCCTCTCCTTCATATTAAGAAAAAATATAGCTAGCATAATTTGACTCAGAAAGACAAAATAAAGTTATTGTATATAAAATATTAAATAATAATAAAATTTCCTTTATTCTTCCAAAAATAATAAATAACTTGACACATCTCTTGACATCTACATTATACTAAATAAGAGGCAGTCAGAACTGGCTTCATCAGTTTCTAGCCATGAAACTTAGAATATTTTCTAATCTCTTTAGTCTCAAGTTTCTGATTTGTAAAATAAGAATAATTATAATTTACCTAAGAAATATACTTTGATGCTTAAATGAGATGTTTCTGTGAAGCAGTAACTACCCAATAATGCTAGGCTTTTAGAAATACTTGTAAATACTTATCTTTCTCACCAAATTTTATTACCATTTGAAAGATACAAGAGTTACAGAGATGAATATTAAAATATGAATTTCATTACTGAGTAAATAAGAGAATGTGGATTTTGATTCACAGCCAAATGGTCTTTTCTTTTTTTATAATTTATTAATTTTCAGAAATAGGAGACAGGGAGACGAGGGTGGGAGGAGGAGTGGGAAGCATCATTCCCGTATGTGCCTGGACCGGGCAAGGGACCCAGTGTTTCAAACCAGCAACCTCAACATTCAAGGTCAACACTTCATCCATTGCACCACCACAGGTCAGTTCAAATGACCTTTCTAAATACTCTTTTCTCTACACTGCATTCTAATAAAACCAAGAATAGGAAAGGCTGAACTGCAAGGATACAGTTTACCTACTGAGCTTTTTATGCTGTAAAAAGTATACCACATTGTAGTTTGTCTACAATTAGGCACATAAAAAAGAGAGCCCTGACCAGTTGGCTCAGTGGTAGAACAATGGCCCAGTGTGTGGATATCCTGAGTTTGATTCTGGGTCTGGGCACAGAGGAGAAAAGCCTATCTGCTTCTCCACCCTTCCTTTTCTCCTTTTTCTCTATCTCTCTCTTCCCCACCTTCAGCCAAGGCTCCATTGGAACAAAGTTGGCCCAGGTGCTGAGGATGGCTCCATGGCGTCCACCTCAGGTGCTAGAATGGCTGTGGTTGCAAAGGAGCAACACCCCAGATGGTCAGAGCATTGCCCCCTGGTGGGCATGCTGGGTGGATCCCAGTCAGGAGCATATGGAAGTCTGTCTCTCTGCCTCCCTGATTCTCACTTCAGAAAAAGAAAGAAGAAAGAAAGAAAGAAAGAAAGAAAGAAAGAAAGAAAGAAAGAAAGAAAGAAAGAAAGAAAGAAAGAGCAACAGAGCTCAGTACCTTAGTCCAAACAAAAGAATCACGTAAATCATTCCTTTGGCTTAGGCTTTTTTCTGAGTATTATACTGATCTGAAATATTTAAAGAACCAAATATAGAAAATATGACATAAGTATTTAGGTAATTTTTGGAGAAATGTCTAGAACTCAGCAAGTTCTAATCATAATGATATTCTATTTCTTTCTTTGTCTCTTATTTGTATATTTCATTATAAAACCTTAAAGACATTTACAGTATTGTCAGTTTCTCTTTTCTTCTTTTACTTGCATGTATATTTTAGATATGTACACAACCTTTTGACTTACTCTCCCACACATGTGGCTTTTTGTCACGAACAATGAAGGGGTTTGCACCGATAGATTTTCCCATAGCAGCTTGGAGGCAAAAAGTGAACTTTTTTTTTTTCAGACCTCTTATTCCTGTTGAATCTAATAAATACCTTTAAGTGTAATGTGAAAAATTAATCTTAAATGTAAAGAACCTAAATTTAGAGTGTTTTTTGATGGACATATCAGAACAAAAGGTGAATAGTTCACTGTAGCAATGCAACTTTCACACTGTTAACATAGAACTCAATTTGTTGCTACCTTCTTTGAGTTAGTGACCATGAAATCAAGAGTGAATTCTTCTAAAATTAAAGGACAAACTTCAATCTTGAAGCAGTTTCTGTTAGATCACACTTCTGGAATGCTAGAAGTACCTATTATTTTCATGAATGAGTACTCTGGACAGTGCCATCTATTACAGCCTACAATTTCATTGGCACTTAAAATACACCTTTATTGCCAAAGAAGTTTAAGAACATAGTGTAAAAATGTCTGTAAACAACTCTCAAAACACAGTTTTAGTACATCAAAAATAATATTAAATGTTTTATAGATTGTAAATTCTATGAAGAATACTTTTATTTAAATTAAAAATAAAATAATGATGGACTGACCAGGTGGTGACTCAGTGGAAAGAGTGTCAGCCTGGGATGGAGAGAATGTAGGCTGGAAATCCTTAGGTCACCAGCTTGAGTACAGGCTCATCCAGCTTGAGTGCAAGCTTATCCAGCTTGAGCACGGGCTCATCAGCTTGAGTCGGGGTTGCTGCCTTGAGCAAGGGATCATAGACATGACCTCATGGTCACTGGCTTGAGCAAAGAGTCACTGGCTGGGCTGGAGCCCCCTGGTCAAGGCACATGTGAGAAAGCAATCAATGAACAACTAAGGTACCGCAATGAAGAATTGAAGCTTCTTAATTGAAATTTCTTATCTCTCTCCCTTCCTGCCTGCCTGTTCCTATCTGCCTCTCTCTGTCTCCTAGCTAAAAAAAAATACTGATAAATTTAAATGAATGCTTGACTAAACCGTAAACAGATGTAATGACATTTTGGTTGCCTCCTTGTATAGAGCTATTTTACATCTCCTGGTCTTTGTAGAGTGACCTTATGTAGTAAGTGTCCTATAGAGCTCTGCAGCTTGTGCCAAGATAGGCCATTTGTATGGATAAGCCATGGGAAACAGCTTGGGTAGTTGAAAATTTTGGGTGGGCTGTCATCTTAGGGAATCACCAGGGCAAAGCAAACAGTGTTAGCCAGGTTGATGGAAACTCAGATATGGCACCTGCTTGCTGGTGGATTCTGTAGGGGCAGAGTTCAGTGTAGAAACAATGACCTCTGTCAGTACTTCTTTCTGGAAAAAGGTACCCCTTTAGGATAAGGATCCTGAAGCCAGACAAGTCAGTTTCTTCCTATATTTCCTTGACATCTTTTGAGCTGCTACCCCATGTTGGAGCTCAGAATAATCAAGTCTATGAGTGAGTTATTTAAGAGAAATGCCTTGGATTCCAGCAGCCCTTTGTCTCACTCAGCCAAAATTCCCTCTGGTTTACACATTTATACCTTATGAGGATTTTGCTTCATAGCACTGGAACCCTGGCTTGTAAAGCCTTCTGTGGGGCTAGGACCTCCTTACTCCTCCATGGGACCTCTGAAGTTGAGATATTCCTCCGAATTTTTAACTACTACACATGGGTATGAGACCAGACCATTCTACATCTTTACCTCTCCTAACAGTCTTGATATGCCTTCTTTTTTATATCCTTATTTATAGGACTTCTGTTAATCTAGATTTTAGGTGGTTCTAAATGATAATTGTTCTGTAGTTTAGCAGTAACTGATGTGGTTGTGGAAGAATGGGAGTACCAAATTTACTTACTCTGCCATCTTGACTGGAGAGCCTGCTTTAATATTCTAATATCCAATTTTCTCCTTGTACTCTCTCCAGAACATATTATTTAGCCATAACCTTTGTATCATTTTTTTCTATGGTTTTTTACAGATTAGCACCCACTTCATCACTTTTTATTTTATCTTGTCTTTTGTGAAAACTGACCTTTTAGATATGGCCTCAGTGCTTTCTCAAAAACATACCTATATGCAATTCTAGTAAGGAATACCTGTGTTACCATGATGCTAATTTAATAAAAATGCTGATGTTTAGATTAAAATTTAAGTGATAAGATTTTATTTTCTTTGTTTCAATGATAATGATGAAAATTCACTGTGAAAAGAATGAAACCAAAAATAATTTGAAAATTTAACCCATGGAAAATTTTCAAACACAAAGATTAGTAGTTAGTATATTAGTATTTTTATATAAAATTATTTTATGCACATCAAATAATATCTGCAAATAATTTTAAACTAGTTTTCCTTGATTAAAAATGCAAAAATAAATTGATATGAATTTTCAAATTGCACATATATCACTCTTTAAGTTCCTTGACAATTAAAACAGAGCATATTATTCTGTTTGACTTTTTTTATGGAGGGGCATAAAGGATAGTTTAAAATTTTTTCTGTCATGGGCCCTGGCCAGTTGGCTCAGTGGTAGAGCGTCGGCCTGGCGTGCAGGAGTCCCGGGTTCGATTCCCGGCCGGGGCACACAGGAGAGGCACCCATCTGCTTCTTCACCCCTCCCCTTCTCCTTCCTCTCTGTCTCTCTCTTCCCCTCCCGCAGCCGAGGCTCCATTGGAGCAAAGTTTGCCCGGGTGCTGTGGCCTCTGCCTCAGGCGCTAGAGTGGCTCTGGTCGCAAAAGAGCAACGCCCTAGATGGGAAGAGCATCGCCCCCTGGTGGGTGTGCTGGGTGGATCCCGGTGGGGCGCATGCGGGAGTCTGTCTGCCTCCCCAGTTTTGGCTTTGGAAAAATACAAAAAAAAATTTTTTTCTGTCATCATATTCAATACATGTAAATTTTAGATATTATTAACAAATGTTGCCCTGGCCGGTTGGCTCAGCGGTAGAGCGTCGGCCTAGCGTGCGGAGGACCTGGGTTCGATTCCCGGCCAGGGCACACAGGAGAAGCGCCCATTTGCTTCTCCACCCCTCTGCCGCACCTTCCTCTCTGTCTCTCTCTTCCCCTCCCGCAGCCAAGGCTCCATTGGAGCAAAGATGGCCCGGGCGCTGGGGATGGCTCTGTGGCCTCTTCCTCAGGCGCTAGAGTGGCTCTGGTCACAACATGGCAACGCCCAGGATGGGCAGAGCATCGCCCCATGGTGGGCGGGCCGGGTGGATCCCGGTCGGGCGCATGCGGGAGTCTGTCTGACTGTCTCTCCCTGTTTCCAGCTTCAGAAAAATGCAAAAAACAAACAAACAAACAAACAAAAAAAAACAAATGTTAAAGCAAAGTTGCACCATCATTTTAAGTAATCACCTTAGCAGAATTTTTTATTTAAAATATTACTTAAGAACTTCTTTTGGCCCTGGCCAGTTGGCTCAGTGGTAGAGCGTTGGCCTGGCGTGTGGGGGACCCGGGTTCGATTCCCGGCCAGGGCACATAGGAGAAGCATCCATTTGCTTCTCCACCCACCCCTCCTTCCTCTCTGTCTCTCTCTCCCCCTCCCGCAGCCAAGGCTCCATTGGAGCAAAGATGGCCCGGGCGCTAGGGATGGCTCCTTGGCCTCTGCCCCAGGCGCTAGAGTGGCTTTGGTCGCGGCTACACCCGGGAGGGGCAGAGCATCGCCCCCTGGTGGGCAGAGCTTCCGCCCCTGGTGGGCGTGCTGGGTGGATCCCGGTTGGGCGCATGCGGGAGTCTGTCTTCTGACTGTCTCTCCCCGTTTCCAGCTTCAAAAAAAAAAATAAATAAATAAATAACTTCTTTTTAAGTCAGTTATAAGTGTTTTTTCTTCTTTTGAAACTCCTATTAACATGACATAAATTAGATTTACTTATCCTCTATTTACTCAATCAACCTATAATTAAAATAAGAATATGAAAAGATACAATGGTAGATTAAGCTGATAAATTTGCAAATGACTTAGTAGAGAAAAGAAAATATGAGTGTAAATGCCTCAAGATATGATAAAATACTGAGAAGTGAGCAATTTCACTTCACAGAATTCTTTAAAAACTCAGTTTGATGATATCTAGTACCAAAAAAATTTGTGATTGAGAGGTATAGATAAAATGGAAATTTTTTGAAAAGTCTCTGAACACAGATAGATCTCATTTTATTGCACTTCAATTTATTGTGCTTTGCAGATATTGCAATATATATATATATATATATATATATATATATATATATATATATATATGGGCTACCCTGGGCCAAGCAAGTCTATTGGCACCATTTTCCAACAGTATTTTGCTCACTTTATTTTTCTGTGTCACATTTTGGTAATTCTTATAATATTTTAAATTTTTTATTATTATATTTGCAATGATTAGTCATCTTCGATGTTACCATTGTAATTGTTTTGGGGTGCTATGAACCATGCCTATATAAGATGGCAAAATTATCAATAAATGTGTGAGTTCTGAGTATTCAACAAACTGTTTCTTCATCTCTTCTTCTTCTTGAATCTTTCAATTCCATGAGATACAGCAACATTGAAATCAGGCCAATTACTAACATTACAATTGCCTCTAAGTTTTAAAGTGAAAGGAACTGTCACACACCTTTCACTTTAAATTAAAAGCTAGGAATGGTTAAGCTTACTGAGGAAGCCATGTCAAAAGGTGAAATAAGCTAAAAGCTAGGTCTTTTGCTCCAAATAGTTAAGCAAGTTCTGAATGCAAAGAAAGAGCTCTTGAAGGAAATTAAAAGTGCTCCAGTGATCACATGAATGATAAGAAAGTTGAACAGCAATATTACTGATATGGAGAAACTTGTAGTGGTCTGGAAAGAAGATCAGACAAACCACAACACTTCCTTAAGTCAAAACTTAATCAGAGCAAGGCTTTAAGTTTCCTCGATTCTGTGAAGGCTCAAAGAGGAGAGAAAGTTACAAAAGAAAGAGTTTGAATTTAGCAGTGGTTAATGCTTGAGGTATATATAAAAAAGCCATCTCCATAACACAAAATTACAAAGTGAAACACTGTTTGTGGGAATATGCTATGAAAATATGCAGAGTTAGGGAAAACAATTAGAGATAGCAAGGCACCCTAGGGTGAAAGCTCTGAGCAGAAGAGAGTACAGGGGTTTCTCTGACCTGTACTGGAAACAGCAAAACAGCAGGATAAGATTCAATAACAGAAAATATTTAAGGTCTCAAAACAGAGATTAAGAGTCAGCATGTTCCTTGCACTTTATTTCACCCCGTAAAAACTTTTGCTATCTGTTTCCTTGAATTATTCCTACTGGTTAATAAACATCTGAGTAGGCTGAGGACAGGGCTTCAGTCATTCAGTCTGTTGACCAGGGCTGTTGCATCCCCTCAGCCCCTTGGAATATTTCATCTAGTCTCCAAGTAGTTCATTACTGCTGCAACAAGTGGTGCCTCATGTGAGGAACGAGAACCAAATGACAGATTTGCTACTCTGAGTAGTTCATTGTCACCATGACAAGTTTTTTTTTTAATTAATTGTGTTTACATAGATTCTAGGGTCACCAGAATGCATCTCCCCTCCCCCCTTATTCCACTCAACATCTCCATAGTCCCCCTCCCCACAGCACCCTCCCCCCTTTCTCCCATCCTATCATCCCCTTTCCCTCTGTCCTCTTTTCTTCTGGTCCCTTTGATCTCTCCTCTGTCTCCATTCCATTCCTAAATTCTCATTGTTACTTGGATTCCTCAAATGAGTGAGGTCATATGATATTTTTCTTTCTCTGCCTGTCTTATTTCACTTAACATAATAGTTTCCAGGTCCATCCATGTTGTTGCAAAAGGTAATATTTCCTTCTTTTTCATGGCCCCATAGTATTTCATTGTATATATGTACAACTGCTTTTTAATCCACTCGTCCACTGACGAACACTTGAGTTGTTTCCAGATCTTCGCTATTGTGAACAATGCTGCCATAAACATGGGGGTGCATTTCTTTTTTTCAGTTGGTGATATGGTGTTCTTGGGATACATTCCTAAAAGTGGGATGGCTGAGTCAAAAGGCAGATCCATTTTTAATTTCTTGAGGAATCTCCATTCTGTTTCCTAAAGTGGCTGCACCAGTCTGCATTCCCACCAGCAGTGCAGGAGGGTTCCCCTTTCTCCACATCCTCGCCAGCACCTATTGTGTGTTGTTTTGTTAATGAACGCCATTCGGACTCCTGTGAGATGATATCTCACTGTGGTTTCAATTTGCATTTTTCTAATAATTAGTGATGTTGAACATTTTTTCATATGCCTATTGGCCATCTGTATGTCCTCTTTGGAGAAGTGTCTATTCGTTTCTTATGCCCATTTTTTGATTCAATTGATTGTCTTCCTAGTGTTGAGTTTTACAAGTTCTTTATAAATTTTGGTTATTAACCCCTTATTAGATGTACTGTCAAATATGTTCTCCCATTGTGTAGTTTGTCTTTTTATTCTGTTCATATTGTCTTTAGCTGTGCAAAAGCTTTTTAGTTTGATATAGTCCCATTTGTTTATCCTGTCTTTTATTTCACTTGCCCATGGAGATAAATCAGCAAATATATTGCTACGGGAGCTGTCGGAGAGCTTACTGTCTATTTTTTCTTCTAAGATGCTTATGGTTTCATGACTTAAATTTAAGTCTTTTGTCCATTTTGAGTTTATTTTTGTGAATAGTGTAAGTTGGTGGTCCAGTTTCATTTTTTTGCAGGTAGATGTCCAATTTTCTCAACACCATTTGTTAAAGAGACTGTCTTTACTTCATTGTATGCTCTTACCTCTTTTGTCAAATACCAATTGTCAATAAAGGTGTGGATTTATTTCTCGGTTCTGTGTTCTGTTCCACTAATCTATATGCCTGTTCTTATACCAGTACAAAGCTGTTTTGAGTACAATGCCATTGTAGTATAACTTGATATCAGGAAGTGTGATACCTCTCACTTAATTCTTCTTTTTCAAGATTGCTGAGGCTATTCGTGTTCTTTTTTTGGTTCCATATAAATTTTTGGAATATGTGTTCTATATCTTTGAAGTATGTCATTGGTATTTTAATTGGTATTGCACTGAATTTATAAATTGCTTTCGGTAATATAGACATTTTAATGATGTTTATTCTTCCTAATTATGAACACGGTATATGCTTCCACTTGTTTGTATCTTCCCTGATTTCTTTTATCAATGTTTTATAATTTTCTGAGTACAAGTCTTTAACCTTGTTGGTTAAACTTACTCCTAGGTATTTTATTTATTTATTTATTTTTGCAGTAGTGAAGGGGATTGATTCCTTAATTTCTCTTTCTGACAGTTTATTGTTGGTGTATAAAAATGCCTCTGATTTCTGAGTATTAATTTTATATCCTGCCACCTTGCTGAATTCATTTATCAGATCTAGTAGTTTTTTGGCTGTGACTTTAGGGTTTTCTATATACAATATCATATCATCTGCAAATAATGATAGTTTTACTTCTTCTTTTCCAGTTCGGATGCTTTTTATTTTTCTTCTTGTCTGATTGCTGTGGCTAGGATTTCCATAACTATGTTGAATAAGAGTGGTGAAAGGGGACACCCCTGCCTTGTTCCTGATCTTAAGGGGATTGCTTTTAATTTTTGCCCATTGAGTATGAAGTTGGCTGTGGGTTTGTCATAGATGGCCTTTATCATGTTGAGGAATTCATCAATGTAATCTAGGTTGTTTAGTTTTTTGGCATACAGTTCTTCATAGTATTTTCTTACAATATTTTGTATTTCTGTTGTGTAAGTTGTTATTTCTTCACTCTCATTTCTATTTTTATTTATTTGAGTCCTCTCTCTTTTTTTCTTGGTGAATCTAGTTAAAGGTTCATTGATCTTGTTTACCTTTTCAAAGAACCAGCTCCTGGTTTCATTGATCCTCTGTATTGTTTCTTTAGGTTCTATGTCATTTATTTCCACTCTGATATTTATTATTTCTCCTTCTACTACCGCTATGCTTTACTTGCTCTTCTTTTCCTAGTTCTTTTAGATGTAGGGTCAAGTTGTTTATTTGAGCTTTTTCTAGCTTTTTAAGGTATGCCTGTAATGCTATATGACAAGTTTTGATGTAGAAGCCACAGCTAAATAACCGGAAGATCTAGCTAAGATAATTATTAAAGCTAGCTACACTAAACAATGCATTATTAATGTAGACAAAAGTCTTATATTGCAAGGTGTTATCTAATATTTTCTTAGCTGGGGAGGATAAATAAATGCCTAGCTTTAAAGTTTCAAATGACTGGCTGACTCTCTTGTTAGGGGCTAGTGCAGCTGTTCACTTTAAGGCCAATACTCATTAACCATTCTAAAATTTTAGGACCCTCAAGAATTACACTAAATCTACTCTGCTTATGTTTTATAAATGGAATTGCAAACCCTGGATGATAGTACATCTATTAACGACATGATTGACTGAATATACTAAGGTCTAATATGGAGACCTACTGATCAGAAAAAAAAATTTCAAAATAGTACTGTGAATTGACAATGCACCTTGTAACTTAAGGGCTCTGACAAACATATACAAGAAGATTAATATTGTTCTTACATTTATTAAGAGAACACCTATTCTGCCACCCATGATCCATGAAGTAATTTTGATCTTCACCTTTTATTACTAAGAAATGTATTTTGGCCCTGGCCAGGTAGTTCACTTGGTTGGAGCAATGTCTCAGTGAGCCAAGTTTGTGGGTTTGATCCCCAGTCAGGGCACGTGCAAGAAGCAGCCAGTGGGTGCATGAAGAGGTAGAACAATGAATAGATCTTGCTCTCTTGGTCTCTCTTTTCCTCTTCCTTCCTCTCTTTCTCCCTTCCCTTCCTTTCAAATCAATAAATAAAAAATTTAAAAAAAATACACTTTGTAAGGCTATAGCTGCCATAGAAAGTAATTTCTCTGGTGAATCTAGGCATAGAAAATGAAGCCCTCTGAAAATTTAGCAACCTAGATACCATTAAGAACACTTATAATTCATAGAAAAAGGTCAAAATATCAACATTAACAGGAATTCGGAAGAAGCTGATTTCAAACTAGGTGGATGACTTTGAGGGGATCAAGACTTTAACAGAGGTTAATACAGATATGGTGAAAATACCAGAAAAACTAAAATTTGAAGTGGAGCTCGAAGTTGTGATTGAATTATTGCAATCTTGCAATTAAACTTTAGTGGTTGAGGAGATGCTTCTTATGGATGAATGAAAAAAGTGTTCTCCTGAGATTGAAGCTACTCCTGGTGAATATTCTATGAATGTTGTTATAATGATAACAAACGGTTTAGAATATCACATAATTTTAGTTGATAAATCAGTTGCAGAATATAAAAGGATTGACTTGAATTTTGAAAGAAGTTCTACAGTGGCTAAAATGCTATCAAACAGTATAACATTTTTGTCTTATTTTAAGAAATGGTCACAACCTCTCACCCTTCAGTAACAGCTACCTTGATTAGTCCAGAGCCTTCAACATCTAGATGAGATCCTGCACCAGCTAAAAAATTGTAACTCACTGAAATCCCAGATGATGGGTAGCATTTTTCAGAAATAAAGTATTTTTAATTAAAGTATGTACATTTTTAGATAAAGTGTTATTGTATACCTAAGTTTACAGTGTAATATAAATTTAACTTTTCTATACATAGTTAAACCAAAAATATTGTTTGATTCATTTTATTATGATATTCATTTTATGATGGTGGTCTGGAACCAAACCCACAATATCTTTGAGGTATGTCTGTAATTGCAACTCCAGTAGTACAGCAAATGCCTACATATTCTAATCTTTCTTTTCAGAATACCAAGGTTTTATTCATTGCTGAAAATAAACTGATGAGGTCTCAAACTTGGGGACATGAAGCAAGCTAAGTTTTGGTATTGCATTCAGAACTATAAACAGGAAAAATAAAGGCCTTAATATAAAGTACATACTATTATAAATAATTCTGTTATGAACAAATGGTACAAATACCTGCCTGAGGCCTGCTTTTAATTATTTTGAGAATATATTCAAAGTAAAATAACTCAGTCATATTAATTTGTTCTTATTTAATTTGATAAATATTTGCCTTACTGCAATAGCCTGAATAAAATCATATTCTTAATTCACCAGTATATTTTATTTTTCACATGCTTCTGTGTGTTATTAACTCAAATAAACTCTATAGGCTCTGGCCAGTTAGTTCAGTCGGTTAAGAATATCGTCCTAAATCAACAAAGTTGCAGATTCGAACCACAGTCAAGGAACACACGGGAAGCAACCAAAAAATACACGACTCAGTGGAACAACAAATGCTTCTCTTCCCCTGCTCCTCTTTCTCCCTTCTGCTCTCTGTTTTTCCAAAAATCAATAAAAATTAAGCCCTGGCTGGATAGCTCAGTTGTTTGGAGCATTGTCCCAGAGTACAGAGGTTGCCAGTTTGATTTCCAATCAGGGCACATACAGGCGCAGCTCGATATCCCTGTCTCTCTCTCTCTCCTGTCCTCTCTCTCTCTCAAAAACAAAATAAATAAATAAATAAATAAATAAATAAATAAATAAATAAATAAACTTTATGTATTCCCAAAATTTTATATATTCCCTTGATGGCCATCACCTCAATTTAATATAACTTTTGCCTTATACTCTTGATTGTAAACTCCATAGTGACAGAACTCATTTGTCATGTTTTACCATCCCCACTTACTACCTATTTTTTTCAGGGTCAAGAGTATTAATATATGTACATGTTTAATTGGTTCTCATCTCAATGTGGAGGTAAAAGTTTTCCTTATCTAATTTTCAGAATGAAAATAAAATGTGTTTTACATACTGCATTATCTACCCTAAAATGTCAATAAATCTTGATTTTTATATGCAATTCATTATTTGTTGAATAAGACATTATAGTGTATGCTAAACATTGTCATTTTTACAGGTGCTCTAAATAGCAATTAGTAATGCCACTTTAGCCTATTTTATGAAAAAGAAGTTATTAAAAGTGTGGATGAAATTTTAATTAATTAGCTAGCTAAAGCAAGCTCAATTAAATACAAATTATATAGGTTGGAGGAACAAATAAAACAGGTGATTCATTTGGCCCTTTGCATGCACTGTTAAACTTTGTAGCACAATTAATTGTTGGTCATACATATTTGCCTCAGAAGACAGAAATCCTTATTGGCATGCCATTAAAAGGTTTATTAGAAAAGAGTTAAATCTGTTTCTGTTTGAGTATGTTACTGTGCAGATCAGATTATTTATTAAATTTAGGTTAGCCTGAAAACAAACCAAAATAGTGCAAATTAGGTCTATTTGGGGAGATATATTATATGAATATTATACTCATATCTTTTATAAGTTATAAAATGACTCTTTCAAACCAATCTTCTTTTAGATCTCCTTACCACTATTCAATATGAATGGGCATGACAGCATTATTTCTTGTCAGATGAGTAAGCAAATGATCAAACTTTTCAGCATTTGTCTAGAAAAAAAATGAATCAAATAAAAGTGTCAGAATCCAACATGGCATACTCTCTTCCTTTTCCCACCAAAATTCTTTGTATGTGAATGAATTGCTGCCTCATTTGATTCAATATTGCATTTTATCATTCTAAAGCACTGGAAATTTCTTACTCAAAAATGTCCCATTGCATCATATAAATCTATGGGCTTAAAAGGAAACCTGCTCCTCTCTATTTCCATTTGGCTAAAATTCTTAAGTACTTCCTCATTCACATTTTGAGTAAATGAATACTATATCATGGTAGTAGATTAAAAGTTACTGAAAGTACAAAGCCCTTTACATATTTAATTGAAGTACATTGCTATTCTTCATCTGCATTGCATTCAAGTGCATCATAGACTTGATCTAATCTATTGAAATGAAATGATTATTCCCCATTACTAGTGTCCTATTAAAAGTTTATAGGTATTTTATATTATAAAGTGACACATTATTATAATACTCTGTAAAAGTTACAAGTCACCAGAATTCAAGACATCAGTAATAAATAAGAGTCAGGTGTGCATTCTAAAACTTTATTGAGTTTTTTAAAAGTCAATGCCCACTAAGCTTTTTAACCAGCTAATGGTATGTTGGCATACCACAAAAAGCAGGTGGTGATAATCAGTGGAACACTAGAGTAAGTCATTGTTTCCTAAACCATTGTAATTCCTTTATCTCACTCCAAAACACTGATGCCATTGAACCATTTTTCTATAAAAGACCTTTTCTAAATATGAAAGAATATTTAATTGTAATAATTTGTCTGCTAATAAATAATGTTAGTGAACTAAGGGCATAAGTGAAGTTTTCAAAATAATAAATTTGCTTGACCAGGCTGTGGTGCAGTGGATAGAGCATCAGACTGGGACTCAGAGGATGCAGAATGAAACCCTGAGGTCGCCAGGTTGAGCTTGGGTTCATCTGGCTTGAGTGCAGGCTCACCAGCTTGAGTGTGAGATCATAAACATGACCCCATGGACACTGGGTTGAACCCAAAGATATCTGGCTTGAAGCCAAAGGTCACTGGCTTGATCAAGTGGTCAGTAGCTCTACTGGAGCCTCCCTGACAAGGCACATATGAGAAAGCAATCAATGAACAGCTAAGGTGCCACAACAAAGAACTGATGTTTCTCATCTCTCTCCCTTCCTGTCTGTCTGTCCCTGCCTGTCTCTCTCTCTCTCTCTCTAAAAAAATAAAATAACAATAATAATGATAAATTTTATTCTGTCAGTCAAAACACTTTAGAGAGATATATTATCCAAATTGAAGAACTGGAGCCTAAGTGATGATATCAGTGTCTGAAATATTTTTTCTTATAACCAATCATAGCAATATTTACATTAAATTATTATCTATTTCACATATTCTTTATAATTCTTGAATTTTATTTTCTTCTTATTAGAATATATCTATAAAATGTTTATTAAACACAATTATATTTTCAAGTATTTTAGGGGCAGCAAATAAAATGATAAGACAAACAACTTTCTACCCTCATGGAACTTATCTGCTAGGATAACAGGGAAAGGTTCAATGAACACATTAGCAAATGCAGTTTTGTTTTGTATTTTTCTGAAGTGAGAAGTAAGGAGGCAGAGAGACAGACGCCCACATGAGCTTGACCGGGATCCACACAGCAAGCTCACTAGGGGGCGATGTTTTGTCAATCTGGGGCATTGCTCCATTGCAACCAGAGCCATTCTAGTGCCTGAGGTGGAGGCCAGGGAGCCGTCCTCAGAACCCAGGGGAAACTTGCTTTAATGGAGCTTTGGCTGCAGGAGGGTAAGAGAGAGATAGAAAGAAAGGAGAGGGGGAAGGGTGAAGAAGCAGATGGGCACTTCTCCTGTGTGCCCTAGTTGGGGATTGAACTCTGGACTTCCACACACCAGGCCAGTGCTCTACCACTGAGCCAACCGGTGAGGGCTGCAAATATTTTTTGCTTTTTTAATTGAATTTATTGAGGTGACATTGGTTAATAAAATTGTATAGGTTTCAGGTGTACAATTCTATAATATATCATCAGTATATTGTATTCTGTGTTTCCCACCCTAAATCAAGTCCCCTTCTATCACTATTTATCACTCTATACCCTCTTCTACCTACCCCCATCTCTTTTTATTTCTGGTAATTACCATATTGTTGTTTGTGTTTATGAGATGTTTTTTGCTTATTGTGACATATTATACATAAAATATGAAATAAACAGACTAATGTCATAAAGAGTAATGTGTAGGGAAGGGCAGGGTTACTTTAAGAAAATTAAAAAAGGAGAACCATTTAAAAATGAGTCATTATGGGTAATGCCAAAAAAATTTGAACTAGAAATCATATGAAGAAAGAGAAGACTTGTGAATCAGAAAGACAGACATATTCGATGTCTTCATGGAGATTATTACTAAAAAGATGAGTTTTCAGGAAAGAATTCTGTTGAAATTGGAATCACAGAGAGAGATCTTGGAATGTATATGATGAAAAATGGTGTTATCACCTGCTCCCAACCTTTATTTTGGTCTTCTATAACGTCTACATTGCCCTTATTGCTTCAATGCTAAGATTTTTCAGTTGCAGTCAGTTTTTGCTCTAAGACAGAGAATAAACTAAATTTATATTAATGAATGCCCTAAAAAGTGATTTTTTTCATGAAGACAACTTTCCCACAGGAAGGTAACTTTAGCTACTTCCTGTCTCTTCTCTTTTCATATACACAATTTTATGTTGAAGGAAAAGTGTCAGACATTGTACACATTGCTTAAACAAATAGCATGATTAGCAAAACTAACTAGATTATTTCAAACAGATCCTATTGCTGCTACTCATTGAGCTCACTATGCACCTGTGAATATAAAAAGATTCTCTGGCACTTGTCTGACATACATTAGGAACTCAATATATATATATATATATATATATATATGTTAAATAAATAAATAATAACATGTATAAGCAAATGAATAAACAAAAGATGAATTGAATAAACGCATGTCCTTGACAAGATGTCTGTGTGCTTCATATAGCAATTGACTCCCAGATTCTACCATAGTTCTCCTCAAACAGGAACATACCACTATTAAAGAAGACATGTAAGAATACTAGGGTTGTGGGAAAAAGCAGTTATAACTTCATAAATAATAACTTTTTAATTTTAATATTTAATTTGAAAATTTGAATAACATGAAAAGTAAATTGAAGTGAGGTATATTCCCCAAAGAAATAAAAACATGAATCCACACAAAAATTTACATATGAACATTCATAGCAATATTATTCATAATAACAAAGACCTGGAAACAGAAGTGTATATCAACTGGCAAATGAATAAACACAAAATGTTATATCCATAAAATTTACTATTATTTAACCATTAAAATAAGTGAAGTACTGAATGAATCTACAAAATCAATGAACTTTGGAAACATTAAACTAAGTGAAAGAAGTTAGTCAAAAAACTGCATAGGCCCTGGCCAGTTGGCTGAGGGGTAGAGCATCATTCAGGCGTGTGGAAGTCCCAGGTTTGATTCCTGGCTAGGACACACAGGAGAAGTGCCCATCTGCTTTTCCACCCTTCCCCATCTCCTCCTTTCTATTTCTCTCTTCCCCTCCAGCAGCCAAGGCTCCATTGGAGCAAAGTTGGCCCAGCTGTTGAAGATGGCTCTATGGCCTCCACCTCAGGTGCTAGAATGGTTCTTGTTGCGAAGCAACATGCCTGATGGGCAGAGCATCACCCCCTGGTGGGTTTGCCAGGTGAATCCTCGTCAGGCACATTCGGGAGTATGTCTCTCTGCCTCTAGCTTCTCACTTCAGAAAACAAATAAACAAACAAAAAACTACATGTTGTGTAATTTATTTTATATGAAATGTCAAGAATAGAAAAATCCATAGAGACGTGGGATGATGTCAGAGTAATGGCATGGTAGGAAGCGATACCGATAAATCTCCCCCAAAACTCAACAAGATCTTCAACCAGAAACAGAAAATCCTATCCTTAGAGCCTCCAGATGTTTCGCAATACACCCGAAGGTATGGTCGAGCGAAAAATTGGCTAAATATATAATCAAACCCCAAAGGAAATAGGGAGTAAGAAATGCTCCGCCTTCCTCACTAACCTAAATAGGGCTGCTTTCACTGGGAACTGAGAATATAGAAACTAAGGCGGGCAAAGGGGGTGAACAGATCCAGGCCACGGCACAAATGACCGAACTAGGCTGTGGCACAGAGATCCAAGCCGAGGAAAAATTGTGCCTGTGGCAACCCGGGCAATACAAGCTAACACTCGCGCCAAACCCAGACAAAGAAAGAAAAGTGGGGCAGCCATTTTCCCGATCTCCTGGTCGGCGCACGCACATAATGGGCGAGAGATTCCTTCAAAAGCCCCGGGAGTGGGCACGCGTGTTATCCCACAGAGAGGCAGAGTCAGGGGCCTTTGTGTGGGCCAAAAGTGGAATCTCCGGGCTGCCCCAGTGCCCTGAAAAAGCCGCGCACGGGGAGGGAGTGAGAGCCAATTCCAACACTGGAACTTTTCCGTGTGGGCGGGGGTTTCACTCAGAGAGTGATAGACGGCCGGCCTGATATCCTGGTCTGCATGCACAGAGAGTGGGCAAGAGATTCCTCCAAGCACCTCAGGAGTGGGCGCCCGTGTTACCCCACAGAGGGGCAGAGTCAGGGGCCTTTGTGTGGGCCAAAAGCGGAATCTCGGGCTGCCCCAGTGCCCTGAAAAAGCCGCGCACGGGGAGGGAGTGAGAGCCAATTCCAACGCTGGAACTTTTCCGTGTGGGTGGGGGTTTCACTCAGAGGGTGAGGCCGCCAGCCTGATACCCTGGTCTGTGCACGCCGATAGTGAACAAGAGATTCCTCTGAGTGCCTCGGCTGTGGGTGCTTGTGTTATCCCACAGAGGGTCAGAGTCAGGGACCTTTGTTTGGGCTGAAAGCAGAATCTCCAGGCCTCCCCAGTGCCCTGAAAAAGCCGCTCACAGGGAGGGAACGAGAGCCAATTCCAATGCTGGAACTTTTCTGTGCGAGCAGGGGTTTCACTCAGAGTGTGAGACTGCTGGCCTGATATCCTGGTCTGCACATGCAGATAGTGAGCAAGAATTTCCCCCAAATGCCCCGGGAGTGGACGCCTGCCCGTGTTACCGGACAGAGTGGCAGAGCCAGAGGTCTTTGAGTTGGTGGAAGCCATGCCTGATTATGCTAGCAGCTCTGACTGACTGAGCCTTACCCAGAGTCCTGTGCTGAGTGGGAATAGAGTGGGGAGTTGCCAGCTCTTTGAGCCTCTTACTATCCAGGCAGAGGCACCAGCAACCTCATAGCTGGATTATCAGGCTACTAATTGAGGAAGGAAAGACTAGGAGAGAGGCTCCAGGAACATGCACTCTCTCACTGTTGGAGCCTATAAATGCTAATGAGCCTCGACTTCCAATGAGACTAAAGCACAATACATGACATCACCATAGAGACTTATCAACTGCAAACCTCTACCTGAGCGTGCCAAAGGGGCAGAACCTGGGTACAGAGTCACTGACCAGGAAGAGGGAGAGAAAAGAAAAAGCAAGAAGATAACCTCTCAAAATCAAGAATAATCTGCAGACTTTATAACTTATCCCATTTTTTTATATTTGTTCATTTGTTTCTCTTATCTTCATTCTTGAATTTTTTTTTTCCTCCTCCAATTTGGTCATTTAACTCTCTGCTGGTCTTACTCTCTCCTCTCCTTGAACTACACTACCCATAAGTGTTACATCTCCCATTATCTTTTCTTTCCTCTTCCTTTCTCTCTATGAGGGTTGCACTCCAAAACCCTTAACTCTCTCTCCTCTTTTTTCTTTTTTCTTCTTTTAGTGGTTCCCTCTTTTTTTTTCCTCTATGTCTTTCTTTTCTCCCTCTATATTAGTTTCTTCCTTTCTACTTTACATCTCCTCTCATTCAAACCTCAATAAAGAACAAATTATCTTATCTGGGACTCAAACTTACGTTTGTGGTCTATTGGGGGTTTTTACTTCACCTTTTTAATTCATTAGCAGTGCTCCCATCCCTGGCTCTTCATTTTATCTAGTTCTTGTTCCACTAAATACAATAGGAATTTTTTAATTTGTCCCCCCACTTTCCTGTTTCCCTCTTATTCCTCTCATCATAACTCTTAGTCAACCAACACCTAAAAGCAAATCATCTTATTCTTGACCCAAATTTTTTCCTTATTTGCTTTTTGTGGGTCCATACCACCTTTTTTTTTTGCCCCTTTATTACTTCTCCCCAATTCAGGCCCTCCATTACAGGCATTATTTGTTCTATTTAGTACAATATAATTCACAGTTCACCACAAGATTTTCTCAAGAAAGAGGGGAGAGGAGAGGAGAGGAAAAAAGGAGGGGGGAATAATTTCCTTTTTAAAATTTTTATTTTATTTTATTTTTCTTTATTTCATTATTAATTTTTTTTAAAAAAAACAACTCTTTTTGATTTCTTATTTTTTTAACTTTTTGTCCTTTATTAAATCTCATTAATACTATCAACAAAACCACCCTCAGATGCCATTAAGGAAGAGAAAATTGAATATCATGGATACAAAAGAAAGAGAGGTAACACAGCTAGATGAGGAAAAATCTATGGAGAAAAAATTTAATATATTGGAAACCTTAGAGCTATATGACAGAGAATTTAAAATAGAAATCCTAAAAATCCTCTGAGATATACAAGAAAACACAGAAAGGCAATTTAGGGAGCTCAGAAAACAACTTAATGAACACAAAGAATATATTTGCAAGGAAATTGAAACTATAAAACAAATCAAGCAGAGATGAAAAACTCAATTCACGAGCTGAAAAACGAGGTAACAAGCTTAGCTAATAGAACAGGCCAGATAGAAGGTAGGATTAGTGAAATAGAAGACAAGCAACTTGAGGCACAACAGAGAGAAGAAGAAAGAGACTCAAAAATTTAAAAAAATGAGATAGCCCTACAGGAATTATCTGACTCCATCAAAAAGAATAACATAAGAATAATAGGTATATCAGAGGGAGAAGAGAGAGAAAATGGAATGGAGAACATACTCAAACAAATAATAGATGAGAACTTCCCAAGCCTGTGGAAAGAACTAAAGCCTCCAATTCAAGAAGCAAACAGAACTCCGAGTTTTCTTAACCCCAACAAACCTACTCCAAGGCACATCATAATGAAATTGGCACAAACCAACAACAAAGAAAAAATTCTCAAGGCAGCCAGGGAAAAGAAGAATACAACATATAAAGGAAGGGCCATTAGATTATCATCCGATTTCTCAACAGAAACTCTACAAGCTAGAAGAGAGTGGACCCCAATATTTAAAGTCCTGAAAGAGAAGAACCTTCAGCCATGAATACTATACCCATCAAAGCTATCCTTCAAATATGAAGGAGAAATAAAAATATTCATAGATACAGAAAAGATGAGGGAATTTATCATCAGAAAACCCCCACTCCAGGAATTGCTAAAGGGGGGTCTCCAATCAGATACGAAGAACAAAAAAAAAAAAAAAAAAAAAACAAAGCCACAAGTAAAAGCTCCAAGAAGAACACAATAAAACCAAATTTAAACTGTGACAATAACAAAAATAAAGGGGGGGGGGAGTGAGAGGATGGAGATTAACAGTAGCAAAGGACGATAGAGTACAAAAGTACTCACAAAATAGTGCACTACACTGAACAGGGTAGGAACCCTTTTCATTACTTAAAGGTAACTACCATTGAAAAAACCACCACAGAAGCACATGATTTAAAAAAGATAGCAACAGAGGAAAGATGTATGGAATACAACCAAATAAAAACAAAAGATAAAAAAACGAAAGAGAAGGATCAAACAAGACACAAAACTAACAGAAAGCAATATATAAAATGGCAATAGGAAACTCACAAATGTCAATAATTTCACTAAATGTAAATGGATTAAACTCACCAATAAAAAGGCATAGAGTAGCAGAATGGATTAAAAAAGAAAATCCAACTGCATGCTGCCTATAAGAAACTCATCTAAGTAACAAGGATAAAAACAAATTCAAAGTGAAAGACTGGAAACAAACAATCCAATAAGAAAATGGGAAGAGGACATGAACAGACACTTCTCCCAGGAAGAAATACAAATGGCCATCAGATATATGAAAAGATGTTCATCTTCATTAGTTATTAGAGAAATGCAAATCAAAACTGCAATGAGATACCACCTCACACCTGTTAGATTAGCTATTAATTAAGAAGACAGGTAATAGCAAATGTTGGAGAGGCTGTGGAGAAAAAGGAACCCTCATACACTGTTGGTGGGAATGTAAAGTAGTACAACCATTATGGAAGAAAGTATGGTGGTTCCTCAGAAAACTGAAACTAGGCCCTGGCCGGTTGGCTCAGTGGTAGAGCATCGGCCTGGCATGCAGAAGTCCCAGGTTCGGGCACACAGTTCCCAGCCAGGGCACACAGGAGAAGCGCCCATCTGCTTCTCTGCCCCTCCCCCTCTCCTTCCTCTCTGTCTCTCTCTTCCCCTCCCGCAGCAAGTCTCCATTGGAGCAAAGATGGCCCAGGTGCTGGGGATGGGTCCTTGGCCTCTGCCCCAGGTGCTAGAGTGGCTCTGATCACAACAGAGCGACGCCCCAGAGGGGCAGAGCATCACCCCCGGGTGGGCAGAGCATTGCCCCCTGGTGGGCATGCCAGGTGGATCCCAGTCAGGCGCATGTGGAAGTCTGTCAGACTATTTCTTCCTGTTTCCAGCTTCAGAAAAATACAAAAAAAAAACAAAAAACTGAAACTAGAACTACCTTATGACCCAGCAA
Source organism: Saccopteryx bilineata (assembly GCF_036850765.1). Classification (NCBI taxonomy): domain Eukaryota; kingdom Metazoa; phylum Chordata; class Mammalia; order Chiroptera; family Emballonuridae; genus Saccopteryx; species Saccopteryx bilineata. Next base: position 52,988,464 of record NC_089502.1, read on the forward strand.
TTCCTCTAGTGGGTATATACCCATAAAACTCAGAAACATTGGTATGTAAAGACACATGCAGCCCCATGTTCATTGCAGCATTTTTCACAGTGGCCAGGACATGGAAACAACCAAAAAGCCCATCAATAGATGACTGGATAAAGAAGATGTGGCACATATACACTATGAAATACTACTCAGCCATAAGAAATGATAACATCGGATCATTTACAGCAAAATGGTGCGATCTTGATAACATTATACAAAGTGAAATAAATAAATCAGAAAAAAACAGGAACTACATTATTCCATACGTAGGTGGGACATAAAAGTGAAACTAAGAGACATTGATAAGAATGTGGTGGTTACAGGGGGTGGGGGGAGAGGGAGAGGGAAAGGGGGAGGGGGAGGGGCACAGAGAAAACTAGATAGAAGGTGACAGAGGACAATCTGACTTTGGGTGATGGGTATGCAACATAATTGAATGACAAGATGACCTGGACTTGTTATCTTTGAATATATGTATCCTGATTTATTGATGTCGCCCCATTAAATAAATAAAATTATTTTTAAAAAATCCATAAAGACAGAGTAGACTAGTGACTGCTTCTGGATGAAGGGGAAATTACTTGTTACCACTAATGGAATGAAGAAAACACTCCAATGTTTGTTCATGGTGATGATAAAATAACTTTGTGACTATATTAAAAATTATAAAATTATACATTTAATAGGTATGTTGTTTGATATATGAATTATATATCTGTAAATTTTCTAAAAATAAAAGTGAATACATATTTTTAATGTTTACCAGAAGGTAATTTTTAACTGTTTGGGGAAATTATATACTATATCAGAAAAAAATATATAAGCTGATGCTTCAGAGGACTAAATTCAGAATGAGTCTATACTTAATTAAATGGTTTAACAAATTCTTTTATTGTCACTTCCTACTTTTTTATTCCATTATGAATTCAGAAGAAATAAAAAAATACACCTAATAATTTAGGCTATTTGAGATATTTCTTTAAAGTTTTTTAAAATTAATTAAATCACTATGCCTCTGAAATAATTACTTTATCTTAACTGATATTCATACTTTAAAACTAAATAATATAAGATTCTAAAAATCATCCTCTTAGTACACTGCAGTACAAATTGGAGGGGCATATATTGCACTGTCAGTTGATAATAGGATCTAGCTAACTGAGCTGATAAAACATGAATTGTAATATAAATTAACCTTTCAAAGTGCATGCCAATAATATATCCAATTTAGCATAATAACACCTATCTATAGGAATGGACCTAAAATCTACTGATGAGAATAAGTAACAGTAATTCATAATCTAATTTAAAATATTTATTGAAAAAATATTGAGCACTCACGGGGAACCACACACTGATCTAGGTTTGAACAGAGCAAAGAGACAAAGTTCCGTTCTTGCAGATGAAACTGTGAAACAGTGTGGACAAGTCCTGCCGGGGGTGAGGACGACAAAGACACAAAGACCCGACTCTGGGGACTAGGTTCACTGACGCAGATCCACTTTATTCAGGAGGTAAGCTAGCTTATATACATTGGTTCAGCCTATAGAGTGTTACGGCGTATTCCTCAAAGCCAATGGCTGAAAAGATCAGGGATCTGCGTGGTTGGTGCTAAGTCACTTCCTTATAGTGGGCGAGCTCCCTCCCTGGGTATGCCCAGGAGGGTTCTGGGATCTGGAGTATTCTCACAGCATTGCATCTGCCACAGCTGCTAGAAATGTGCACTGCACTCCACCTACATCTCCCCCTTCTCATTTAATTAAGGCCAATTGGACTTGATGAATGACAGCTTGCTGTTGCTGTAGCTTCTGAATGCTACGCATTATGCAACGGAACCCTAGTAGAACTAAAACAACTATAATACATATTATACTATATGCTAATAGATTAGCTGTATTAAACAATGAGGCAAGCTTCTGTAATATTTGACTAGTTAGGAAATAGAACAGGGGTCTTAAACAGGGGATTCCTCCTAAGGGTCGGGATGTCATTTCCCTCCCATTGTGTTACAGAGACCTTCTAGGTGCAGTTAAACACAGTTCCATTTTGATTGTAAAAAAAATGGATGCAGGTCTATGCACGCCCCTTTCCCACAAAGGTCTCAGCATCCAAACACAGAAGGGATGGCTTGCCGTGGGCTGTGTACTGCATATAGTTGCAAGGCACATCACACAAATTACAACATGACAAATCATACAATTTCAACAAAGGTACAAGGTACATTTCAAAGGTACATTTCACCAGGCTCTGAGCACTTTGCCAAAAGCACAAAATGTCCTTGGCCTTCTTTCTAGCCATGGGAAAAGCTTACCAGGACAGGGGAAGGACCTCCAGCAAAGCTGTCCCCCACCCCCATCAGGGTATTTCACATTGTCCAAAATCTGTAAGTCCATCCAACAAAGGAGCCAGTGCTCACTCAGGTCGTAGTCCTGGAAATCAGTTCATGCACATAAGGCCTCAGCCACCCCCCTCATCCCTGCCATCCTGGCAGGTCTTATACTGTCCCAAAGAGGAGCATGTGGCAAAGGCAGTCAGCATTGCCATCTCTGCTCTGGAGAGCATGATGGCACTCACTCCTATGTCCCAAATGTCAGCGAACCCACCAGCGGCTTAGCACACACTCCCTGCCATTCCAGGGGCCACTCTGTGATGCAAGCCTGGCTTCTGTTCATCCTTCTGCCGCAGCTGCTGCCGTTTACCTTCTGAAGTTTGCGAATTGCAACTCCGGCCCAATTCTCCTCATCCTCCAAAGATGAACTGAAAACACCAGCTCATGCTGCCAGAATTGAGCCCTGGGCTGCCACCGCTGGAGTATTCTCACAGCATTGCATCAGCCACAGCTGCTAGGAATGCACTCTGTGCTCCACCCACAGAACAGTTTAAAATATGTTGTATATGAAAATGTGAAAGCACTTAACTCCATTCTGGTGATCAAATGATATTATTAAGACTGATATTAAATTAGTATCTGTATGAAGAAAGTTACAATATAATTAAACATGTCATCCTTTTCTCTGAAAATATTTAGAAACAAATGAGTTTAAATAAAACAGAAAATAGAAATGAAGAGATTAAGCCAAGAAAACATACATAAATATGTTTGTAGATATGTATACATATATACACACATGCTAATCTATATACACACACACATGTATATATACACATATTTTCTAATTATTATATTAGTTATTCAGTTAACCTTGATACTGAAATCTTTGTACCCTTCCCATTATATTTTGATTATCACAAAAGTATTTTTCCAATGTAAATTAATAAATTAGCATTCTGAGATATATAGAAATATATATTGATCACTAGTATGAAGCTTAAAAGACAGAAATAAAAATAACTATGATTAAGATAATTAATTAATATACAATATATAAAATGTGACATCAAAAAACATAAAACATAAGAGTAAAAATGTTGAGCTTTAGAATGTGAAACAAAATAGACTGTTATAGCCTGACCAGGCAGTAGCGCAGTGTATAGAATATCAGCCTGGGATGCAGGTTTGAAACCCAAAGGTCGCTGGCTTGAGCATTGGCTCATCTGGCTTGAGTGTGGGCTCACCTGGCTTGAGTGTGAGCTCACCAGCTAGAGCATGGCATCTCCAGCTTGAGTGTGGAATCATAGATATGTCCCCATTGTCACTGGCTTGAGCCCAAAAATTGCTGGCTTGAGCAAGGGTTCTGTGACTTCGCTGGAGTCCCCTGGTCAAGACACATATGAGAAAACAATCAATAAACAATTAAAGTGCAAAACAAAAAAATTGCTGTTTCTCATCTCTCTCCCTTCCTGTCTCTCTTTTTCACTAAAAGAAATAATAATAAAAAAATTAAAAAAATAAGCTGTTATAGATATGTTATTACATGTAAGTCTCATGGTAACCACAAGCAAAAACTCATAGCAAATACAGATGCTCTTTGACCGCAAGAGGTTATGCCTTGATAAGCCGTTGTAAGTTGAAGATATTTTAAGTCAAAATGCATTTTATACCCTTAACCTATTGTTATCACCACAAAAAGAGACACAAATAGGCATTTGTTTAGATATGATGAAATATCAAAACACAAATATCCAAAAAACGCTGGCTACACAGCAGAGTCTTGTATTGCTTAAGAATGGGGGTACCTTCAAAGAAATGCATTATGAAGTCATTCCACTGCTTGAAAATCAGAGAGTTCACTTATACAGACCTAGATGATTGTATAGACTACTATACGCCTACACTACATGGAATAGCCTATTGCTGCATTCGTGGCTTGACTCAGCATTTCTGTCTTCTCACCTCCCCAGTTTACTCCCACTTACCCACCTTTAGTTACTTCAATGCACAGATTTCACAGGTATGTTTGAAACCCTACTCATTTTATGGGAAAATTTTGGCTGATGGTCATTACACAAGGGCCCTTCGTGCATAGCCTCTAGGAACAAAGAAAGGTCACCATATTCCTGAATAGTTAACTAAGCCAGGCAGCCAAGTGATAAGAACATCTTCCCTGGCTTCAGGGAAAACTGCAGAAGGATGTCATATCCCAACCTGAGTAAATGACTCAGTTATTCCTGTAACCATTTTTGGTGACCCTTATTGTTCATGTTCAATTGAGTTCAATTTTATATTTTATGTACTAGTCTTCCACACTCAACCTCAATTTGACACTCAATTATACGAGATGGCCCTAACCCTTACACATGGAATTATGTCTTGAGACATAGTACAAAAACAAGGTAAGGAAAGAATAAAAAGTAATAATCCTAGGACGGGCCAGACCCACCATGGCCACCTCCAAACCCAACTAGAAAACCAATTCATAACAGGGTCTTTACGAAGGGATTCTAAATGTTGTACTTGAGCTTTGATATTTCAGGCAAGGAGCGTGACATTTCTAGAATTGTCAGGGATGTACAGACAGCATTAAATATGTAATAATGCACATACACCTCCTTGTGTGGCAGTTAGCACATCTAAGGCCATCCTGTTTTGTAATATTTCTGTACATAATTGGCAAAATTCAGTAATAACAATACTGAACTACTGTCATTTAAAGCACACTCTATATGTTAACTTAAAGTGCAAATGTGCTGCTGCAAAACAATAGTACCAACAGCAAGGAACATAACAGTTAAACAGTACCTCTACCAGGGGCTCTCCCAATTCCTGACTGCTTGTGAATATAAGTTTCTATATTTACAGGCAATGTAATGTCATCATGAATAGAATAAGGTATGAAGGGCCATCCCCACATACATTGTCACGTCCATGATGGAAGTAAATACCTCCACCCCTAAAAGCCATATGCCCATAAAGCTCCCCAGGGAACAGTCTTAGTAAGAGTATAATTACAGGTTTCAGTATGGCCATAAAAAATTAAACTTTGTCTTTTATCAGTGTTCTTAATTTTTAGCATTATCTGGCAAGCAGAGTCAGGCAAATGTCTTAGGGTATCACTTGAGGAACCATTTAAAGCTCCTAGTCAATTGGTATTGAATACTACCCTTGCTACTAGTAAGGCTGGTTCCTGGCATATATCATTCCAAGCATATTGAGCAAGTTGCTGTGGGCACTTCTGAAGGGAGGCTCTAGCACTAGCATTAACAACCTGTCGTCGCACATGACTGAAAAAGCATTTCCGTGTGTCATCAACGGAAGTCAATGAAGCTGGGGTATAAGTGTAAGTGCCCCATTGGTGTCACCAAATCCAGTCAATGGCATTAGCCATTAGGATATTCCAAAGCAATTCTTTTCCAGCAGCCTCCAGTAACTTGACACAGATCAAGCAGCATGTACAATTCACTTCCTATGAAGCAGTGATGACCCAACTGATGAATTCATTTTCTGTGGCTTGGGCCATCAGCACAAATCCCAGGAGCAGAATTATTCTCTAAAATAACAAAAAGACAAAGGAATGTGATACTGTATTTCTTCTCCAGCAAACTGTACAATACCTACATTTTCAGACCCCCAAAGTGATAAGGTCCTCAGGATATAGTCAGGGATCAATGGGGCATTGCACCCATACTTAAGCTCCAGGAGTAAGGTGCTGTTTGCCTGTTGATCCCAGCCCTGGTTCAATAGGAAATCAACATGGGAGCTGGAATTTTTTTTAGGAAATAATTTCTTGCAAGGTACTATCAACATTTGGGCTATTCAGGATTGTGCCTTAATGGCAAAAGTGGTCGGGGTGGTATTATGCAAGACCACTTTTAGTTCACCTTGATAATCAATGTAGTTACCCCATGAACTACTATGCCTTTTACAGCCAGACTGGAACACGTAGTTATTCTACCACAAGGCTTATATGGCACAACCACACCCAATCCAGTTGATATCATTGGTGTCTAGTTTGCAGCAATAACATCAGATTGAGTGCTGGCTGCAAAGGTCTAGTCCAGCTGCTTCTACAGTCCTCCTCCAAGGCAATATAGCCTCTGGGTATATTTTCTAGCATTGTAGGGAAAGAGCTGAAATTTCACCTGCACATTTAGCTATTTGTAGATGTGAGGTTAACATCCAACTCACTGGAGTCTCTGAAGCTGTAAGAGGATGATTATTTAGTATTCATAGAGCATCAAACAAATGATCTTTTCAGCCCTCCAACTTACCTGGCCCTAGGGTTTTCAGTTTTTCCTTTAACAGCTCACTCATGTACTCTATTAGTCCAACTGCCTGAGAATGATAAGGGATGTGGAAGAACCATTCAATCCCATGCTGGGCTGCAAAGGCTTGTAAAGCCTTGCCTTTGAAATTGGAACCATTATCAGTTTGCACTTGTAGGAGAATACCATAATATAGAATCAGAATGTTCAGAGTATTAGTCTGATTGGCATCTGTATAAGCACAGGTGACTAAAAGCCTAGTATAGGTATCTACTGCAGTACAGATATATTAGCATCCCTTAGATTGAGGCAGGGGACCAATATAATCCACTTGCCAAATTTTTCCAGGCATTTTCCTCCAATGACTATGCCCAGTCATCTTCTGAGGAACAGGTTTATTTTTTAGATGTGTGCATGTTGGACATTGGGCTAAAATAGTACAGACTACATCAGTAGTGTGTAATAAGGCAAGGATAATCTTTGCTGATCTTCCCATGCTATAGTGCCTTGTGTTCCTAAATGCCTGCACAAGTGATGGACTCATCAGGTGAGTGAGGGTCAGTCATGTCCAGCATCACTCTCTGCTTTGGCCACAGAGATAGATCTTGGCTTGTTGATCTACTTGCTGGTTAAATATTCTGTAGAGAGTGTTAGTCAAATAAGTTTGTAAATATGATATATATGTTTGCTCACTTATAGTTTGCATTGGGGATGGGGGACAGGCTGTAAACAGGCAGGGTTGTTTTACTCCAAGGCTCCGTTTTAAGACTAAGCCTTTCCCACCCTAAGTGACTTCGTATCAGAGACTTCTGTGATTGTATATTGGATTAAAGGTTTTGATTTCTACACTATAAAATGGGGCAGACCAGGAGCTTGCTCTCCCTCAATTCCTGAGATTAGCATTAGAGAGAAGAGCAGAGAAAGGCCACATGGAGGAGAGGAGAAGCAGCCAAGATGGCAGAGTGCTGAAGGAGAAGCCAGTTTTTGCAGAGTTTGTGCAGAGAGAAGGAGATGAGGAACAGAGGTGAATAAAGCTAGTGAGGTAGATACCTTTGATTCTAGGAAACTCCGATATGTCGGTGGCTTTGCAAGCCCTGAATGGAAAAGGAAGTGTTTTCTTACTGTGTGTATTTCTTGTACGCTGGGTGCAAGCTGGGATTAAAGCTAATGGCCCACCAGTTCTTGGCTCCATTGTTTCATTACCATCTGTCCGAATCAAATGTGAACCTGCATGGGCCAGGCAGCTGTGATGGTGGCCGTGGCTACTGGCTTTACAGAGAGAAAGCAAATATGCATGAGTATCAACATTAAAAACAGTAATAGTCGTAGTATGGTCTAGAATACAAATATCCCCTAATACTCTTTTCCGCATACTTCTTTGTTTTCAATTTGCCATTTATTTTTGCATGATTGAGGCATCCAGGCAGTAAAGCCGTTGACCACAGATCATGAATCAGGATAAAGGCAGCAGGTTCCACCGGCCTCCTGCTGAATAGCCCAGTTCACCTAATTGGCTGCTTCCTGTTCTCCCTTCATCTGAGATGCTTATATTTTTTACAGGATTATATGCAACAGCTTTCCAGCACTGCCTTGAACCTATATATTTTGCAGAGCCATCATCAGTAAACCAAGCATGTTGTTGTTCCTCAAGAAGTTAACTCTTGAAATGGCTTTCCCCATTGGACTGGGGAATCCTCTTTCTCCAAAGGAGGTTGTAATGCCTCCATTTCATATATGGGAACATCCTGTATCTTTTCATGTAGTAAAGACACCCTTTTTTTGTCCTGGTTTGACTCAGTCTTGAATATACCATTTCCATTTACTAATATTACTTTCTGAGCATGTCCAATACAATGAGTTTTTGGAGAACTTTGTACCCAAGTCATAATAGGAATTTCGGCTCAGAAACACTTCATGATTAAAGCATAGTTGTTCAGTTTCAAACAGAGCTCAGTAATAAGCCAGTAATTGTTTTTCAAAGGCTATGTATAACTGTCCGGCCTCTGGTAGCTTTTGGGTCGGGTCCAGAAGCCTAAGGGGACTTTTCCCATCTTGTTTTCCCAGAGACTCCAGTTAGCATGTTGTTCTAAGACAGAGACTTGCAATTCTACTGGGGTATCTCTAATGGACCATAAATCTGGAGCAGTTTGGAAAGCTGGCTTAGCTTCCTTAAGGGCAGCTCATTCCCATTCCCCACAGTTAAAGTCATCCTTCTCGTGGGTGACAGCATATAAGGGCTGCAAAATACTACTGAGCTGAGGGATGTGGTGTTGCCAAAAACCAAACAGGCCAATAATTTTCTGGCCTTGTTTTCTGGTAGTGGGTTTAACAAATTCTAATATTTTTGCCTTAGCTTTAGGAAAATTATTTCTTTTCCAGAGTTCCACAGTATTCTTAAAAATTTAACAGACTATGCAGGGCCTTATACTTTAGCAGGATTAACTTCCCATCCTTTATTTAGTAGATATTTTTTATTTAATCTAATCTTTGCAAGACTATGGCCTCAGTATTTTTTTTAACTAAGACATCATCCATGTAATGACTCACTTGCACCCCTAAGGACTCCATTTCTGACCACACCTCATCTAGGTGTTCAGCTACTTGTCGATGACAGATTGTAGGACTATGTGGATACCCTTAGCACAGCTAGGTAAAGGTGTATTGTCTCCCATCCCACATAAAGGCAAATTAATCCCATATCATAGGGGAAGAAGGCACTGACCAGGTTAATTACTGCATACCAAGTGCCTGGACCCTCTTAAACCTGTTATATGATAGTTATAACATCAGGGACAGCAGCAGTAAGTGGTGTAGTAACTTTATTTAATGCCATGTAATACACCGTCATTCACCAACTTCCATCAGATTTTTTGAAAGACCATATTGGATTATTCCATTGGCTAGTAGTGGGGACTAGAACTCCCAATGCTATATAATCCTGATTAGTTTCTGTAATTTCCTTATGCCCTCCAAGGAAGTGATATTGTTTCATCTGTATCACTTGGGTCATAGCAGAGATTCTACTTCATATTTGAATCTTCCCACTATGACAAGACATACACACTTTAGAGAACAAATCCTAAAGGTATATTTCCCCTCTGAAAAATAGTATTTTCTTTTAAAATGTCAATACCAATAGTATATTCAGATATAGGCACTATCATTACTTTATACTTTTTCTGAAGCTAATTTCCAATTTTTATTTCTATAGTGGTATAGTAGGCAGGAATTTCTTTGCCCTCAATACTGAGATGAAATTTAGTAGATTTCCATAAATAAGAGTGACCTCAGCCCCTGTGTTAACTAGAGCATTAGCAATTGTTTGTGACCTGTTTTTTCAATAAATTTGTAATTTAACATAAGGACATAGATGAATACGTTTTAATGCAAGAGGGACTTGGCCATCCCATCATAATCCACCTAGAGAATTGAGCAAGTCAGAGTAAGGCCTCTTTTTCCTATCTATGTGCATTTTATACTTAGGCTGGGAGTACTGGGAGTATTTCCTGAGCCAAAGCTAGAGGGCTGTCCAGTAGTAACCTGCCTAACTTTCTTTACTTTTTTCTTGATATAATTTCCATACCTCTTTAGTTTCCTTTCCATCAATTTGGTCTCTGGGCAACCCAACTTTTAACAGAGCTGTGAACATCTTTTTACAGCTAATTTGGTTCTGATCTCGGAACTGCTTATTAGTACTTTCTTTTGTCTGCTCCTCTGACTTGGGGGTTCAGCACCCCAAATTCTGTAACTGACCCAAATGTTCTAACACCTCTTGAATAGGAGTGCTCGTTAGAGTAAACAGAGGTAAGCACCATTGTGTAAGCTGATGGGGCCGATTTTAAATCTTATTGTGAACCTGAGCAGACATCGTGGTGGCCTCCACATTATCTGCAGGTCCTAGGACCACTGCAGTTTTTATGGTCTCTTCTTTGAGGCATGTAGCATATTCTTTTAGGGTGTGCCACAGTTGGCCATCATCTGGTCAGGAACCTTCAGTCAGGTATTTTTGTCTGGCAGCTTTATAGCTAATTGTAATAAGGAGGTGTCATCAACTGGCTGCCCATTCCCAACCTGAGGGTGTGACCCAGGGGCCCATTGTCGGAATGATAATTGTAGCTCCAGGATGAGAGAGAGAGAGAGAGAGAGATTGAGAGAGAGAGAGAGAGAAATTTTAAAACATCTCCTAAGTCTACTCTAATGCCACCAGTGCCTTGATCATTGAGTCTCACTTGTCAAGTAATCACATGCTCTCCTGCTAGTTGTCCAAAAGTTTGTAAAATTTCTGTAACTTCCAGTGGTGTATAATCTTCAAAGGCATGACACCTGACCATTTTTCTTGTTTGATGTTCAGCTCTGCAGCTCCACAGAGGGCAGACTTCTGCAGGCTCCTGATCTTCCTCAGGGGAATAAGTAGTGTCAATATTATCATACTTCCAAATATCACCATCCCAAGTGTCCTGGTCCCATTCGGGCTAGCCTGCGCCAAAGCTACTTGAACTTTGCCCTTATCTACCTTCCCTTTCCTGGTCTTATTTTTATATTGGGCCACACAGACAGCAGTTTTTTCTACTATGACTTGATAACTTTGAGCCAAATCGGTCAGCACAGAAGCCTAACATTGTGCCATTGCCAGCCAAGAATTTAAATCGGCAACTTCCTTTTCTAGTTTACACTTTTGTTTTAGCAAATGGTCCTGATCCTGACACACAAGTTAGTATGTAGTAAGTAAACACCATCCATGGCAAGAGATCTGCTCCACGTCTCCTTTGCCAGCAGGAATGCCCTGCTCACAGCCATAGGTTCAAATTGTACTAATTTAGTTTCCCAATTTTCACAGAGATGTGTCCCCTTAGATCATTCAAGGACCAGGAGTGAGAACTGTGGACATTCCCATCCCGGGATATGGAAAGTCCCCAATCTCCCACGGTGTTTGGCATTTTCCACCAAAAAAAGGCATGGTTTCATTTTGGAATCCTGTTCCTAATGCCAATTCTGTGCTGTGCAGGAGGCGCGGTACAGAGATGCAATTACTCACGGATGAATTTTAGGGGAAAATTTATTATGATTAATAATAATAATAAAAATAACCAAGGAAAAATTTAAAGGGGTTTGAATTTACGTAACCTAAAGTAGAATAAAGGAAAAGCTTAGCATAATCAGCACAACAATAAGCTACACACAATATCACCAGATGGACAAACATCAGCCTGGGCTCTAGAGTAATAGCTACTTAAAGCAGTAGACTAAGAAAAGTTATGAGTATGTACAAATCCTGCCACACCATGTAGGAACACATCACCAGACCTGGAAGCATCAGCCTGGGCTCCAAGGTTGGCCACCTGCTGTAGGCATCCAGGAGGATGAGATATCTAGGGCTTCAGGGGTGGTCTGGGATCCTACCTTTGTGCCAGTCTTGATGTGGATTTTTCTGTCTTGGTTATAAGTCTTGGTTATAAGACTTCTGTTCATCTAGTCTTTAGTTAGTTATTCAGGTTGAGGGTTCTTTATTTTAGTTTTGTGCTGGGAAGAAGTGAGTGTACCTTCTTCCTATGTTGCTGCCATCTTGGATCTCCCAAACATAAAAACATCTGCACAGTAGAAAACAATCAACAAATTGAAAAAATAAGCTCATGGAAAAGATGAAAATATTTGCAAACCATATATTAGATAAGAGGTTAATATAATATTCAAAAAGTATAAATAAGTCTTATAACTCAATAACAAGTAAAGAAACAAATTTAAAATGGACAGAGAAGTTAAGTACACATTTTTCTAAAGAAGATATCCAAATGGCCAACCGGCACATGAAAATATCAACATCACTAATTATCAGAGAAAGGCACATCAAAACCACAATGAGATGTTACCTCACACAGAAAGAGTATCCTCAAGTACACAAGAGATAAGTCAACACTTATCTGAGTGTGGATAAAGAAAACTCTGTGCACTGTCTGCCACTATAGAAAAAATATTAAAAATAGATCTACCATTTAATCCAGCAATTCCATTTCCGGTAATAGCGAAAGAAATGAAAACTGGATACAAAAGAAATATATGTACTCCCATGTTTATTGCAAAATTGTTCACAATAACAAAGATATGAAAATAACCTAAGTGCCATAGAAGGGAAGAATGGATAAAGAATATGTGAGAATAAAGAATATATATAAATAATATGTCCATGAGAAAGATGGACTTTCTGCTACTTGTTGAACAATAAATGGATCTTGAACATGCAAGACAAAGGCAAATGTTGTATATTACTTATAAAACTAATCTGAAAAAGTCAAACCTGTTAAAACATAAGTTAAAATTATGGGTGTTGAGTAACAAGACCAATGATGTTTAAGGTTACAAACGTTCAGTGAGTAGTAAACAAGCCCAGGATATCTAATTCATAGCACTGTCAATATAAACAATATTGTATGATTCCATTAAACTTGCTACAAGAGTAGACCTTAATTATTCTAACCACTAAAAAGGAATAATAGTTATATATGTGATAGAGGTGTTAATTATTACTACAATAGTAATCATGTTATAATAGATAAATGTATCAAAGTAACATGTTTTCTTTAAATTTAAATAATGTTATTTGTCAAATATATTTTAGTAAAATAGTAACATAATATCCTTAGAAAAATGAGAATATATTATTCCATAATACAGGAATAGACTGTAATGAAAAGAGGGAAAAAAATTTGAGGGGTGTTCTCAAAAGATCAGAAACTTGTTAATAAAGAACCAGAACTTTTTAATGACATTAGTCTGTAGAATTGAGTAAAAACTACCACTTTTAGAATGAGTTTATGCTCAATAATATTATAATAATTAAATAATTTATGTTACATCCATTTAATCAGAAAAAATGATGTAGAAAAAACTGTGTTGGTAATTTAAAAGTAACTTAAAAATAACTTATATTAAATAAAACTAGGTTATAAAAGAATGTACATATTGTGTATATATACCTACTTATAAATACATCACATATATGTGCAAAACAAGATATATAAATATATACCTTTGAGTGTTTTTTTCCCTTGAATTTTGAGGAGTTTATTTTAATTTCCATTTCGGGATGATATTTTGTTTTTATATTTACATGCATTTATCATTTAATAGATACTATTGAAGAACTTGAGTACCCATTGTGTGACAGGAAAAAACATTTTTTAAATTTATTTTTCATTGTATTTATTAAGATGACATTGGTTAAAAAATTATATAGGTTTCAAGTGTACAATTCTGCAATGCAGCTTCTGTATATTGTTGGCTTTTTTAAGTGAGAGGATGGGAGATAGAGAGACAAACTCCTGCATATGCCTATCCAGGATCCACCCAGCAACCCCTGTCTGGGGCTGATGCTCAAATCAACTGAGCTATCCTCAGCACCTGAGGCCAATGCTCAGGACCAACCAAGCCACTGGCCATGAGAGGGAAAGAGAAAAGAAAGTCAAAAGGGAGGTGAAGATAAGCAGATGGTCAATTATCATGTGTGCTCTGATAGGAGAATCAAACCCAAGACATCTGCACTCCAGGCTGATGCTCTAGCCACTGAGCTAGCTGGCCAGAACATTATCTGTATATTGTATTGTGTGTTTCCCACCTCATATCAAGTCTCCTTCTATCATCATTTTCCCCCTTTATCCTCTTCTATCTGTTCCATCTCCCCCTTCCCTCCTACAATCACCATACTGTTGTCTGTGTCCATGAGCCTTTCCTTTTTTTTCTTGTGTTTAATCCTTTCACCCTCTGTCTCAGCCCCCCTACCAAATTACATTTGCACAGATAAACAAGCTAAAATATTTATGTTGATATAAAATGAAATAAAGAAACCAGAATAAATAAAAAGTCCAGGGCAGGATTATCTGGGAATTCCTATATAAAAAATAAAACTTGAGGGGAAAAAAATCAAGTATTAACAAATATTATTCAATGAGTCTTCCTGTACAAATCAGTAATATTTATTCTTCGATATTTACTTTAATAGCCAAAAAACATCTTATTCATTCGATGAGTTTTAGTATTGCACTTTATTTTGAGAAAAAGAAAACAGAACTACTTATTTCTGGGAAATCATTTTTCATTTTAATTAAAATGAATATAACCTGTTAAAATGGTTTCTATTTAATGAAAAGTTTTAAAATATGGTTTTCAGGAACTTGAATGACTTTTTTTAATGTGTTCATAAATCTTGACAAGGTAAAGTGGATTAATATAAGCATGTGACAATTAGAGCAAGTTGAGTGAAGATAAATTATACAGAAGCTATGAGAGAAAAGATTTCCTAAGGCTGACTGGAATATACAGACACTAAAGTGAATATTATATGTTAACTGTTGTTTTCACCAAATCATGAACAACTTTACTGTCAGACATACTTCCAAAAGAAGAGATTTATATTTAAATCTTTTTTTGTATTTTCATTAAAGATTCTTTTTTTTTTTTTTTGTATTTTTCTGAAGCTGGAAATGGGGAGACAGTCAGACAGACTCCCTCATGCGCCCCACCGGGATCCACCCGGCACGCCCACCAGGGGCACGCTCTGCCCACCAGGGGGCGATGCTCTGCCCCTCTGGGGCGTCGCTCTGCAGCGACCAGAGCCACTCTAGCGCCTGGGGCAGAGGCCAAGGAGCCATCCCCAGCGCCCGGGCCATCTTTGCTCCAATGGAGCCTTGGCTGTGGGAGGGGAAGAGAGAAACAGAGAGGAAGGAGGGGGTGGGGGTGGAGAAGCAAATGGGCGCTTCTCCTATGTGCCCTGGCCAGGAATCAAACCCGGATCCCCCGCACGCCAGGCCGACGCTCTACCGCTGAGCCAACCGGCCAGGGCTCATTAAAGATTCTTAAGCTTAAAAATCTATTATAAAATTGAGAATCTCCAATAAAAGTATGGATAATTATAAATGAATATTTTAATATAATAAACATATATTATTAAATTTGCATATATAAGCTAAAAGGGAGAGAGAAATGTCCATTTGTGGTTCCACTTATTTATGCATTCATTGGTTGGTTCTTATATGTGTCTCGACCTGGGATCAAATCTGCAACCTCAGCACATTGAGACAATGCTCTGAGCTACCCAGCCGAAACTGTACCACAGTTTATGCATTCACCTATTAAAAATCATTTTGGTTCTGTCCAAGTTTGGATAGTTATGAATAAAGCTGCTATATTCTTGTGCAAATTTGTATGTGAACATGTTTTCAACTCCTTTGGATAAATACCAAAGAACACAATTGTTAGAAAATAAGATAAGAGTATGTTTAGCTTTGTGAGAAACTGCCAAACTACCTTTTACAGTGACTGTATCATTTTGCATTCCCACCATTAATTAATGGGAGATCCTGTCATTGCACATCCTCACCAATATTTGATTTGATGCTATCAGTGTTTCTGATTTTGACCATTTTAATAAGTGTATGGTAGCAACATCATTATTGTTTTAATTTTCATTTTATTGATGACATGATATGGAACATATGAAACATATTTTAATATGCTTATTTGATATCGGTATATCTTCTTTAGTGAGGATATCTGTTAGGTTCTTTGGCCAATTTTTAACTGTGTTTCTTCCTTACTGTTGAGTTTTAAGTATTCTTGGTATATTTTGTGTAACTGTCTTTTGTCAAATGTGTCTTTTACAAATATTTCCTTCAAGTCTAGGTCTTGTTTTCTAATTTTCTTGGTATATTCTTTTGCAGAACAGAAGTTTTTCATTTCAATGAAGTCCATCTTATAAATTGTTTCTTTTATGGATCACACTGATCGTGCTGTATCAGAAAAGCAATTGCCATACCCAAGATCCTGTAGGGGTTTTGTTTTTTTTTCTTTCTCAGTTATTTTCTAGGAATTTCATAGTTTTGGATTTTACATATAAACTTGGGATTCGTTTGTATGTATATTATTTTTATTGGTTACTCAAATTCATTTCAATTTATTGATATGACTGATTTTTTCTCAATTTTATTTTATTTACATTTTTTATAGAGATAGAGAACAACATAGTTGGAATCAACCTTTTGGAACAAGAATATCACTTCTAGGTATATGACGAAGACACTCTCACACAAGTGCACAATTATATTTAGTTAAACATTGTTTGAAGTAGGACAAATTGTGCATATGGTGTTATGTTGAGTTGTACACATGAAATCTGTATGGTTTCTTGAACCAATGTCACCCCAATTGATTAAATAAATAAATAAATAAATGTAACAATGTTTAAAAAAGAAAATGATGAGACTTGATCAGGAAAAAATTAGATCATTTGAATATGATTTTTTAAAATGGAATAATTCACAAAGCAGAAAAATTGAATCAATTCTTTCTAGCTTGATTGATACAAAAATAAATTATGGTATAAAAAGAAGATGAAATAACAATTTTAAAAGTTTGATACAGTTATTTATATAACATTAGTAATCATTTATTAAACACACATTCTTTTAAATGTCTCCTATGTGCCAAACACTATGAGAAATCTTTGCATAATTTTTTATGAACTGTTAAATATAACATATAGTCATAGAGTCACATTTTAATTAATTTTTTCTAAAAATTGTATAAGTAACTTTAGTCAACCTAAGTTATACTATAATTAGTATGAATTATTTCATGTTTTCATTTTTGTATTACATGATAATCCCAGCACAGTTCTCAGTTTTGGGGAACAATTTATATAGGCACATAAAAATTAAATCTGTATACAAGTGTCTTTACATTCAGCTTGAAATATTTATGTAAAAAAACCAGATTGAATAATTCTTGCATCCATAGGAAAAATCAATTATATTCTTCTGATGCTGTGAGAGTTATTCAATGAGCCAATGTTCCTTTTTTAACCAAATGAAACCCTTCAAGTTTATTTTTACATGATATGTTGCAAAAACATGGCAAAGTGTGAGGTGTTGATTTGAATTAAAAAAAACTGACATCTATCTGATATCTGTCATTTACGGTGAGATACATTTCTCTCTCTCTTTTCCTTTCTATTCTTTGTTTCTACCTCAGACACACAGAATTATATTAATAAAAATTCTTGGTTCAATACATATTGTTATCTCTTAATTTTTTTAAGCAATTCATTAAGCACCAATCTACCCACCTACCAGCACCAAGGTCAAACATTTGAAAAAACACTCATCTAATTATATGGTCCTTCAGAGCATCTTCCCAGTTATTGTAAGATATCCACAAGTTTAAAATCCATGCTCATCATTTTCTTATTTTTCTTTTTATATGGCTTTATTGCATTTTATGTATGGCCTTCACTTTAAAATTTTATTTTGTTTGTTAAAGATGTGTATTATATAATCTTTGGAGACTTATTTTTTCACATATTGTTTGAAGGTTTGTTCATATTGTATATACTGTAAAATATAACATTTAAATTTTAAAAAGACATCCAAAGTATTACTATATCAATAAAAGCATATATGAGTACAGATATATATACATAGTATATATAGGTATATGAAATATTGTTCATAACTTTTATATACACAGATATTTCTTTCTTTCTAAACTCTCAAAATGTAAATATTAACCACAATAATTTGTAATATTTCTCCAAATTCATTATCTAAATAAAAATAAACACTTTTATATAACCTACATGGGTACGGGTAAATGCAATTAAGTACTGAATGAGTACTGAGGAGAAAGTATAAAGTGTATTACAGTTGTATTGTATCTCTTCTCCAAACAAGATCATGTCTGTGCTCACATTGTTTAAATGTTTTTTGTGTTATCACAATTATAAAAATTAACACTAGTGTATTATTTTAATAACTCACTGATAATATTTATGTAATTCCTCAAGAAATTTTATTTTTAAATCAGATGACATGTTTTCTCACAGGAGGAAGGAGGGGAGGGAAGGAAGAAAAGAAAGAGAAAGAAAGAAAGAAAGAAAGAAAGAAAGAAAGAAAGAAAGAAGAAAGAAAGAAAGAAAGAAAGAAAGAAAGAAAGAAAGAAAGAAAGAAAGAAAGAAAGAAAGAAAGAAAGAAAGAGAAAAAGAGAAAAAGATGAAGGAAGGAAGGAAGGAAGGAAGGAAGGAAGGAAGGAAGGAAGGAAGGAAGGAAGGAAAGAAAAAAGGAGAAAGAAATCAGATGATATATTTCAGAAGTTTGATGTTAAGCAATAATCTCCTAAATAATATTAGGAGAGCGTGGTTAAAGAGGATTCACATTTAGTGAGCAATTTCAAGTAAGTCCTCGCTAAATGTGTGGACTGTTTAAAATCATTTCATTTTTAAAATAGCTTTATGATGTATTATTTCAACATTGTCTGAAGTCCACACTAGTTAAATTTCTTGTCCAGTGCTGCAAAGCTTGATAAAAAGTAGATCTGAATTCAAAATGATTTGTGTTAACTCTCAGCTAGCCTCATTTTTGGGGTATGAGGAAATTATCCTGATGGAACCTGATTCAGCAGGAAGTTAGACAGTATGGTAACATTAAGTCTGTAAGTTTCTAGGTCATTTACTGCTACTGATGATAACCATAAAATTCCTAAAGAATTAAACAGGGTGAGGCAAACATCATTTTTTCTCTGGTTCAACTTTGTTATAGAAACACACATAAAGGTCAAAATATGCAAGCCTTGTTCTCCCAACTCAGTGACTAGCCATAAACGTATTTTAATATCAAAAATTACTAGAGAGCAATTTTTTTATTAGGTTGGAGAGACTTAAAGTAATAAAGACAATTCTTTGTTTAAAGCTGAGAGAATAAATGTGGTGCAAAGCCTGAAATTAACTCATTCTTGTGTGCTGCCTTAATATCTGGGGTAAATCAGGAGGGCTTTACATGGGGTAATTGCTAGTTCACCTCCCTCATCTGCCCACAGATAATGTTCTCTAGTCAAACCACACTCTTTATCAAAAGGACCAAGGGCCTTTCCTGCTTCTCTCTAAGCAGCACATTCCCATTGCTTGGCAGTGGGTGGAATTCAAAAAGCCAATCACATCTACTGGGAGTCAGGGAGCACCTCATCCCCTTCTATTGGAAAACTTGCCTACCACAAACCCTTTTTTTTTTTTTTTTTTTTCATTTTTCTGAAGCTGGAAACAGGGAGAGACAGTCAGACAGACTCCCGCATGCGCCGGACCGGGATCCACCAGGCACGCCCACCAGGGGGCGACGCTCTGCCCAACAGGGGGTGATGCTCTGCCCATCCTGGGCGTCGCCATGTTGCGCCCAGAGCCACTCTAGCGCCTGAGGCAGAGGCCACAAAGCCATCCCCAGCGCCCGGGCCATCTTTGCTCCAATGGAGCCTTGGCTGCGGGAGGGGAAGAGAGAGACAGAGAGGAAGGTGCGGCGGAGGGGTGGAGAAGCAAATGGGTGCTTCTCCTGTGTGCCCTGGCCGGGAATCGAACCCGGGTCCTCCGCACGCTAGGCCGACGCTCTACCGCTGAGCCAACCGGCCAGGGCCCACAAACCCTTTTGATTTCTGATTGCAATCACCAGGCGGAGTGCAAGCATATGTGACAAATAAACTGCTATCAGTTCATTTGTCCAGTGTTGGGAGTCATGTGTCTGATCATCTCTATAACCCTAGAGTAAAAATTCTTTCTTCAGTAACAAGATGAATAGGAGACAATAAAAATGATAACAGTACAGAAGTCTCACTTATACGGTGAAGAAAGAGAAATTTTAAATGATGAGAAGTGTCAAATGAACATATTCATTAATCATGTACCCATGTTTTTATTAAAAAAGTGTTTTTGAGTGATTTCTATATTCCAAGCACTGTGCCACTATTAAGGAGATAGCAGGGAAAAGAGTCAAAGTCTTCGAAGTCTATGGAGTTAATAATTGTCAATACCATAAAATTTACTAATTTCTTGTTCTCTAATCATATCACATGATTTAGCTTTTGTACTTCAACTACATTTTATGTTTTATAAAGGCTTCTTTTCATCACTTACTATATCCATCATAGAATCTGCACTCAATATATCTAGTTGATTAATGTGTACTACGTATGCATAAAATACGACCAGTGATCTCATAAAGAAGTATCATGGACTTTACTACCATAAAAACTTAAATTATGATATTGAATTAGATTTCATATTTCTTCACCATTAAAATATGTTCAATTAATTTTAATAATAAATGAGAACAAGAGTTATGGCCTGAATAACAACATATTATTAACATATTTTAGATAAGCTTATTAGAGTGGTAACCCCTTTTCATTCCTGTTCCTCTTTTTTTCAAACCAATTTGTTATAAAGGTGTTTAAATATTTTAAATAATCTAATGCAATAGTAAACATACAAGAATGTCATGAACATTACTACTGTCAGCCTGGCAATAATAATTAATGTTACTGTATGATTATAGATAAATATAAGAAATGAACAGTCCAATCCCTGACACTGAGGACTTTATGGATGATGAAATTAGCCGAGGCTCTCTCTTACCAGGCTTTGGAACACTTAGTTTAGCAAAAGCAATGTATAGACTTGAGTACTATCTGTTTACTTAAAATTGGGTCAAATTAACATTTTAACTCAACATATTTCTTTCATCAGTTTCACAGCAATTCAACTGGGACCTTTTGTCTGCCTCTTAGTTCTTCAAAATATCTTTATATGATTTCTGTTAGCTTTTATGTAAATTTTACCAGCTATACATTACTTCCCAAACTATAAACAGGGAAAGTAAAAATATGTATCACTGAAAGAATCATAAAGCATCTGCTTCTCTTAAATGATTTCCCATTTAGCAGCTAATCTAGCTAACCCCTGCCAAATCTCTAAAACACATTCTTCCTAGCCAGATTCCTTGAAATTCAGGATTTAAGGAATTTATCATCTGTCTTTTCTTTATTTAAACCATCTAAAATATAATCTTTTGAAATTAAAGTAGATGATATCCCTTTATTATAGTTGTCAATTATAGTAATTAACCAATTAACTGCAAGGAAAGACTTGCCAGTTTTATCTCATTGTCCTTAATTCAGACTTTAACTTGGATTTGAATGACTATTGGCTTAGAGACACCAAACCACATCCAGACTTATGTTTAATAGAGTTTTCAGAAACTTTAAATATTCTATACCCTCCTTGGCTGAAGGCAATATATCTATCTTAATTGAAAGTGTAATATAAATTCATTTTCAGTATAAAATATATTTTATACATTTAAGTGCCTTTTCCATTAGAGTAGAATTGGTAATGAGAAAGGAAAAAAATACATTTATTTTGCATAAAAATATGTGTGCCTAAGTGTTCAATTACCCACCATTTAATAAAATCAGATGTCATACTTATTTTTATAATTCAAATTGTACACAGAAAATATATTGAGTAATCCAAGTATGTCATTCAGTGGCTTATATAAATGCCAATGTAACTACAGGGGTCCTCAGGTTATGACACAGTTCCGTTCCTCCGACAGTGACATAACCTTAATTTTGGTGTAAGTTGAAACACACCCTAGCCTAAGTCACTTGCCGGTACTAACACAGTTGTACAATCGTAATCTAGAACATAAGAACACAACTAAGCCACAGAAAAAGGAAAAGGACATAAGTATATTGTACAGTACACTGAACTGTAGTAACAGAAAAAATGCCAAAAAGAAATGTAAAAAAAATTCCTTACCTTTACCCCCATGGTTGGCTTGCACACAGGAATGGGCATTGCAAGGTGGGAGAGAGTGACCTATTGGGAGGAGGAAGCTGGAGAGGTGGGAGAACCTGCAGCAGGTGCTGGAGATACTGGGTTAGGTGAATCAGGATTGCCTAAGGAACATGCAGGAGATGCTGGAGATGATCCTATCCGTACTATAGGTGTTTCATCTCGAGAAGCAGCTGATGTAGAGGGTACATGATCTGCTGCAGGCTTCTCTACCTTCTGAAAGAATTGTTCCAGGCTAGTCTAGAAGGTTGATTACTTCTTCTTTTCTAAAATCTGCCTATAGTATTGCAAGGCATCCATAGCAATTCTGTAGACCTTACTGAATCTGTCATCGCTGTAAGATGCTAATGGCCTAAGCTGAAACACTCACATCTCAATTTTTTTTAAGATTTATGGGAGTGAGTGTTGTAAACTGAAAACATCATATGTCATAACCCAAGTACTCTTGTATCGTAGAAACCTTATCTGCACCATTCTGGAAATTTAATTTCAAACATTCTCAGTTTTAAGAGTCCTTCTTATATTTTGTATAATAGTCATTCCTTAATCATATGTGTTTTTTGCAAATATTTTATCCCAGTTCATGGTTTGTGTTTTGCAGCGCAGAAGTTTTCAATTTAATGAAGTCCATCATATCAATTATTTCTTTCGTGGAGCATGCCTGTGGTGTAGTATCTTAAAAGTGAGAGAACCTAAGGTCATTTAAATTTTCTCCTATGTTATCTTCTAAAAGGAGATCTTCTATAGTTTGTCTTTTACATGTAATTTGTAAAGAGTATAAGCTCTATTTCTAAGCTCATTATTTTGCATATTGATGTTCCAACACCATTTGTGGAGAAAATTGTATATGCTCAACTGTATTATTTTTGTTCTTTTGTCAAAGATTAGTTGACTATACATGTATATGAGTCGATTTTGGGGCTCTTTATTCTGTTGCACTCATCTATGTGTCTGTGACTCTTTTTCTAATCAGTACTATACTGTCTTAAATATTGTTGCTTCATTGTAAGTTTTGAAACTGGAAAACATCATTCTTTTAATGTATTTTTCCTTCAAGATTTTGACTGAGTTTGTACTGAATTTATAAATCAAGTTAGGGAAAAGAGACATCTTAGCAATATTGAGCATTTTGTTGATTTTTTTCTTTTGCTTTCCTATTTTAAATTTCATCAAAGGGGGTGAAATGGGAAAGGAAGGAGACTTTACTTGGGACCTGGGGGGCAGGATGTGGAGAATAGAGAGTATTACATTGAGTGTAACACATGAAACCATGTCAACACAGTAAGTTAAAAATTAAAATTAAAAAATTTTTCAATGATTTCTTCACTAATTCTTATTATTCCTTTTCTACTGCAAACTATAGATTTAAGTTGATCTTTTTTAGTTTCCTGCTGTCTTTTATATTTACCTATGTACTTCTATTTACCAATGTTCTTTCTTTCTTCAGTGTCCTCTTGTTTCACCTTGAAGAAACCTTTGTAATATTTCTTGTTGGACAGATATGCTGGTGACAAACTCTCTAAGTTTTTTTATTTTTTTATCTAGGAATACTTTAATTTCTCCTTTATTATTACTGTATGACTTTTCCAGATATAAAATTACTATTTGACAGTTTTTTCTTTTATCGCTTTGAATATTTGTCATCCCACTTCCTTCTGGTTCGTGGTTTGTTTGTTTGTTTGTTTGTTTGTTTTCTTTTTTGTATTTTTCTGAAGTTGGAAACGGGTAGGCAGTCAGAAAGACTCCCGCTTGCACCCGACTGGGATCCACCCAGCATGCCCACCAGGGGGCAATGCTCTGCCCATCTGGGGCATTGCTCTGTTGCAACCAGAGCCATTCTAGCACCTGAGGCAGAGGCTATGGAGCCATCCTCAGCACCTAGGCCAACTTTTTGCTCCAATGGAGCCTTGGCTGCGGGACAGGAAGAGAAAGACAGAGAGGAGAGGGGGAGGGGTGGAGAAGCAGATGGGTGCTTCTCCTGTGTGCCCTGGCCGGGAATCAAACTTGGGACTCCTGCATGCCAGGCCGACGCTCTACCACTGAGCCAACTGGCCAGGGCCTTGTTTTGTTTTTAATGAGAATAAACTCTTAGCTTTGTTGAGGATTTCTTTTTTTTCTTCTTTTTTTTTTTTAGCGACAGAGACAGAGAGAGACATAGAAAGGGACACACAGGGACAGATAGGCAGGAAAGGAGAGAGATGAGAAGCATCAATTCTTCATTGCAGCTCCTTAGTTATTCATTGATTGCTTTCTCTAATGTGCCTTGACCGAGGGGACTCCAGTAGAGCAAATGACCCCTTGCTCAAGCCAGCAACCCTGGGCTCAAGCCAGCAACCTTTGGGTTCAAGCCAGTGACCATGGGGTCATGTCTATGATCCCACAACAAGCCAGCAACCCTGCACTCAAGCTGGTGAGCCTGCGCTCAAACCATCAAGCCAGTGACCTTGGGATTTCAAACCTGGGTCCCCTGAATCCTGGTCTGATACTCTATCCACTGTGCCACCACCTGGTCAGGCTGTTGAGGATTTCTTGTATTGATTACTTCTTCTTGCTTTTACTTTTGATATTTCAATTATGATTTGTCTAAGTACTTATTAATGTTATTATACTTGGAGTTTGTTGACTTTCTTGGATATATAAATTAATGTTTTTATTGAATTTTGATACTTTTATCTATTACTTTTCTAAGTAATCTTTCTTTTTCTTCTGTCTTTATGGAACTCTTAGTATGCATATAGTATCAGGACACTCAAACTCCCAAAAATCTTTAGGGGTCTACTTGTTTTATGCATTCTCTTTTTTTTTCTGTTCCTCACAATGGATAATTTCAACATGCCATCTTTGCTCATTAGTTCTTCCTTTTTACTGATAAAATCTGCTCATGAGCTCTTTAATGAAGTTTTCATTTCTGTTTTAGTTCTCTTCAACTCAAGGATTTTTATTTTTTATATAAATTATCTCTCCCTTTGTTAATATAATCTACTAAGTGAGGCATTATTCACATTTTCCTTCCATTTTTTAACACATAATTTTTTCTAGCTTTTTGAATATATAAAATGGTTATTTATATTTTATGTATCAAGTTCAACATCTGACTTCCTCAAGGACATATTTTTATTTATTTCTATTTTCTTGTGCATGGGCCATATTTTCTTGTTTTATGAAATGACTTATAATGTTTGTTGAATATTTGATATAGATGTGGCAATTCTGGAAATCAGATTCTTCTCCTCCACAACATTTGTTATTATTATACAGTGTGTCCATAAAGTCATGGTGCACTTTTAACTGGTCACAGGAAAGCAACAAAAGACGATAGAAATGTGAAATCTGCACTAAATAAAAGGAAAACTCTCCCAGTTTCATACCTATTCAGTTATTCAGTGCAGTTCGATGTGGCCTCACGCACAGATTTTTTTAGGGCTCCTTAGGTAGCTATCCTGTGTAGCCCCTACAACTTGTCACTGACTGATGGCCTACCAGAACGGAGTTTCTCCACCAAACTGCTGCTTTCCTTCAACTGTTTATCCCACCGAGTAATGTTATTCCTATGTGGTGGCGCTTTGTTATAGATGCGCCGATATTCATGTTGCTCTTTGGTCACGGATTTGAATTTGGTGAGCCACAGAACACACTGAACTTTCCTCTGTACCATCCACATCTCGACTGGCATGGCCGTGGGCTGCTCCACTGTATACATGGTGTTCCGTCACCATCTGAACATACGCACATGCTGCCACATCATCCTACAGAAACTGGGAAGGTTTTCCTTTTATTTGGTGCAGATTTCACATTTCTATCATCTTTTGTTGCTTTCCTGTGACTGGTCAAAAGTGCACCATGACTTTACGGACACACTGTATATTGTAGTTGTTTTATGAGTAGTGCCATTTATGAAATAATTTTCAAAATTCAGAGTTCTGTGTCATGTATGGCCACTGAAATCTTTTTTTTTTTTTGCTTAGCTTAATGGTTAGCTAATGACTGAGTAGATATTTATTAAATATTTGGAGCCAGTAAACATTTTACTTAAAGGTTGGGCTTTCAATACTCAGCTAGGTGGTATACAACATTGTTTTTGCTTTTACTTCATAGATGAACAGAGCATCAAGTTTATTCAGTATTTAGATCTTAGGCTTTCTCAGGTCTTTCCTGAGTATGCATAGAACACTATATGTGTACATGGCATTCTAGATTTCTAAGAATGTATTTCCAAAGCTGTTATAAACATTGTATTTGCTTTTTTCTGTTAAGCATTTTATTGTCTATTTTTTTTGTCAAAACTTATCCATGTTTCACTCACCCACAATGTGAAAACACTTCTGTGCATTTGTTTTCTACAAATTCTTCCTTAGAAGAGGATTTCAACTCTGCTGAGCTCGAAGTCAAGTTATATAAGCCTTTTGAGTGAGGTTTTTAATAGGACCACCTGACAGGTCAAATAATAACAATTTTTAGTTATGAGGTCATGAAAAAACTCCAGCTTTATTCTGCTTCTTCTAGTACCAGGAATGTGGGCTATTATTTATTAAGGTTAACTCTGGGCTAGAGAACATAGAATGTAAGTATAACAAGGTAAAATAGCAAAAAAGTCACTGTTCTTACCAAGATTAAGTCATTTTTTAAAACAAAACCTCTTTTCTGCAAGTTTCTGCTCAATTTTCAGAGTTCTGAGTAATTTGGTTTAATTTTTTTGCTAGTTTTTATTGTTTCAATGTAAATTTTCAAAGATTCTTACTCCACAACAATTTTTGCTAACATTATTTAATGAATATTTATTTAGCTAATAAGCAAGTCAAGTAACAGCTTAAAGAAAAGATTCTTCTAGCTTTAATGGGCTCAGTAGCAATTTAGTTAATAATGGAAGACTCGAACCTGACCAGGCGGTGGCGCAGTGGATAGAGCATTGGACTGGGATGCAGAGGACGCAGGTTCAAGACTCCGAGGTCACCAGCTTGAGCGTGGGCTCATCTGGTTTGAGCCAAGTTCACCAGCTTGAACCCAACGTCACCGGCTTGAGCAAGGGGTCACTGGGTCTGCTGTAACCCCTCAGTCAGGGCACATATGAGAAGTCAATCGATGAACAACTAAGGAGCCGCAATGAAGAATTGATGTTTCTCATCTCTCTCCCTTCCTGTCTGTCTGTTCTTATCTGTCCCTTTCTCTGACTCTCTCTGTCTCTGCCACAATAAGTAAATAAAAATAAATAAATAATAGAAGACTTGAGAAATAAAAAGGGAGATTTAGTGCAAATAATGTTGATATTACAAAAGTGAGATAATTTTTTTCTTTTAAGAAAAGTGTCTGGCCCTGGTCAGGTTACTCAATGGATAGAGCATTGTTTTATTGAGAGTAGAGGAGATAAGGCAATTTGAGGTTTTAAGGAAAGTAGACAAGAAATAATAAAGCATATTTACTGTATCTTTAAAAGGACCAAGAAACAATTTTGTGTTGTAGTGGACTACAGGACAAGTAACAAGAGGATGTGTCATGTAGATTCGCATGGATTGTTGAAAGTGTTTTAGATTTATTTTATCTATAATGGAAAGCTAATGAAAGATTATTAAATGATTGAAAAAATTAAGTTTTTATTAAGATCACTCTGATTATTATGAATAAACTATGTGAGGTAATGTTCAGTCTGAAACCTCGGTTAGGAGATCATAATTTAAAGATATAACCAAGAAGTTTTGCTGTTAGATTTAATGTGAATAGTAAGAAATAGAGAATTAAAGATTTACTCTGTAACTTTCAAATGAATTACTGAAATAACAATGATACTATCCTTAGAGAAAGAACAGGTTCAAGGTAAACAGAAAGAAAGAGTTTGCTTTTAGGTATGTCATTTGAACATGTTTGATAGCTATTCAAATAATCATTTCTATATGAATTCTCAGTTTAGTTTCAAAGTCTATGTCTAGAAATATAAATTTGAGAAATATAAGTACATTTAAAACCACTTTTTGGATATGATCACCTAAGAAAAAATAAGGCAGAGAAATATTCCAATAACTGAACCATCAACCTTGTAACTTTTAGTAGTCACAGAGTCAAGTTGAAACCAACAAAGAATGCTAAAATAGAGTTATCAAATAAAATACTAATGAAACCATATATGACTAACCCACAACCAACATTATACTCAATGGGCAAAAAGCAAAATGTTTCTCCTAAGGTCCTGAACAAGACAGGGATATCTACTTTCATCACTTTTATTCAACATAGTACTAGAAGTCTTAGCTAGAGTAACTAGGCAGAAAAAAAAGGAAAAGAATAGAAATAAAAGACATCCAAATCAAAAGGAAGAAATAAAATTGTCATTATTTGCCAATGATGTGATATCACATATAGAATACCTTAAAGACTCAATAAGTTTCTGAAAGAATTTGGTAATGTTTCAGGATATAAAATCAACATACAGAAATCAGTTGCATTTCTATACATTTAACAGCAACACATGTGAAAAGAAACAAAGAAAATTATTATATTGGCAGTAGCATCAAGAACAATAGAATATTTAGTATTAATTTACCCAAGAAAGTCAAAGGTCTATAAAATGAAAATTACAAGACTTTGATGAAAAAATGTGAAGAAGACAAAACAAATGAAAAGATATTCCCTGTTTATTGATCTGAAGAATGAATATTGTTAAAATGTCCATGGTACCTAAAGTCATGTATATATGCTGTGCAATCTCTGTCAAATTCCAATGACATTTTGTTTCATAAATAGAAAAAAAATCTTAAAATTTGTACAGTGTCATATGGGTATTAGATTTATTGGAGTTATCACTAAGTTTTATAATGTCTAATCACTGGTTTGTATAACTGAATCAAATATAAATTTGTAAGTCAACTGTAACTGAAAAATAAGAAATTATCTAAAAATAAAAGAAATGTATGGAACAACAAAAGTTTCCAAATAACCAAGACAATTATGAAAAAAACAACAAAGCTGGAGGCATTAAACTACCTATTTTCAATGTACATTGCAAGGCTTTAGTAATTAAAACAGTATCCATGCTACTGCTACAGGTATAAAAATAGACACACTGATCAATAAAACAAAACACAGAGTCCAGAAAAAAACCTCCACTTTTATAGTTAATAACTATTTGGCAATGGAGCCAGGAACACTCAGTGGGAATAAGGTAGTCCTTTCAATAAATGATGCTAGAAAACTGCATAACCACATGCAGAAAACAAATTGGAGCCCTATTTTACACATCTCACAAAAATTAACTTGAAATTTACTGAATCTTTAAAGATAAGGCCTGACATTATAAAATTGTTAGGAGAAAATGTATTTTAAAAGCTCCTTTCACATTGGTCTTGACAATGACTTTTTTAAGATATGACACAGAAAGTACGATCAACAAAAGCAAAATCAACATATGAAACTACCTCCTGCAATAAATAAACAAACAAACAAACAAACTTTTGCACAGTGAAAGAAATAATAAAAAATATAAAGGCAACTTACAGAACAGGAAGGAATGTTTGCAAACCAAATATCACATAAAGAAGTAATAGCAATAATATATAAGAAATTCATACAACTCAATGACAACAGCAACAAACATCCAATGTAAAATGGGCAGAGAAACTTAGACAGATTTTCCATTTAAGAAATTCAAATGGCCTATAAGGACATGAAAGCACGCCTAATCAATAGGAAAATGAAAATAAAAACCACAATGCAATATCATCTCACACCTGTTAGCTTTGTTAGCATCATGAAAACAAACAATAAGAGGTATCAGTAAGGGTGTGAAGAAACAGGAAACTCTTATATACTGTTGATGGCAATGCAAATTTGTTCAATCATTGTAGAAACATTATAAAATTCCCTCAAATAATTAAAAATTGAACTACCACATGACCAAGAAATTCCATCTCTGACTATATATTCAAAACAAATTAAGCAGAATTTCAAAAAGATATATATTCTCTTATGCTTACTGCAAGATTATTCACAATAGACAAGATATAGAAACAACCTAAGTGTCCATCAATGGATGAATGGATAAAGAAAATGTAGTATTTATATATATTAAGTGAAATTCCATTCAACCATGAGAAAATGAAGCATTTTGTCATTTTCATTAATCTGGTTGGACCTTGGAGGCGTTATGTTAAGTGAAATGTTACGTTAAATAAAAAAAAAAGACAAATACTGCATGCTATTACTTATACGTGGAGTTAAAAAGTGGTAGAGAGCCTAACCTGTAGTGGCTCAGCAGAGAGAGCCTGACCTGTGATGGCGCAGTGGATAAAGCGTCGACTTGGAACACTGAGGTCATCAGTTGAAAACCCTGTACTTGCCCCGTCAAGGCACATATGGGAGTTGATGCTTCTTGCTCCTCTCCCCTTCTCTCGCTCTCTCTCCTCCCTCTCTAAAATGAATAAATACAGTCTGAAAAAAAAGTGGTAGAGAAACTGGGAGATGTTTAAGGGTAGATAAATAAGTTCTGGCAATCTAATGCACAGCATAGTGATTATAGACAATACCATATTTCCTCATGAATAAGATGCTCCCATGTATAAGATGCATCTTAATTTTGGCACCCGAAATTTGAAAAAGAAAAATATTACATAAATGCATTGAACTCAAGTTTTATTCATCATAAATTTTTTTTCTTTTTCTGAAGTTGGAAACGGGGAGGCAGTCAGACAGACTCCCGCATGCTCCTGACTGGGATCCACCAGGCATGCCTACCAGGGGGTGATGCTCTGCCCATTTGGGGCATTGTTGCAACCAGAGCCATTCTAGTGCCTGAGGCAGAGACCATAGAGCCATCCTCAGCGCCCGGGCCAACTTTGCTTCAATGGAGCCTTGGCTGTGGGACAGGAAGAGAGAGACAGAGAGGAAGGAGAGGGGGAGGGGTGGAGAAGCAGATGGGCACTTCTCCTGTGTGCCCTGGCTGGAAATCAAACCTGGGACTTCTGCACGCCAGGCCGATGCTCTACCACTGAGCCAACCGGCCAGGGCCTTATTTATAATAAAATTTATACAACTCCTAATTTCTGTCAAAACTCTCATCCATTAGCTTGGCCTCATCTGTGTCTGATGACAAATCACTGTCTTCATATATTGTCTTCTGTTCAGTTCCATCCATGACATTTGAAATGCCACAACCACTGTTTAAGAAACATCTAATTTTTAGACCCCATGTTTTTCAAAAAAAGGCATGTCTTATACCTGAGGAAATACTCTATTATAAATTTTATGTTGCTAGAAGACTAGATCTTAGTTGTTTTCACCACAGAAAAATGAATGGTGATTATCTGATGTGTTAGAAGTGTTAGTTAACAGTAGGATGGTAATAGTATATACAATTATATCAAATTATATCTAATCAACACATTGTATCCCTAAAACTTACATAGAGTTATATTTAAATTATATCTTAATAAAAATAATTTTAAAGGTTCTGAAAGTCTGAAGTTATATAAAACTATAAGAAGAAGTCATTATTTTAATACCAAAAGTACTATGACAGTTCTATTTGTTGACTTAAAAGACATTCCATGCACTAGAACATCTTCTATTAGAGGTAACTCTCATAACAATGATAGAATAGCTAATAGGGGTTGAGGTCTTCTTATCTCATTTACAACTTTGAGGTTAATTTGATCAACACCTATTAATCTAACTTGACTAGTACTATGTAAGACTTGGGAAATTCTGTTGTACTTAAAAAGTGATTGACCAGTTTTGTTATACAAAAGCATGCAGCGTACCATAGGACTTAGGAAACTAATTTTTTAGCTACCTGTTCAAGACTGCAGTGTAAGATTCAGAATTCACCTCATTCCACCAACATATCAAATCTACGCTCACAGTCAGAGCAATTCCCCTGAAGAAGAATTAAGGACTTCTGCACAGCAAATGAGAGAGTGATAACAAAGGAACAGGTTGCACAAATGAAGACCTGGTATAGTGGGACTCTCACCTCCAACAGATCAGCCTATAGTAAGGAGGGATCACTGACGGAAGGGCCTGAACACAGACGGCCCACCAGAGAGCACAGCATATAAGTAAGTAAGTAAGTAAACAAATAAATAAATTGTGGTTTAAAGGGTGTGCAGATTATATGGGAAAGAAATGTATGTATTAAGCCTCAAGCATCTGCCAGGCATGGGAACTATGGGAACTCTGCAGATTTAGAGGCATCAGAGAGTACCATTTGTTTTCCTTTCTCTCCACCTTAATTGCACAGTGTACTAGCTAGCAAATCAAGACTGAAAGTGTGTTCCAAGCTCCAGACCCACATGCCAGCTTCATGATTTTCCTCCAACTCCCCTTGAGGCCCATGTCCTCTCCAGCTGCAGCTCTGGGTTCTGGTACAATTTGTCCCTAGGACTTCCTGCAACCAGTGTCTGCTCCAATAACAGCTCAAGTTTCCAGATGTTGACCTTACCAATTTTTTTATATATGTGTTCTCAAACAAATAAAACAAAAGCAAAAATAAACAAATGGCATTACATCAAATCTAAAAGCTATTGCAACATGAAGGAAGCAATCAACATGATTAAAAGATAACTTACTAAATGGAAGAAGACATTTGGAAATGACATATCTGATAAAGGGCTATAATATCCAAAATACATGAAAGAAAAAAAATCATACAATTCAACGTCAAAAAAATAAATAAAAAGAATCTAATTAAGAAATGGTTAGAGCCTGACCAGGCAGTTGCGCAGTGGATAGAGCATCGGACTGGGATGCAGAAGACTCAGGTTCGAGACCCCGAGGTCGCAAGCCTGAGTGGGGGCTCATCTGGTTTGAGCAAAGCTCACCAGCTTGGACCCAAGGTTGCTGGCTCGAGCAAGGGGTTACTCGATCTGCTGGAGCCCCACAGTCAAGGCACATATGAGAAAGCAATCAATGAACAACTAAAGTGCCACAACAAAAAACTGATGATTGATGCTTCTCATCTCTCTCTGTTCCTGTCTGTCTGTCCCTATCTATCCCTCTCTTTGACTCTGTAAAAAAATGCAAAGAAGACATATAAATGGCCAATAGACACAAAAAAAGATGCTCAACCTCATTAATCATCAGGTAAATGCAAATTTAAACTAGAATGAGGTATCATCTCACACCTGCCAGAATGGCTACCATCAAAAAGACAATAAATAACAAGTATTGACAAGAATGTGGAGAAAAAGGAATCCTTGTACACTGTTGGTGAGATTGTAAACTCGTGTAGCCTATATGGAAAACACTATGAAGTTTCCATTAAAAATAAAAATAGAACTATCATTCAATCCACCAATTTAACTTTGACTATTTATTCCTTAGAAAACAAAAATAGTAATTGTAAAAGTTAGACTCACTTCTCTGTCTCATTGTAGCATTATTTACATTAGCCAAATTATGGAAGCAATCTAGGTGTCCATCAATAGATGAATGAGATTAAAGATGCGGTATGTATGTACACAATGGAATATTACACAGCCATTTTAAAAGTGAAATCTTGTCATCTGCAATAACATGAATTGACCTAGAAGGTACTAGTTAAGTGAAGCAAGTCAGATAAAGAGAAATACCATATGATTTCACTTATATGTGGAATTAAAAAAAAAACAAATGAATGAAACGAAGTAGAAACAAACTCGTAGATACAGAAAACAAACTGATTTTTGCCAGAGAAGATGGGGTTAGGAAGGCGATGGATAAGGAGAATGAAATTAAGATGTACAAACTTCCAGTTAAAATATTAGTCACAGGGATGTAACGTACAACACAGGCAATACAGTCAATAATATTATAATAAATATGTATGATTGACAGAAAGTTACTGAACTCATTGTGGTGATTACTTTGTACTGTATATAAATATTGAATCAGCATGTTGTACACCTGAACCTAATATAATATTGTATGTAAGCCATAATTTAAAATAAATTTTATTTTTATTTTTTTTTAATTTTTTTTAATTTATTTTTTTTACAGGGACAGAGAGAGAGTCAGAGAGAGGGATAGAAAGGGACAGACAGACAGGAACGGAGAAAGATGAGAAGCATCAATCATTAGTTTTTTGTTGCGACACCTTAGTTGTTCATTGATTGCTTTCTAATATGTGCCTTGACCGTGGGCCTTCAGCAGACCGAGTAACCCCTTGCTCGAGCCAGTGACTTTGGGTCCAAGCTGGTGAGCTTTTTGCTCAAGCCAGCTGAGCCCGCGCTCAAACTGGCAACCTCAGGGTGTCGAACCTGGGTCCTCCGCATCCCAGTCCGACGCTCTATCCACTGCGCTACCGCCTGGTCAGGCTAAAATAAATTTTAAAAAGAAACTAATATCTGAATTAATCCTTTATCTTTTTAATGTTATGCAATCCCTTAATATAAGGGATATTTATTCGTAATAAGAGTTGCAAAGTGGTCCTGGCCAGTTTGCTCAGCCATACAGCATCGGCCCAGCACATGGAAGTCCCAGGTTGGATTTTCTGTCAGGGCACACAGGAGAAGCAATCATCTGCTTCTCCACCCCTCTCCTTTCTCTCTCTTTCTCACTTTCTCTTTTCCCTTCATGCAGCCATGGCTTGAATGGTTCAAGCAAGTTGGCCCACCAGGCTATAAGGATGGCTCCATGCCCTGCCTCAGATGCTATAATAGCTCAGTTGCCAAGCAACGGAGCAGCTGCTCGAGATGGATAGTGCATCACCCCCTAATGGCCTTTGCCATGTTGATCCCAATCAGGGTGTATGTGGGAGTCTGTCTCTCTGCTTCCCTGCCTCTCACTCAATAGGAAAAAATAAGAGTTGCAAAGTAAATATTCATGTAGGATAAATGTGTTTTTAAAATGTTTTTATAATACTGTGAGAAAAATGCATAACTTTATTCACATTTTTAATAAAAAATGTATATAAAGTAATCATGCCACTGATATTATTTTTTCTTTTTTATACTCCTTTCTATTCATCCATATTAATTTCATGAGATGTGAGTTATCTTTGTCAAAGCAGAACAAATACATGCATGTATGTGTAGGACCTGTCAGAATGAGACAGTAAGAACAACTCTAGTCCATTTTAAGCTGATGTGACCTTTAAAAGTAAAGCAGTGCTTCTAATTAACAATGAATTGTCATATAGAAAGCAAAACCTTGATTGAAGATTTACATAATTTGAAACCAACCATATCTGGAGAATGCATGTTGAAAGCAAATATATTGCAGCGAACATAGGTGATTTTCTCAATATTGTTAAATAAATTTTCTGAAAGTAACTTCCATTCAATCACATTTATCAGAATGATTATTATAATTTAAAAATAAATGCAAGGGTTGAAAACATTCAAAATAGATAAGATCTCAGAGTAACTCTGAGTTGCTATATTTTGGGGAAACAGTTGAAAAGATGAAAAAAAAAAGATGAATGAGTTATTTTAGATAATAAAAGATTTTAAACCTGTTGTGAGGACCTTTTAATGACTTTTAAGAAGATGACACATCTCTTAATTTCCCTTATTATTTTTACCCTTGAGATGAGAAATGCTTTTACACACTTGTGTTCTCTGAATGCAGAGCCTTATGAAAGGTGTGAATTTCCCATTTCAAGCTGTGAAACTTACACGAGAGAATTCGGTGCCAGAGGCTTTAATTGGCCTCACAATTATGGCAGAGCTCTCAGAACAGAATAAAAGTGCACCAGAGAAGAAAAATACCAAAGTAAAACCCTTGTTCAATGTGACATAGGTAACTAAACATGAACTTCTTTCAGAATGACAAATGTGTAGTTTTATTATTTGAATTCTAACACAATATATAAAGACAATTTTAATTTGGTTTCATATATGTAGTTTAAACAAAAAAGTGGATAGACATTCCTTGATTCTAGCTGCAGGGTTCACAAACCAGTGCCTTAAGCCAAATCCAGTCTATTACCTTAAAAAAAAATGTAGTTGGCCCAGCATATGGAAGTCCTAGGTTCGATTCCTGACCAGGGCACACAGGAGAAGCGCCCATCTGCTTCTCCACTATCCCCCTCTCCTTTCTCTCTATCTATCTCTTGCCTCCCCCCAGTCAAGGCTCCATTGGAGCAAAGTTCACTCGGGAATTGAGGATGGCTCTATGGCCTCCACCTCAGGCGTTGGAATGGCCCCAGTTACAATGGAGCAATGCCTCAGATGGGCTGAGCATCACCCCATAGTGGGCTTGCCGGGTGGATCCCAGTTGGGCACATGTGGAAGTCTGTCTCTCTGCCTCTCTGCTTCTCACTTCAGAAAAATAGAAAAATACAGAAAAATAATAAAGAAAAAGAAAATAAAAAAGAAGAAGAAGAAAAACAGAAAACACAGCCAGGATTATCTGTTTATGTATTGTCTATGGCTGTTTTCAGGCTACAACAACACAACTGAGTAGTTGCAACAGAAAATGTATAGCCTGAAAAACCCAAATTATTTACTGACTGACCTTTTACAGGGAAATTTGTCAATGCCTGCAAGACTTGTTAATGTTTCCACACAACCTGCAAAGCAATTGGAATGAATCTCTAAAGGACCAAAACAGGGAGAGGAACACTTCACAAAAAATTTTCATTCTCAAGTATTCAACTTTTTTAACTTTTTGCCTTTTGAATGTCAGCTAAAAAATTAATAATAGCCATCCTTTACAATTATTATGTATATTTTATCTTTCAGTATTATTCAGATTATTAACTAATATAGAAAAAGTATTATAGAAGAGAAAAAATTAAGATAAGTATTTATAAATATAAACTATTATGATTTATTTCTTGTAGCAATTTTTTATAAACTTGAAAAATCAAGTTTACATTTGATCAAACATTTGCATTTGATGCAGTAACTTTCTCCATTTTTAATGTGCAATTTTTGAAAATGTTCAATTTTATTTTTGTACCTAACGTGGAGCAGAGTCAAGAATTTGTATGTTCATACCTAATATTAAGCAATTTATTGTTGTTGGGGGTTTTTTCTTGCTAATTTTATTCTTTATAATATCTTCATATTTATGTAAAACTGAAAGTGTGCTAAGGAATTACAAATGCTTCTGCATTTATCCTAGTTACATGAGTTGGGGTCCTGCTTTCATGAAACCCAGGAAAAAAATACTTATAGAAAAAAAGAGAAACAAAAGCAGCTAATTTTCACTGGTAAAGGGCTATTTGCTTAAAATATATATGTTTTTGTTTGTTTTTTACAAGACTTCTTGTTTACAAATAACACCACTTTTGAAGGAAAGTGGGAATTGGGTTAAGATTGAGGAAAATTATACTTATAATTACCATTAAAAACCAGTGATTAATTTGCAGAGGAAGCCAAAGAGCCAAATGGAACATGAACATGCCACACCCACCCACAAAATGAAAGGGAAAAAAGTATTGAAAGTCTTCCTGGTCCTGGTGGGTTGGCTCAATCGGTAGAGTCTATGCCAGTATGTAGATGTCCTGGATTCTATTCCTGGTCAGGGCACAGAAGAAGTGACCATCTGCTTCTCCCTCCCTCCCTTCTCTCTCTCTCTCTCTCTCCATCCTTCAGCCATAGTTCCATTGGTTCCAGGAAATTGGCTCCAGGTGCTTAGAATGGCTAGGTGACTTACACCTCAGGTGCTAAAAATAGCTCGGTTGCTAAGCAAGGAAGCAAGGGCCCCAGATGGATAAAGCATCCCCCTTAGGGGCCTTACCCAGTGATTCCCAGTTGGGGTGCATGTGGGAGTCTGTCTTTCTGCCTCCCCACGTCTCACTTTAAAAAAAAGTCTTTCTGATGTGTACACATAAACCCTTTATGAAAAGTTTATGTCCTATTTTATCCATATTATTAGACAAAATGTAAAACTAACTTTCATAATTTATTTTGCTTTAAACAGTCATTTTTAAATGGATTGAGTCACTGATCCCTTTTAGAATATTATGAAACAAGTAATTAACTTCCCCAATTATATAAAACCCTATCTGGGACCCCAATTTAGGTATTCCTGCTCTAGTACAGTTTTTAACAAGAAGTTTCATAATATCATTTTTTATATCTCCATGACTTATTTATTTTATAACTGGAAGTCTGTATCTCCTGACCACCTTCACCCATTTTATCAACCCCACATTTCCTGCCTCTGACAACTGCCAATCCCTTCTCTCTATCTATGAGCTTGTTTTTGTTTTTAAATTGAACATATAAGTGAAATAGTACAATATTTGCCTTTCCTTTCTTGATTTATTTCACTTAATGTAATGCCTTAAGGTCCATCCATGTTGTTGCAAATGGCAAGATTTCATTCTTTTTATAGCTGAATATTATTTCTTTGTGTATGCATATAACACATTTTTATCCATTTATCCATTAAGAGACAAATTGTTTCTATATCTTGGCTACTGTAAATAATGCTGCAGTGAACATGGGGGTGCATTTTTCCAAATTAGCACTTTTGTTTTATTTAAATAAATACTCAAATGTAGAATTACTAAATCACAAGATAGTTTTATTTTTAATTTTTTGAAGAACCTTCATACGGTTGTCCACAGTGTCTGTACCAATTTACATTCTTACCAACAGTGCACAAATGTTTCCTTTTCTACACATTTTTGCTAACACGAGAGATAGATTTAATGGCAGGCATACTGGGCTCATGCCCTGGGCCCTGACTGCTAAAGGGCCCCCCAAAACCTCAACTTGACACTTTTTCCTAATGACACCAAGTTTGGTGTCATATGTGCAATTTTAATATTAATAGTACATAATATTTTTTATTTATTTAAAAATATGGTTAACATGTATTTTTATTTTCCCTGTCTCTCTTTATTTTAAGGGGCTCAATATTTTCTTCTGAGCCC
Source organism: Saccopteryx bilineata (assembly GCF_036850765.1). Lineage (NCBI taxonomy): Eukaryota > Metazoa > Chordata > Mammalia > Chiroptera > Emballonuridae > Saccopteryx > Saccopteryx bilineata. The sequence continues at coordinate 53,027,547 of NC_089502.1, forward strand.
GGGGCCTCAACCAACCTTAATCTGCCTCTGGCTGACACACATTTCTTGTCTTTTTTTTTTTAAGATTTTATTTATTGAATTTTTTTAGAAAAAAAGAGGAAGAAGAAGGAGAAAGAGAGAGAGAGAAAAAGGCATGAGAGAGTAGCGGGAAACATCAGAAACATCAACACATAGCTGCTTCTTTTATGTGCTTTGACCCAGCAAACATGGGATTTAAACCAGTTATCTCAGCATTCCAGGTCTATATTCTATCCACTGTGCCACCACAGGTCAGTATTTTGTCTTTTTTATAATAATCATTCTAACAGGTGTGAGGTCATATCTCATTGTAGTTTTAATTTGCATTTACCTGTTTATTGATGTTGAACATCTTTTCATGCGTCTCTAGGCCATCTGTATGCCTTCTTTGGAGAAAAGTTTATTTAGTTCCTCTGCCCATTTTTCAGATTTTTTTTGATGGTTAGTTATATGGATTCTTTATATATTTTGGATATTAACCCTTTGTCAAATATATGGTTTGTAGATATTTTCGCCTATTCAGTAAGTTGCCTTTCATTTTGCTGATGGTCTTATTTGTTTTTCAGAAACTTTTGTAGTTTCATGTAGTTTCATGCTTTATTCCTACTTTTATTGCATTTGTTTTGGGTGTCAAATCCAAAAGATCATCACCGAAACTGATGTTAAAAAACTCACCACCTATGTTTTCTTCTAATGGATTTTAGATTTTAACTCTTACTTTCAATTTTTGGATGCATTTGTAAGATAGTTGTCCAATGTTATCTTTTTGTGTGCAGCTGGCTCATTTTCCCAACAGTATTTATTGAAAAGACTGTTCCTTCTTTATTGTAGATTCTTGACACAATTGCCATTAATCAATTGAACACATATGCATTAATTTATTTCTGGGCTCTCCATTCAATTTTATTTATCTATGGTTCTGTATTATGCCAAAACATTGTTTTAATTACTATAGCTTTGTGATATAGTTTTAAATCAGAAAGTATGATACCTCCAGCTTTTTTCTTCCTTAACAAGATTGCTTTGTCTATTCATAGTTGATTATAGTTCTGTATAAATTGTATGATTGCTTATTTTATTTTTGTTAGCATGCCATTGAAATTTTGATAGATTTCTTTTAAACTGATAGGTACTGTGGACATTTCAACAATATTAATTCCTTGAATCCATTTTGGCATTAAAGTTCCAAGCAACTTTGGGAATAACTTGAACCATCTAAAACTTTCAAAATTCAGTGTAAAATTTACATGTTTGGATTGTGTATGTTCTTACCATAGGTATATCAATGTGTGGTGCATGTGTGCACATGATTCTTGATATAAACATGTTGGCTAAACAAGGATCAAAGGCAGAGACAATAAACCTAATGTCTGTTTTTTGACACTAAAATCTTGGCCAGCCATTTACATAAAATGATGATGTAAAAATTCATTATTAAAATAATGCTACAATATGTCTTTGTCAAACTGAAGTGGTAGTTTGTACATGTGTGTATACACATGTGTAATATATATTAAATAAATCTATATATTAAATATATCTATACCTGTATGTATATCTATTTCTATATCTCTCCAGACTAGAAAAACATAAAATAAATGTTGATTTAGGACTGCTTTGTCTAGCAATCTTTTTCCTCAGTGTTTTAATATTTTTTCTCATATGTGTGTGTTACATATATTATATATATCAAATATACATATATCCATCTATATGCCTGCAACAATAGAAAAATATGAAATAAAAGCTTATTTTTTTTCTTTTAATGAGAGGGAGAGAGGAGGACAGGGACAGACAGACAGGAAGGGAGAGCTGAGAAGCATCAACTTGTTGTTGTGGCACTTTAGGTGTTCATTGACTGCTTTCTCGTATGTGCCTTGACTGGGGGGCTCCAACTAAGCTAGTGACCCCTTGCTCAAGCTAATGTGACCTTGGCCTCAAACCAGTGACCTTGGGCTCAAGCCAGGGACCACAGGATCATGTGTATGATCGCACGCTTAATCCGGCAACCCTTTGCTCAAGCTGGTGAGCCCTCATTCAAGCTGGATGAGCCTGCGCTCAAGCCTGCAACTTTGGAATTTTGAACCTTGCTCCTCAGTGTCCCAGGCTAACGCTCTAGCTAATGCATTACCACCTGGTCAGGCAAAAGCTGAATTTGAATGGCCTTGCTTACCAATCTTTCTTAATGTTTATGCTCAGAAAGGTTGCAGCAAAACTCCCTTTACCCTCTAATATAATATGTACATTGTACACAATAAATCTTTCCATGTTCATGCATTTGTGGAGCAACTACAGTGTATCTTCTATTTCTTGAATGCAGGAGGACTAGCATGTTTTATATGATCTGTTTTCTCTCACGCTTATCTTCAGCCTGCTCATCCTTATATTAATTTCTAACCCTTCCCCTACTCTGCTTTATATAGAAATGGGTCTGACCACTATAGACTGTGTTACCCAGGCTCGTCTGCTAGTTCACTTCAGCCTAAGGAAAGTAAACATTAAAGACTGGAGATTAGGACAAACACCTGTTTATCCTTCATGGGCCCTGCCACTGCCAGATGGGTCTACCATAGCTCTTTTTCACACAGTGAAAGTATCACATCTGTAGCCTAAGATTGGTAGGGGTTTCTTGTTATTGCTAATACATTGGTTGCCTCACTGTTCCCTGTTTGGCTTTCCAGTTCTTTCCATCATCTGTAGGGAAAAATTCACATGCAATAAAGTTCATCTACTTTAAATTCTCATGGTTCTCTTTCCTGATTTCATCTTGATTGATTTGATCAAACCAGAGCTGACATACAAGAGCTGAGGCATTCTAGTGAGATGGTCAGAGAACAAAGGAAGCTCGCAAAGCAAACCATATATTTCAGAGTTTTTATTTTCTTTTGAGTAAAAAGAGGCTCCTCTTATGATAAGATTGGATTTAAGAAAATATTTAAAAGCATAGACTTCTTGTATATTTTAATAATGGTAATTATTAATATTTTTTAAATTTTCATTCTTTGTTTAGTCTTGTAGCTTTATTTCTTTAAATGAGAGCAACTGTTGCCTGACCGGGTGGTGGCGCAGTGGATAGAGCGTCGGACTGGGATGCGGTGGACCCAGGTTCGAAACCCTGACGTTGCCAGCTTGAGCGCAGGCTCATCTGGTTTGAGCAAAAGTTCACCAGCTTGGACCCAAGGTCACTGGCTTGAGCAAGGGGTTACTTGGTCTGCTGTAGCCCCCCAGTCAAGGCAAATATGAGAAAGCAATCACTAAGGTGTCACAACGAAAAACTAATGATTGATGCTTCTCATCTCTCTCCGTTCCTGTCTGTCTGTCCCTATCTATCCCTCTCTCTGACTCTGTCTCTGTAAAAAAAAAAAAAAAAAAAAAAGAAAGAAATAAATAAGAGCAACTGTTTATGGCATTGAGTGAGATTTTACTGATGACTGTCACAATAGTGAATCAACCAGTCACCACCTACTTGTTGAATTTCTGCTGTGTGCAAAGCATGGTTGTTTGAAAAAGAGACAAAGACATACAAATGCATGTATAAGGAAGAGTTTGGAGGTGAATAACTAAAATGTATTCATCACCTTTGCTCTAAAACATTCACTATTTTTAAAGAAAAGTACTGGGATTTAAATTGAGAAACTTCGGCATGAAAAATTTAATTCTCACAGCTTAATAAAACTGAATTGACTTATTTTTACAAGCAGAGAAAACCCATTGCTTACGTTCTTAGTTACAGCTCCTAAACCATTCATCTTCTTCAAGATAGGTCTTTATAAGTCACCAACAGTTGGCTTTGAGTGACTTTAATTCTAGTGACTTTATTTTGCATGTGAAAAAACTGAAGCCAAAGAATAAATTTGAAGAGAACTGTAATTTACATATCATGATAAAAAAAATGCCATAGTTTCCTTGATCACAGTATGCTTTTTAAATTCAACATGTATTTTAAAACTGTCTTAGCCAATTCCTTAGTACAGATTGTGTAATTACAACTTCTAGATTATAGTTCATATTTCATAAAAAGAACCACTCTGTCCACAGAGAAGCAAGACTATTGTCTGATATAAAACTACATTATCTCATTGAACATAAAGTTAATAAATGCTAATTTTCTAATCTGAAAGTGTTTAAAAAGTCTCGTAATATAACATGAACTGAAGAAAGATGATTTAATGAAGTTTAATGTTTAAGATTTTTATAGCTTCTTATTTTTATTTCTAAGAAAACAAGCTTACAAAGTGATATATATAATTATAATCATATATGCTAGAGAAAAAAAATTATAATTCACCATACTTTGAAATTATTTTTCTTTTCATGCACAAAATTTACATTTATAAACTTGAATAAATTTGTACTCAAATTACTATCATCATTTGAAAATTTAATAATTCTTAGATAAAATTAATCACTTGTATATGTATTTTAATAAAACTTACCTGTAATTTTTAAAATAAAAATAGATAGCTAAAATTAGGTTAAAACGTAGAAAACCAAATAAAAAAGCAGATGGTTTCTAGACAAGAATAAGAGTTTTACTTTATCCAATGATAAAATTAGAAATGAAAATTAATTTAGTGAATTAAAACAGAAAATTTGACAAAAGCTATTGTAATAAAGCACTTGGATCATTTATAAACAAAAAGTTATTTTTATAGAATTTTTTCTAAGCTAATCTAATAAAATGAGATGGTCTTTCAAAATGTGATTTTTATTTTACTATTCACTTCCAAAGCTTTGATATTAGAAAATGCAAAATATTACTTAAACATTAATATAGATTAAAGTGGATTTTTGTTACAACATTTCAGTTCAACTTATTTTTACTTCTTTGCTGTTTGTAAGTAATACAGGGTTTTGGATTTTTTTATTTAAAATATGGAGTATAATCATAACCAACAGTGAAAAGAAAATTATAATATCAAAATGATAATTATCAAGACTGGGGTAAGTTTCAGTTTGTACTAGAACGTTTTGTATAAATTTCTAACATTAATTTAATTTTTTCTTCTTTTGTTCTCCAATGTCTGAAATATTTCTTTTTTCTTTCTTTTTTTATATTAGACATGGTTCAAGTGTCTTATTTAAAATAGCACCCTCTACACACTGCATTGTGCCCCATGTACCCCACGCAAGGACTCTTTCTACCCCCATTTCTAATGTTTTAATGGAACATTAATAATGTTCTCTGTTGGAAATCATGTATCAGTTTAATGAACACGTGCAAGGAAGGATAACCATAGGGGAGAAGGACGGAAGATCTGATTATTTTGTTGTACACACATAGTATAACGACCCATCTCTCAGTATATCTGACAGACTCTAAACATTAAGTTAACTGACATAAAAACCTCATTCTGAATTGTAATTTCCCGTATATACTAAGCAGCCTGTGAAATGCTTTAGATTTTATGTCCAAATCCATTAAGCTCAGTGCTGAAAAAAAAAAAAACGTATAGCAAGTGCATGGTTGAATATATGCTCATGGAAAGCTTCTATACTTTGTTAACTTTGTAGCTGAATTGATCCTCAGGGTGCAAAGCAAGATCCTGAGTATACTAAATGGCCTGGAAGAGTTGGGAATGGAATTGCACTCTGAATGAAATGGGAACACTGGGAAAAAACTCAAAATCAGAATCACTTCCTATTTTGTGATCTTTCTATGTTCATGTAAATTTAAGTATGCAGAAATATAGATTGTAAGTTATCACTACTCAAAGGCAATGTCAGTTGTCAGAGCAATGGGAGGTTTGATGGAAACATTCTCAATAATCTTTCCCTGGATTGTTTGTGTATTTCTTATGGAGCTTTAAGAATTGTACTAGGTCACTGACAGAAATAATTAATATTTTCTATTTTTTTCATATTTCAACATGTTTTATTGGCATACAGAAGGGTTTTCTTTTTTCTTTTTTGATTAAGGGCCATGTACAACTATCTAAAAGTCAGCAGCAGGAGGTTAATAGCAATGAACTAGAATGAAACTAAATGTCACCTCATTTTACTTTCCTCTAAAACCTTCTAAGTAGATAAGACATGTTCAGAAAGCTGTAAAATGTGCCCTTTGCATACAAGAAAAAGGTCACTTCTGCGCTAACAAACTGTAATACGTTATTCATAAAGGATCACATCAGTGACTGAAATATCCTGTCGTGCATATTTTAAATATTGGTACAATTACCTTGGCCCTAACTAATGATTCTCTTTTTTTTGCCTAATAGGAAGTATCTTAGAGTTTTTGAAAGATGACAACAGTTCATCTGGCATAGACCAAATGAAATATCTTAAAGTCAGTATAATCATATTTGTTTTGTCACCCACACAGCTTAGCTTTCAAGTCTATATTCTTACTTCTGCATGACCATAGACCTACCAACTATTATACTGAGGAAACGTAACTTTTTGGACTACAACAGACATGATGTTGAAAAGCATAGTGGACAGATTACAAGGGCATGCTTTATTGTAATAGTTTGATTTGAATAAAACATTGCAAAGCAGCTATTGCAAAGGGAAGCTGAAACCATATGTGCTTTCTCAACTAATGTAAAAAAAATTAAAGATTTTACTTATTCATTTTAGAGAGGGGATGGAGGGAGAGAAAGAGAGAGAGAGAGAGAAGAGGAGGAAAGAGTAGGAAGCATCAACTCTCATATGTGCCTTGACCAGGCAAGCCTGGGGTTTCGAACTGGCGACCTCAGTGTTCCAGGTTGATGCTTTATCCACTGCGCCACCACAGGTCAGGCAACTAATGTAAAATTTTTAACCTCAATGTTTTACAGCTACAATGATAACAGTGGAAGCAGAAACATCACTGGACTATTCTCACATTCTTTATTTCTAATTTAGTTTATTTTTGTTGTTGTTTTTACATCATCTATTGATTGTTTGAAAACTTTCAGAAACCATTTATTCGAGACAAGTCTTATGCTCATGGAAAATATCTAAATTGCTACTATTAAAATGTCTCAAGATCCTACAAATGAGAAAAGACAACTTATAATGTCATATATAAGCCACTAGATATGCAGCAAAAATAATAAACATCAGATAATGGATACTGGATGATTTTTTTAAACAGTAAGCCAAAGACAAATGTTCTTAGCCAGATGTCCTCATATGCTTATAAAGGAGTAGTATTTAAACCCAGAGCATTAGTGAAAGAGAAGTTCTAATTCTACTAAGCTAATAATAGCTAACTTGTACTGTAGTTGTTAAAATGCAATGCCTGTTCACATGCCCCAAATCTATAAAAAAAAAAAATCTGGCGGAGAATAGACACATGACAAAATTTCATGGGGGGAAAAAAACACAGCAACATGTTAATAGGTGGCATTTAGTTAATAGGTGGCTCGTCTAAAATGCCAATTTAAAAAAAAATTCACCTGTGTAAAAAAAACAAAACAACCCAGGTCTCTAAAGAAATTTTAGTTACAATGTGTGAAGACAGTTTTTAAATCTTTTATATTCCTTTAAAAATACTTAAGAAATTTTCAGTCAGACTCTTAATCTTTTTTTCTGTTATTACAAATAACTTAGACAGCATCTCAATCTGAAGCTTGGAAATTGTCAGTGATTTCTGATTACCTATAGAATAATTTCATTCATTGTCATTCATAATCTGAACCTAAGGAACCTTTCCAGAATTAAGACTAAATGTTTCTGATGTTATTTTCTTACAATTGACTGATTGTAACTCCTCATGCAAACCATTACATTTGTCTCTGTAATTTTACTCATGTTTTATTTCTTCCTGGAATGTTTTTTTTCATCCCCTTTCTCCTGGAAATATTTTTCTATATCTTGACTTACCCAAATATCACTATTTCTTGAAAATTTCTTTGAAAATTCCTCTAATCTTATTTATTTATTTATTCAACATATATTTATTGAATGCTTTCCATATGGCAGGCACTTGTTCACTGGGGATACCCACTGAAAAAAATGACAGGGAGTAGAAAAGGTGAAATTAATAATTTTTCCCTACACCCATATTTTTTTTATTTTAATAATAGTATCATAATTGGTATTTGTTTCTGTCTCCTCCATTAGTATGTGTGCTCCCAAGCCAAGTCAGGAAAAATACATTATTTTTCTTGGAATTCCTACCATATTGTCTTTTAAAGTCTTAACATAATGACTTTTTCATGAGGAACTATTAAACTAAATGAATTAATGGTTATATGTAATATGCACCTGAAACATATTACCTTACTGTCTCCTGAGTTCAGTTAATCTGATATATTTTATAAAATCACATTCTTCATACGGGGTGAAAAAAAATAAAGTAAATATCAACAAGAGTATATGTTCCTTGAATAATAACTATTCTATATCTAATTTTCTATTCCATAAAAAGTATCTAGAATGATTCTCAGTATATTTTAAATGTTCAATAAGTATGTGACTTACTGATAAGAAAATTGCTACATTCTTAGGAAAGAGATTTATTATCATTGAAAGCAAACTTTTAAGCCAAAGTAAGAAACTTTCTTTTTTTTTCTTTTATTCAGAGATAGGGACAGTTAGGGACAAACAGGAAGAGAGAGAGATGAAAAGCACCAATTTTCATTGCGGCACCTTAGTTGTTCATTGACTGCTTTTTCATATGTGCCTTGATGGGGGCGGGGGCGGCTACAGCAGTTTGAGTGACCCCGTGCTCAAGCCAGAGACCTTGGGCTCAAGCTGGTGAGCCTTGCTCACACCAGATGAGACCATGCTCAAGCTGGTGACCTCGAGGTCTCGAACCTGGGTCCTCCATGTCCCGGTATGATACCCTATCCACTGCACCACCACCTGGTCAGGCCCAAAGTAAGAAACTTTCTGCAGACACTTCTCTTTCTAAGATTCATGTCCTATGATCTTTTTTCTCTTACAATGTTTGAATAGATTTATCTCAATTTGAATTGAAGAAACAAATGCATGACTGGATTCAGAAAGTGTGAAAATAGCTTAGAAGCTTGTGGCACATTTCAAATAAATAAACACATTAAGATTTCCACTGAGCCTGACCAGGTGGTGGCACAGTGGAGATAGAGCATCAGACTGGGACACGGAGGACCCAGGTTCAAGACCCCAAGGTCGCCAGCTTGAGCACAGGTTCATCAGGTTTGAGCAAGGCTCACCAGCTTGAGCCCAAGGTCGCTGGCTTGAGCAAGGGGTCACTCAGTCTGCTGTAGCCCCCTGGTCAAGGCACATGTGAGAAATCAATCAATGAACAACTAAGGAACCACAATGAAGAATTGATGTTTCTCATCTCTCTCCCTTCCTGTCTGTCTGTCCCTCTCTCTGACTCTCTCTGTCTCTGCCACACACACACAGAAAAAAGATTTCCACTGAAACTTCTACTAAAGTTTTGTTTGTTTGCTTGTTTGTTTTTTATCTCTATGACTGTCATAAAAAAGAAGGGAATATAAACAAAATACAATATTTTACCATAATCTAATCAGAATTTTCTGGGGTTTTGATAGTAGTTTCTTGTAAGCCCTTTGTCAACTTCTTTATAATATTAATGAAGACACAAAAATAGATTAAAAAATAAATTACCCTCTCCCCCCAGATAAGGCTAATATAATACCTATTGGTAGAATTGGAAAGAAATGTAGACTCATAACATGAAAAACAGAGCTAAAATAAGTTCTACAGTAAGCAAAATATAGAACAAGCCTACCAGCCAGATAGACGGTAAGGGTTTTAGTATCCAAAAAATTAGAACAGCCAACTCTCTTTAGCATGGGCAATGTTTTTGTGAAAGTGCCAGAGTATTACTTGCCTTCAGACTTTATATTTTTAATTAAAGAATACAACCATCCTTCCTTTACTTTCAGAAAGGATTTGAAGCTGGGTAGATAATAGGAGAATACTTCATACCAGTAGTGGGATTCAGCTGGTTCGCATCGGTTCAGCAGAACAGAAGGGGAGGAGCAGGAAGCATCAACTCCCATATGTGCCTTGACCAGGCAAGCCTAGGGTTTTGAACCAGCGACCTCAGCATTTCCAGGTTGACACTTTATCCACTGCGTCACCACAGGTTAGGCCGATACCTAATTTTTTGTTGAGTTCCACAACCCGATTGTTCACATGGCACTTGGGTTCTCTCTAAGGTGGGATTCCTGGGCAGCCGCTCAATGCGCAAATAATGCACTGACATCCCTTACTCTTTTTTAACATTCATCCGCGCAACAGTGTATTCTGAGCACCTGTAGTCATGTTCATTCAGTCCATGGGTGGAAAATATTGCAGCTGAGGACGCCAATCAAGAAGCAATATGGAAATACCTTAAATAATAGTTTTATTGTTTTTTGTCAGATATTATTTACTATTTTTTCTTCAATACTTTATAACCCTTTCTTATAACATAATCTAGTTTTGTATACTTCCTTTATTGTTTTTATTTAAGTATTAAATGCATGAAATAATAAACTACCTCTTGATATATCATTTTTTATACTTAAAAAGGTCATTAGGGCAGAGAGCTGGTTGTTAAGTTGTTTGAATCCTACCACTGCTTCATACCAGAAAATGTAGTCAATTAAGTAAAATAAAAAAGTTGTGGGTTGGTCTGGAGGAACTATTCAATGCAACAAGTGTAGGGCATACTGGTAATTTAGTTTTTCCAAGTGCTTGACCCATGGTGGTGCAATGGATAAAGTGACTACCTTGACTCCTGAGGTCGCTAGTTTGAAACCTGGGCTTTCTGCTCCTCCCTATCCCCCTTTCTCTCTCTTCTCTCTCTCACCAAAAAAAAGTTTTTCAGGTAGTCAATTGGTTTAGAATACTGTAGAATGTTTAAATACTTGTAGTGAATAAAAAATGTAGACATAGTGAAATTTGTAATATGATCTAGGTACTTCAACCTTCTCCATATGAAGATGATGCAGTCAATATTATGCAAAATGATGCAGTCAATATTAAAGAATTGGCTGTCCATATTTTTAACAGAATTAGTCAAGTGTTAAGCATTACATTCTGGGAAGGGTGAAGGGGTGGAGAAGGATGTCTCATGAAAACACATAAATGAATACTCCTTCTCTCTTTTTTTTAATGCTCTTTCTCAATGAAGAGGCTAATAGTATGTAAAAATAATGATTTTCCATTTCTGTTGAAATTGTAAGACATTCCTGGGGTTGATCCAAATCACATTTTCTGTCATATGGCAAATATTGTGCTTACATCTCTCTTTCCCTTCAGGATATTTTAATATAAATAAAAAAAGTCTTACAAGGAGTATTTGAAATTTATTGTAATTTTAGGAAAATAAGATCTGCTCCTGAAGGCTCAGAAACATAACCTCCAGAGATTAGTTTGCACAAGAGGGAAAGCGAATAAAAATAAATCTGATTGGCATTATCAATGATATGCTAAAAAACACGTTCTCCATGAAACAAGAGCAATATGCAATAAAGGTAATATTAAAGTCCTTAAGCTGTAAAGAAATGAAAAAAAATGAGCAATTCATACTAATATCAGAAAATGGATATTCAGTTTAAGAATTATGACTATTACTGAACAAGAAATCAAAACAATTGAAAATAATCAACTTAAATGAAAGATTTCTCTCTCTTTTTTGACAGAGATAGAGAGAGAGTTAGAGAGAGGGATAGAAAGGAACAGACAGGAAGGGAGAGAGATGAGAAGCATCAATTTTTCATTGCGGCGTTTTAGTTGTTCATTGATTGCTTTCTTATATGTGCCCTGACTGTGGGGCTACAGCAGACTGAGTGACCCCTTGCTCAAACCAGCGACCTTGTGCCCAAGCTGGGAACCTTGGGGTTTAGAACCTGGGTCCTCTGCATCCCAGTCTAACGCTCTATCCACTGCTCCACTGCTTAATCAGGCAAAGATTTTTTTCTCTTAACTTGAAAACAATCATGTGCATGCAGATTTACAGTATGTATTCACATTAAATATATTGATATCTACATTTAGACACACACTAAAAATATTTTTAGATTACATATTAAAATTTTAGGTTTTTTAAAAATATAGCAATAGAACAATATATAAGCTAAGGACATTAAATAAAATTGAGCTGACACAATAGTTTTGTACAACATCAAAAACTCCGATGCTAAAGAGAAATAGGCATATATTTTTCTATTGTTTTAAGTCATCTTTTTCTTTCTCATAGAGAAAAGAATAACAAATATTGGAAAAGTGAAAAGTAGAATACATGTTTTTATCCTATAATACCAGATCAGTGTTAGACATGTCAGTATAAATTCTCTACTGAAGAGAACTAGAATCAATGACTTTCCTGTAGGAATGAGTAAATCTAACCATCAGAGTCTCATTTATGATAGCATTCTTCACTACAAAACTCAAGAGATACTTGGAGAAATAGCCAATTCCAAGTCTGCAGCAAGGAGAATACAAGATGATCATGGAACAGCTTTTGGTGACAAAAGATAGAAAATATTCAACAAATGATGAAGATGTGTTGAAAAGACACAGGACATAACTTGAATGAATTTCCACTGGCCAAAATTGAGACAACATAACATCAAGTTGAATTATTATAATAATGTATTATAATTATTTGAATATTATGATATCTATAAGCTCATACTCATATAAATGAATATATATATGGAGAAAAGAAAGCTTTTTCTTTCATTTGAGTGCCAACTAATAATTGTAGAGAAAATGCAGTTAAGAATTTATAATTAGGCCTGACCTGTGGTGGCGCAGTGGATAAAGCGTCGACCTGGAAATGCTGAGGTTGCCGGTTCGAAACCCTGGGCTTGCCTGGTCAAGGCACATATGGGAGTTGATGCTTCCAGCTCCTCCCTCCTTCTCTCTCTCCTCTCTGTCTCTCTCTCTCCCTCTCTCTATCCTCTCTAAAAAAATGAATAAATAAATAAAATAAAAAGATCTTATTAAAAAAAATAAAAAAAAATAAAGAATTTATAATTAAATGATAGAAATAGTGGGTTCAGATATTCATGCAGCAAAGATATTTACATATTCTCTATATATCCACCAAATATTACTAATAACTTATAAAGAAAAATACAGCCTGACCAGGCGATAGCATAGTGGATAGAGCATTGAACTGGGAATGCGGAGGACTCAAGTTCAAAACGTTGAGGTCGCAGGCTTAAGCACAGACTCACTAGCTTGAGTGTGGGATTGTTGGCTTGAGCATGGCATCATAGACATGACCCCATGATCACTGGCTTGAGCCCAAAGGTCACTGGCTTGAAGCCCAAGGTTGCTGGCATGAGCCCAAGGTCACCGGCTTGAGCACGGGATAACTCAGTCTGCTGTAACCCCCATCCCCATCAAGGCACATATGAGAAAGCAGCCAGTGAACAACTAAGGAGCTGCAAAGAAGAACTGATGTTTCTTATTTCTCTGCTTTTCTGTCTTTCTGTCCCTATCTGTGCCTTTCTCTGTCACAAAGAAAAGAAAGAAAGAAAGAAAGAAAGAAAGAAAGAAAGAAAGAAAGAAAGAAAGAAAGAAAAAGAAAAGAAGAGAAAAATAACATCTTCTTATAGAATATGTCAGCTAAATGGTCAAAGTTCAGCTAAGTGGTCCAAGTTAACATCACAAACAACTTTGTGCATCTTGATAAAACACACTGAAAAGAATACATTATTTCTGGATAATCTTAACCTAAAATAAATTATCTGAGTCCTATAATGAAAAGCATTATACAACCTCAAATTTATGAATATTCTACCAAAATAACTAGTTTGTTTGTTTATTTATTTATTTATTTATATTTTTCTGAAGCTGGAAACGGGGAGGCAGTCAGACAGACTCCCGCATGCGCCCGACCGGGATCTACTTGGCATGCCCACCAGGGGGCAATGCTCTGCCCATCTGGGGCGTTGCTCTGTTGCAACCAGGGCCATTCTAGCACCTGAGGCAGAGGCCATGGAGCCATCCTCAGCACCCGGGCCAACTTTGCTCCAATGGAGCCTTGGCTGCAGGAGAGGAAGAGAGAGACAGAGAGGAAGGAAAGGGGGAGGGGTGGAGAAGCAGATGGGCGCTTCTCCTGTGAGCCCTGGCCGGGAATCGAACCCAGGACTCCTGCATGCCAGGCCGATGCTCCACCACTGAGACAACTGGCCAGGGCTTAGTTTACGTATTTAATTTTGTGGTCAAGAAACACTAAGAAAGGCTGAGGAATTATTTCAGGTTATAGAATATGAGGCAGACATCTCATAAATATGATGTGGGATTTTGGATTGGATATTGGATAATATATATAAAGAACATTATTGCAAAACTTGATGACATTTCAATATCAGTTATGATTGGATAATAGTATTATATTAAAAATAAATTATCTGAATTTTATAATTTTACTGTTATTACCTATATTCTTTTTCTTCAGACATACACACTGATTTACTTAGGGATAAGGAAGCATGGTGATTATAACTTACTTTCAAATAGTTCTGAGAGAGAAAGAAATGAGAGGAATGATAACAATAAAGCAAATAAGACAAAATAGTTTTTTAAATAACAAATCTTGATAAAGAACTTATAACAATTATATGTACTACTCTTACATCTTTTTGAAAAGTTAAAAATTTTATTAAAATGGTTTAAAAATAGGAAAAGGTGAACTTGTGTGTTATAATTTGGGAGAGACTAACTTTATCTAAGAATACGTACATAAAACAAGAGAGAGAATGTAACAACAGCATTAGGAGCTAAGACATTGACCAATGACAACATAATGAAGGGTGAGGCCGTGCCCTTGGATGTGGAGATGTCAAGGTAGCATCAGCCAGGGAGTAACCATGACAAAGGCGAGAGCGGCCAGGCCGTTTGGGGTTTGAACTCTCCAGGGGTGGCTGTGGTGTGGGTAGCTGTGGTCTCGGTCTCGGCGGCTATGGTGGCAGCGACAGCAGCCCAGAATATACTGTTGGCTTCTGCACCAGGAAGAGGTGGTGGCCCTTCCTGAGGTGGACAGGGTTGGTGGGGGATGGGGCAGAATATCTGTGAGGAGGGGACAGCTGGAGGCTTGCTCTCCACCCAGGGACATGACCCACCAGACTGACAGTTTCCTACAAGGACCTCTAAGGGCACACAGTCCCACAGGACACCTGCCCTGACCGGCACAGTCACATCCAACAATGACTTAGCTAGTCTTCTTGGGTGTCCTGTCTGCTTTAATCATGTGTCACCACCCATTCTTCAGTGTCAGAGTGGTCATCTTGTCTGTAGCCTCTGTCACCCAAAGCTACAGTGCTGTCCAACCTGCCGGGCCCATTGGGATCCATTCGCAACTTGGCATTCACAGGATGTCCTATGAACATACTTCTTCTGACTGTCAGATAACTCTGCCACACATGGAAAAGGCAAACCACCAACAGCTTTGTGACTTTTAGCCTTGCCCCTGCCCGTGCCCTGGTGATTCCTGTAAGTGGCAAGGGTCTTTGAATGATGTCATCCCTCACCTGAACGGTCAGCACAAGTCCATCGGAATCCTGCAGGGAGAGAAAGTAGTCTTTCTTGCTATAGGCATCACTTGTCCTGGTGTTGTGGACTGGGTCATGATGCAGTCCTGTTATGGCTTTCATTTAACCATAGCCTTGAAGAAACAAGAAAATTATTATGGGTACCAGCAGTTCTTTGCAGTTGTGCAGCTGATAGGAACACACAAGCAAGCTGAAAACTTTGCTTATGAACTTGAGCTAAAGGTTATAGACAGGGATTGACTTGGGAAGCCACTCCTTGATCAATGAGGGAACTGCACCAGCTAGTATTATGAAAAGTGACTGTCTAGTCTTTGACACCAATATCGCACAGCTTATTGCAGAAAATGGCAATTTAGACATCAATGTATTTATTTCCATGTGTTGAAATATTTTCAGGCCAGTGTGTAAAAACGTATTCAATTTCAGAGGATAGAAACCCCTCTTCCTGCCAACCTGAAACTTTTGGTAGGCAGAGCCTAGTAACATGAAGATAAATAAAATAAAAAGCTGTTAAATAGAAACAGCTGCATATAGTAACATTAATGTACTTTAAAATAAGTCAACAGTAAACCAATGAAAAAATATATGTATACACATGCAAGGTGGACATCTGCTGTATTTAAAAAGGAAGCATCATAAATAATTCTGAATTTGTGTTTGTTGTAGATTGAGTGTGCTGTTGCATGCATTTGTGTATGCAGGCATACGTGTCCCCCTTTAAGGGACAATCCATAGTTAAGTGGTCTTGGATAACTGCTTTTCCTCTTTTTTAAAATTGAATTTGTTGGAGTGACACTGGTTGTTGAGATTGTATGGGTGTGGGGTGTACAGTTATGTGATACATTGTCTGTATATTGCATAGTGTGCCCACCACCCAGAGTTAGTTTTTCTTTTGTAACCATATATTTCACCCCCCTTGCCTTTTACTACACACCCACACCCACTTAACTCTGGTAACCTGTGTCTAAGAGTTTTTGTTTGTTTTCCTTGTTTGTTCATTTGTTGTTTTCAGCTTTATATCTTACATATGAGTGAAATTATATGGTTCTTGACTTTTTATGCTTGACTTATTCTGCTTAGCATGATATTCTCAGGATCTAACCATGTTGTTGCAAGTGGCAGTATTTCAACTTTTCTTATGGTTGTGTAATATTGCTTTATATATATGTACCACATCTTCCTTTTTATTTTTATTTTTTGCGGTGAAATGTCATTTTATTAATTGATTGATTTTTTTTACAAAAATACACATTTTAATAAACAAGATGTACAAAAGTTTCTGGATATATAAACTCCAGGAGGAAGAAGGGGCAGGTTTTGGCTATTTTGGGTCTTTCACTGAAAGCAAATGAGGCAGAAGGGCCCTGGTTCCACCCTCATTCCAGGACCTGGCTCAAACTGAAAACTGCTCCTCCACCCCATGTCGTGGTTCATACTATGCATTTTTTGTTTTGTTTTATTTTGCTTCTGACAGGCAGAGAGAGACAGAAGTAGGGACAGAGACTGACAGAAAGGGAGAGAGATGAAAAGCATCAATTCCTCCTTGCAGCACCTTAGTTGTTCAATGATTGCTTTCTTGTATGTGCCTTGAGGGGGTGCTACAGCAGACCAAGTGACCCCTTTGCTCAAGCCAGCAACCTTGGGCTCAAGCTGGTGAGCCTTGCTCAAACCAGATGAGCACACAATTAAGCCGGCGACTTCGGGCCTGACCTGTGGTGGCGCGGTGGATAAAGCGTTGACCTGGAAATGCTGAGGTTGCCAGTTCGAAGCCCTGGGCTTGCCTGGTCAAGACACATATGGGAGTTGATGCTTCCAGCTCCTCCCCTCTTCTCTCTCTGTCTCTCCTCTCTCTCTCTCTCTCTGTCTCTCTCTCTCTCTCTCTGTCTCTCCCTCTCCTCTCTAAAATGAATAAATAAAAAAATTTTAAAAAGCCGGCGACTTCGGGATTTCAAACCTGGGTCCTCTGCATCTCAGTCTGATGCTCTATCCACTGCACCACCATCTGGTCAGGCTGTTTTGTTTTTTTTTTTTTCAATTACAAATATTGATTGACTTACAACCTATGCAACTTATGACCATTCGACTTTATGACCACAATCGCTAGCCATGACTGCTCCACGTCTGGCAGCACAAGCGTTGCCCAGCTGGGCATATGACAGTGCGGACCAGCTTTCGACAGCACTACCATCTCCACGTGCACCATTTCAACTGTTATCCCAGACTCGGAACAGCAATTTGTGTTTTGTGTCTTGGATATTTTTCATCAAACCCCTCCCAAGATGTCTACCAAGAAGAAATTATCTTTGCAAATATTAAACCAGTTTACTGGTAATGCAGTGTTTTACTTAAACCTGATGAATATAAAAATAAGAAACAAAATGGTATAGAGATGATACAAATGGCATAAAATGAACAAGAAAAATTATGATATATATATAACAATAATGAAAGAAAATTATGATAAAATGTGACTTAAAGATTTTTATAACATTATTTCACAATACTGTACATATAGCCTACTCAACTTACAACCAAATCATGTTGGAACCAATCATGGTCATAAGTCGAGCACTAGCTGCAATAAATTTAATAAAATTGCAGGGTACAAAATCAACAAAAAATTACTTGCATTTTTACACACTAATGACAAAACATCTAAGAAATAAAGAAAACTGTATCATTTACAATAGTTACAAAAACAATAAATATTTAGAAATACATTTAAGCAAAGAGGTGAAAGAGCTATACACTGAAAAATGTAAGACACAGGTTTAAAAAAAAATTAAAGATACAAACAAATAGAAAGATATCCATGTTCTTGGACTGAGAGTGTTAATGTGGTTTAAATGCCCATACTACTCAAAGCAGTCCATGAATTCAATGTAATCACTATCAAAATTACAATGACATTTTTCACAGAAATAGAAAACCAATCACAAAATTCATATAAAACCACAAAGTTCTGAATACTCCAAGTAATACTGAGAAAGAAGAACAGAGCTGGAGGCATCACACTTCTTGATTTTATACTATATTATAAACAAAACATATTTTTATAGTATATAGTTATCCAAACAGTATGATGCTGGCATAAAAGCAGACATATAGATCAATGGAAGGAGTAAGAAGCCCAGAAATAGACCCATGCTTAAATATGCTCCACAGTGGTATGGATGGTGAAGATGGAATCATTGGGCTCAGCTACAGGTATGAAAACCTGGTGGTTGGGGGTGGGGGGACTAGGGAAATAGAGAACCCTAGCCTGAACATCTTGCCATCATCAATAGATAGATGTTCCATCAGCCAAGAGGTGAACCAAGAGGCAGTTCCCCCCACTAAAGCTGTGGAAGACCAAGAAGCCCTGAAGACCTGTACACTGGTTAGCTAACTTATCAATGTGGTATAAGATAAGGTCAGTGATGTTCTTGCCAATGGTGTAGTGCCCATAGGAATATTTGACATAGCATTTTCCTTGCCTGTGATGAGCTGCTCCAGGTTGAAGAGCTGCCAGTAGGTGCCAGAGAAAACTTCGTTGGTTCCAGGTTTATAAACACTGCCCAGGTCTCATGCTCTACAGCACTAGCATCACTGAAGAAGGTGTTGAAAGAGTAACTTCCCAATGGTCTTATCACTTGTCATCTAGCCATAAGGCTAGATACTATTCTCCAGGCAATAGAACGAACAGCAGGCATTGCCAATGTGAACACCAGCCCAGTCAGTATGGATGGAGATGCATTCATGCATGACTGGGACTTGTAGGACTCTACAGAGCTGGAGGAAGTGAGGGGATGACAGGAATTTCCCACTGACTGACTCCTAAGGAGTCTAAGGGAGAAGTCAATGGCTCATGGGTTATGCAAAATATAACAAAAAATATGTTTATTTTGAGTTATGTTTAAAACAATTAAGTGGTAAAAATTTGAGTGGTTGATGGCAGGTATTTAAGCTACTTGATGTCAGTGTGCTGTGAAGGAAAAACTGGGGACCAATGCACAGAGGTCGTCTTTGTCTCACTTATATAAATTTCTGTTTAAGTATAGCTATCAGTAGCTATTTTTAATAGCATAGCAAAATATTTGACATATACTAACAATTTTTATGCATAAATAAAAATGCCTGCCAGGCCCTGGCCGGTTTGCTCAGTGGTAGAGTGTCGGCCTGCGTGCGGGAGTCCCAAGTTTGACTCCCGGCCAGGGCACACAGGAGAAGCGCCCATCTGCTTCTCCACCCCTCCCCCTTTCCTTCCTCTCTGTCTCTCTCTTCCCCTCCCACAGCCAAGGCTCCATTGGAGCAAAGTTGGCCCGGGTGCTGAGGATGGCTCTATGGCCTCTGCCTCAGGCACTAGAATGGCTCTGGTTGCAACAGAACAGAGCCCCAGATGGGCGGAACATCGTCCCCTGGTGGGCATGCTGGGTGGATCCCGGTTGGGTGCTTGCGAGAGTCTGTCTGACTGCTCCCCGTTTCCAACTTCAGAAAAATAAAAATAAAAATTAATGCCTGCCTCTTTAAGTAATGTTTAACACATAGGAAAGACTGCATGACATAATGGTAACTAAACAAATCAAAATATAAACAGTTTACATAAGTTTTTTACTATTTTACAAATATAACTATAACTACTCCCATATAAAAAGTGGGAATTAAATCAACTCGAATTATAATATTTAGTAATAACTATATTCTCCTTAGATTAATATGTAATTTGCAATTTTCTAAAAATTAAAAATTCTTGCATGTTTAACAAACAAAATTAATTTTCTTTTGACATAGGATTTATGAGGTCTCAAACTTCAGTGAAGGGTGATATCAGTGTAAATAGTTAAATAAAGACTAATGAAATGCATAAGTAAAGACCAATGGAATGCACTACCGCATAAAAGCAACTAAAACCCTGGAGGTAAAAAGGAACTTAAAATTATTTTTTCATGACTCTGGAAATTACCTAAAGGCTTATAACAATCCAAGGGGCTTTTATTCAAGAAAAGTGGCTGAATCTCAGAACATCAAGCTCTGTGTTATTTCAACCTGCCTTACTGCTATTACTCTTTTGCCACCTCCGTAGTACCCTTGAAAATTAGCAGGTCCACAATCATAGTGAAAATAATCAGCTATTATAAGTAGCAAAACAGATTTGGAGCTCTTCAAAAATAACATTCTTAGGAAGTATTTTCATTATTTGACCTGTCTGTCTATTCCCAGGACTAGACATTATTTGACCTGACTGAGACCCCATTCTCTGAAAGCAATATTTCTTGGAGGAGTTCACTGAAAACAGAAGATACTTGTAGAATATCAGAGCTTCCTGAGGTGGTGATAACACTTAGGGAAAATAACAAGTTGTGCAAAGGCATGAAAGGAAAACCTAGTAAATTAAATGTTTACATGGAACTTTGAAAAGACCTAACACATTCTTAGGAATCTAGAGACAGTGCATATGCATAGTGCTAGTGCATAGGAAGGTCAGGTTACCGGATAAAGAAAGATCTGACAAGGTCCTAAGCACTCATGTCTATATAACCTTAAGATGTTGTTTTTAGAACAAGAAGAACACAAAGGCAGAGATGTAAACTATCTGCTTGATCACTGAAGGTGTGTCCCAAGATACAGGCAGAACTTATCATATAGAAATGCAAAGGATTATACATAGACTGAAATGAAAAGAATGGGGGAAAAAACATGTCCTGTAAACAATAAGCAAATGAGGTTTTTGGCCCTGGTTGGTTGGCTCATCAGTAGAGTACAAAACCCACCCGTGTGGAAGTCCCTGGTTCGATTCCCGATCAGAACACCCAGGAGAGGCAACCATCTTTCCCCCTTCCCATTTTTCTCTCTCTCTCTTCCCCTCCCACATCCATGGTTCAATTGGTTCAAGAACATTTGCCCAGAGGGCTGAGGATGGTTCCTTGGAGCCTCCACCTCAGGTGTTAAAAATAGCTTGGTTGCAAACATGGACCCAGATGGGCAGAGCATTGGCCCCAGACACGGGTTGGTGGATATTGTTTGGGGGTGCATGCAGGAGTCTATCTCTGTATCTCCCTTATTCTCACTTAAAAAAATAATGATAATAATAATAATTTTTTTTGCATTATAATTATACATTTAAATATACACATTACCCGGAATTTGTTATCTCATTGGAGTTTCTACAAAAAAAATCATTTTATTATTTTTCCCAATTTTATGGATGAGAAAACTAAGAATTAGAGAGATTAAATCACTCAGCTCAGTTCACACAGTTAGTGAGTGGTAGAGCTGAGTTGTCTGATATGTTTTCTGATATGCAATCAAGTATTTCATGTTACCCCCTAATGTCTTCCCCTTTGATTTTGATGTACAAAATAAGTGGTAAAACTGCCATTTTTCAAAGCATTTTCTCTCTACTGAGATTCTGCTTCCCAGCAACTATTGTCAGTTTGGCTCAAATGAGCTCACAAAAAATTTATCTTAAAAAAATTTCTGAATGAATCGATGACCTAAATTACTAAATGTCTATAGATGTTTTCATCTTAGCCTGACAAGTGTGTTATGTGCATGTAAGTATGAGTCTATGCACATTTCTACGTATCCATCAATTAATCAGATCTAGTAGACTCAAAAGTTTAAAATAAATCAACACATAAAAAAATAAAAAAGAGTACCTCAGCCCTCAAATTTTTTTTAACCTTCCTCTTATATATTTAGAACTCAGTTTCAAAATGTTAATTGTGGCTATGATGAAAAGAAATCAAGTCTGACTATAAGAATTAGATTCCATTCTCCAAATCTATGTAAACAAATAGCATGGAAAGAAATAGTTAAAGAAAACACACTTTGGAGAATGTTTGTTTTGTATTGAGCTAAATTTATAATCACTTCTGTTATTGTTTTGATTGGATTAAACTGAGCCCAGCACTGCCCTTGCTATTGCAGCCACAGAGACCATAATCAAACTACAGCTGTGTGCATTTCTAAAGACAAATCAAACATCAACAGCAGGTGATATGCACCTGGCTTGAGGTAGAATCAAAGCAAGTCTGGCACAGTTTTCTGATTCTTTCTAACAAACAAGAACAAGGTTCTTAGAACTTCTTTCTGTATTACATAATTAAGCAAAGTAGAGAAAATTTACAATAATTTTGGCTCTGATAAATCCAATGAAATCATCACATGAATCTAAAAAACAGCTGGTATCTAATATTCACTTTAATTAACTTAATTGATTTTAACTTCAAATCACAGGTGTAAATTCAGAAAGGTAATATATAACTAAATTACTGTGTAGTTTGGAGAAAAATATTTTTGTATACATATGTGAATCAGAATAAGAAGTAGTATGCTGCACTTCTAATTCTCACAGTTGTCCTGCCTACCACTTTAATGATTTATTCTACTGAAAACTTCCATAACACTTCAATATTTGTCAGATTATGCTAATATAATGACCATCCTTCCTATTGATTTAGGATTTCTCGGCATGGAAATATTTAACAGCACATTTAATTATAGTAGAAATGTAATAGTTTTAGATAAAATTTTAGCATTGTTATTAACACGACCAAGGACTTCACCTTCAGAATTAGTGTAATGATACTTTTATGTAAATCACTACTTACTGATTCTCAAAAATGTTAGAATAAGAATAAGTTCTGATAATACAATATCCTCCTCCTGCTATCAATCACAAGATTGGTAGTGGCCCTGACCTTCTACTACATTCTGATACATCTAAATATTTACATCCAGCAATGCATATATCCTAGGAAGTAAAACAGGATTGCCTGTTCTTCTAAATTAGAATTCAGTAGAGTTTTTCTGTAAAAGCTCACATAGTAAATATTTTGTTTTCCAGACTGTGAAGTCTCTATCACAACCACTTAACTCTAGCATTACAGCAGAAAAGCAGCCAAAGGCAATAAGCAATTGTTCCCATTAAACTTTTTTTAAAAGATTTTTTATTGATTGATTTTCTTTAGAGAGAGGAGAGAGAGAAAGGGGGTGGGGAGGAGCTGAAAGCAACAACTCATAGTAGTTGCTTCTTGAAGGTGCCTTGACGGGGCAAGCCTTGTATTTTGAACCAGTGACCTTAGTGTTCCAGGCTGACACTTTATCCACTATGCTACCACATGTCAGGCCCAATTGAACTTTTTTTTTTTTAAACAGTCAATGGGCTGTATTTGGCCCTCAGGCTATAGTTTACTGACCCTTGTTCTATCCCATTTTGGTTGTTCTTTTACCTCTTATGACTAATAACTCATGAATTTATCTAAATGTACCAACTCTTGTAAAAGAGTTGATATTTTCTATACACTCAAACCAGTTCCATAGTTAACTTGTATATATGTGTATACATTTAACTATTTCAGCAGAAGTAGCAATATCTAAATATTGATTTTGAGACTGAAGTGTTGGAGCTCTAACTTTTTTATTGGCCAATGGATGTCATGTATTTATAAGAAGGTATAACAATTAATCAATGTAAAATATAATGGTAAAATATTTAGCAAATTATTGTAGACTGCTGAGATCTTATTACAAATGACAATGTCATTGAGTGGTATTATAGTTCTAAAAATGGCCATTTTATGTATGACAATAAATTTAAAAAAGTTGTTTGATCTATGTTTATGGTACCTACTGACACACCTGTGCTGTGGTCAATATTATAAGATTCATACAGGGTTAGGGAGTATTTCAAATATTACATCTTATGCAACAAGGAATTTTATAATATGGATTGCTCTGGCAAAGATATCTTCATGGAACACACAAAAAGACCCCAAGGAAAAGAGAGTGCACATTTGGGTACATAATACACTAAAAGGCACTTGAAAGGCAAGAGAAAACTACAAATAGTACCAGCTGAATTAAAAAAGTATTTGTTCTTTTACCACTGTGAACCCTGAGAAAGAAGACACTTACTAAAAATTACAGAGCCTAGCAGCCATTTCTGCACAGGGACCTCTCATGTAAAAGAGATTACATGGAGAAACCTGCACTGAACTGTCTGCCTACACTGTGTTCCTGCCATTTGAGCCAACCCTTATGAAGGAGGTCCTCAAATCCTACTTCAACCAATGGGACTGAGACTTTCCCCATCCAATTAGAGCTGTGCAACTCCAACCAGAGAGGCTCTATTCTGACCAATCAAGACAGTGCTTTTTAAACCAATCAAAGTGCAATGATTTGGCATCCACATTCATGACAACATACCAATGAGGGATCAGGGGCTGAGATTTCTTTCCATATAAGCCAGGTCCCATCTGGCTCAGACAATACAATTTACTTATCCAATGAAGGTCAAAGAGTGCATTTCCCTGGCTGAGCTGAAACACCAAAGATGTCTGCTGGAGCAGAGCAGAGCTGTCTAGCAGAAGAGGCTCCTGGCCCCAGAGCCAACTGGCCCTAAGGCTGACTCACAGCAGTACTGTTTTCACAGACATTCAGTATCACAGTTGAGCTATTTTGTACTTAATAAAGTTTCCTATTCTATTATACCCCAAGCTTAGTATTTTTGTTTGCATTGAATTGGCACTAATAACTATCAGTTGACACCACTGACCCTTCTCAGTGGCAAAGCAAAAGAGGTAGTGACAAAGAAAGGAAATTGAAATGAAGAATGAACAGAAGTGTTCTTCCATAGTACATGCTAGACACTGAGCATCAAGTAAGAGCAGTGGTGGGATTCAGACAGTCAGCACTGGGCAGAACTGGTTGCTAAAATGGCACTTGTCAACGGGGTTCTTTCTATGGGGGTCGGCTGGGCAGCCACTCACTGTGGAAATCACAAATTGACATTCCTTACTCT
This sequence comes from Saccopteryx bilineata, assembly GCF_036850765.1. Lineage (NCBI taxonomy): Eukaryota > Metazoa > Chordata > Mammalia > Chiroptera > Emballonuridae > Saccopteryx > Saccopteryx bilineata. The sequence goes on from NC_089502.1 coordinate 53,052,783, forward strand.
TTTTTAATGTTCCTCTGTGCAACAGCACATTCTAATCGCCCATAGTCATGTTAATTCCATCCATAGGTGAAAAAAAATTAATAGAACTATGCTTGTAATAGTTATTTATTCATTTCATAAAACTCATTATACCTTTGATAAAATACAACATTTTAATCCCCTCCCATTTTTTACTTCAGTAAACAAATATATAATGTAAAGAGAAAAAGTGTCAAACAACCAGGGGGTGACAAGCTATCTTTAGAAATATCTTAAATAATAGTTTCATTGGTTTTTGGTCAGGTACTATTTAATATTTTTATTACTATTTTAAAACTGTTATACTCTAGTTTTGTATACCTCTCTTATCATTCTTATTGAAGGATTAAATGTATGAAATAATAAGCTACATTTTGGTATATTGTCTTTTTTTTTTTTGTATTTTTCTGAAGTTGGAAACGGGGAGGCAGTCAGACAGACTCCTGCATGCACCCGACCAGGATCCACCCGGCACGCCCACCAGGGGGTGATGCTCTGCCCATCTGGGCGTCGCTCTGTTGCAACCAGAGCCATTCTAGCCCCTGAGGCAGAAGCCACAGAGCCATCCTCAGCACCCTGGCCAACTTTGCTCAATGGAGCCTTGGCTGTGGCAGGGGAAGAGAGAGACAGAGAGAAAGGAGAGGGGGAGAGGTGGAGAAGCAAATGGGAGCTTGTCCTGTGTGCCCTGGCCGGGAATCGAACCTGGGACTCCTGCATGCAAGGATGACGCTCTACCACTGAGCCAACTGGCCAGGGCCGGTATATCATCTTTTCATACTTCACACAGTCATTAGGGCAGAGAACTGGTTGTTAAATGATTTGAATCCCACCATTGAGTGAGAGGGATTTAAAGTGAGTAAAGTATGGCTTATATAAAAAACAGAAGATTTGATCTTATATTGTACTACATTTTCTTTAAAACTCAAAATTTAGACAGTTATTATCTGAAAGTAACCTAAAAAACTGTGACTGTTAAGCCTAATCCGGAGAGACCCGAAACATTGAAGACATGAACAAAGTCCGTCGATTACACATCAAAGCTTTATTGTCTAGCTTGGCCAAGCATTGGCAACTCTGACAGAGGTCTGAGGGAGAGCGCCCGCCGGCCCTTTGTTCTACTTAGTTTTTATAGTTTTGTAAGTGGGAAGTACAGAAGCAAAAATTGTAATTAGGAGCCCCTTACCACTATTGGTTATAGTCATATGTCCTTTAACATGATAGGACCAGGTTCAATTTGCAAGCCATACATTATTTTGGAGAAAACAAAATTTATAAGTCAACACAATGGTAGAAAAATGTCTCTTTGCATATTAAAAAGCATTCCTATATTATCCAGTGTTTATCTGCTATCTCTCTGTCCAGAGTCACACATATTAACCACATGCATTTACATAGGAGAGGTAGTTTCTGTGGGGACAAATGCCTGCAAGTGGTTCATTGCTATAAGAAAAGGTTTAGCCTGATCTGTGGTGGTGCAGTGGATAAAGCGTCGACCTGGAAATGCTGAGGTTGCCAGTTCGAAACCCTGAGCTTGCCTGGTCAAGGCACATATGGGAGTTGATACTTCCAGCTCCTCCCCCCTGTCTCTCTCTCCTCTCTCTCTCTGTCTCTCTCTCTCCCTCTCTCTCTCCTCTCTAAAATTAATAAATAAAAATTAAAATTAAAAAAAAGAAAAGGTTTATTTTGGCTTTTCTCTCCCTCTACCTGGCTAGCCATTCATCCCTTTCCCCACAGGGTTGGTGGAATGTCTGGGAATCCATGTTTTCCTCCCCTTTGCATTTACAATACAATGCCAACGGTCATCCTGGTCATGCCAGTCACACAGTATAGAGATTATTTCTCACAATTTCTCTGCACACCTTACCCCAAATTAATAAAATGTTCTTCAAGCCTCCCAAAATATTAATATTAATTCTGTAGCTTTTGGTACTTTACAACACCTGCGGGTGAGATGGCGCGGTGGCTCCTCAGTGACTATCTCAATTTGTCATCAACAAGCAAAGGAGATAGATTAGACTGAGTGTGTATAAAAGCACTGGTGCAAGAGAGATGAGTGTTTTTCATAATTTTACTCCATGAAGGTTAATCTGTTTAGTAAAGTAGTTTAAAATACATATTCCCTTTTCCAACACTTCAACTCTTGAATATATTTCTTCTAAGTTCTCTTCACTACTGCTCCATAGCTTAGATATAGCATTGCAAAACTTTAGAGGGAGGAGAGAGAGTGGAGGAGGGAGGAAGAAAGATAGAGAGAGACAGAAATTCACCTCCAAATGAACTTATTTTTTTTCTTTCCATAAGCAACATTGGATGTTAGAAGGAAGTAGAGAAAGTTTTTCAAAAATCCATGGAAAATATTTTATTTTATAACATTATACTCAAAGTGTCCATTTGAAGAATAGAAAAAAGCCATGTCAAAACTCAGAGCAGGCCCTGGCCGGTTGGTTCAATGGTAGAGTGTCGGCCTGGCGTGCAGGAGTCCCAGGTTCGATTTCCGGCCAGGGCACACAGGAAAAGTGCCCATCTGTTTCTCCACCCCTCCCCCTCTCCTTCCTCTCTGTCTCTCTCCTCCCCTCCTGCAGCCAAGGCTCCATTGGAGCAAAGATGGCCCGGGCGCTGGGGATGGCTCCATGGCCTCTGCCTCAGGTGCTAGAATGGCTCTGGTTGCAACAGAGCAGCGGCCCAAATGGGCAGAGCATCGCCCCCTGGTGGGCATGCTGGTGGATCCAGGTCAGGTGCATGGGGGAGTCTGTCTGACTGCCTCCCTGTTTCCAGCTTCAGAAAAATACAAAAACAAACAAACAAACAAAAAAAAACTCAGAGCAGTTACATTGCACAAACTTTTTCTTACTTGCCATTTTTTTTATTTTTATAAAACTTTTCATGGTATGAACATGGAAACTAAGAATCTCCTAAGATTTTTAAATAAATAAATTGCAATTTCACAGTATGCTCATTTTGAAGTATTTATAATTAATGGGAAGCTTAACACAATAATATCCCAGATAAGAAAGAGTGCGTTAATTCTGCAGGAAGTCAGCAATTAAAATGCTAAACCTGAACAATTGGTTACTGGCCATTTCCTTATATATTTCAAGTAAAAGATGGAGAATACAAATGCAAACAAAAGTGAATATAAAATTTATCTTCTCCAAATACAGCTCTAGTTTATATAGGTCTTGAGGTTTACTCATGACATCAACAAAAACTAATGCAGTCAGGGTATTAGTCCTCTCCTGCACTGTAAAAAAAAATAGCATATATAATTTTAATTGGAAAAAGTAAATGGTAATTTGCATGCAAAAAGAAAACTAGGCTCACATTGTACTATTTACATTTGTTCTACTCACCGGTGAAATTTTAAATGTTTCTTTTCATTAGATAATTAAAAATAAAACATTTTTAAAGAATGCATTTTAACGCATCCATACTGTGGAGAGGTAACTTTGAATTTAGAAGCACTCTCTAGAGCAAAACTAACCTAACTTTGCATGGGCCAACTAGCTTATCACTTAGATCAAATAAATAAATAAATAGATCTTTAATAGTAACCATAGATAGCTCCATTATAGTTTATCATAGCAAAAATAGCTTCTCCTGTAGGTAATCTTTGCTCATTATACTGTATCAGAACTGAATCAGTTATAATTCTATAACCACGAGAAAAGTCTAGAATTTCATTAACATTGACTTTGAATAGAAGATTTATTATGTTAATAGGTGTTATTCTACCTGAACTATGACATCATTTTGGATCAGGCGTAAATCTCTCCTCAGGAAAACTTCCCATATTATGCTTTCCAAAATCAAACTTGCCAACAGTGACCAAAATTCACAAAAGAACAATAATTTCTCTAATCATCCAATGGGCTCCTAAATTCCTTACCAGGAGATCTAAAATTATCAAGAAGGCTAGAGCCGTCCTTTGAAGTTTCCCTGAAGTTTTCCTCTTAGAGCCACCCAAAGTCTTCATCAAAAGGGCATTAAAGGCTCTGGCTGGTTGGCTCAGAGGTAGAGAATTGGCCCAGCGTGTGGAAGTCCTGGGTTTGATTCCAGCCAGGGCACACAGGAGAGGCACCCATCTGCTTCTCCACCCCTCCCCCACTCCTTTCCCTCTATCTCTCTCTTCCCCTACCGCAGCCAAGGCTCCAGTAGAGCAAAGTTGGCTCAGGTGCTGAGGATGACTCCATGGCCTCTGCCTCAGGTGCTAGAATGGCTCAGGTGGCAATGGAGCAATGCCTCAGATGGCCAGAGTATCGCCCCCTAGTGGGCTTTCAGGTAGATCCCAGTTAGGGCACATGTGGGAGTCTGTCTCTCTGACTCCCTGCTTCTCACTTCAGAAAAAATATTAAAAAAGGGGGGTCCATTTAAAATCTTTGTACTGGAGGTGTTAAGTCTTCATCTGGGAGGTTCCTGAAATCCTTATAGGATGGGTACCAGAACTCTTCCTCTAAGGGCTGCCTGAAATACTCCTGGGGTGGCTGCCTAAAGTTGTCCTCAGGAGGAGACCTGAAATACCAGGAAGAGACCTGAAATTCCCCACTGGAGAATGACTGAAATCCTCTTCTGAGAGCCATCTGAAATCCTGCTGTTTTTCACAGACAAATATTATCTAGGTGCCTATTTACAGCTCTGGCGCTCTGTGCTGAGGAGCTGGGCTTGGGGTTTGTGCCCCACAGTCTCCGGGAGAACACCCTCACAGCTGAGATATTACTCAGAAACCTCAACCACAGCTCCTGGGAGCTGGGCCAGCCCTTTTTGCATCTCCTCCCTTCCTACTAGAATTGATGTTGATTTTTCTGTTAATCCTTTCTTATAAGACTCCTCATTTCATTTTGAATTGATTATTCAGGATTCTTATTCTTAAATTTAGTTGTAACTCCAATTTGGTCATGGAAGAAGGTGAGTGCAACATCCTCCTACTCTGCCTTCATCTTACATCCCCCCCAAATTATTTTCAGTTAGTCCCTTAAATATGACCTAGTGAATATAAACTGAGGAAAAATAGAGCTACAATACATTGGTTGGACTAATATCCTTATTCAGTCTTACTTGGTTTCATGAAAATAACTAAGAATAAGCATTTGGGTGGTAGTCTTGTTGAAGTAATATAATGTTATAGTAATTAAATATATAGAAATATAAAAAATATGGAAGATATATAAAAATAATTAAGATGTAAAATTAAGGAAATTAAATAAAGTTATGCCATCTGGATAGGAATTAATATAGTGTGTGCAGATGTAATAAACAGACTCTGACTTTCTAGCAGGGCCCACTAAGTGTGTGTGTTTGAAGTTATACATAGATAAGAAATGGCTTAATGTCATAACTCTATAATGTGATAAACAGACTGACTTTGGAGCAGGGCCCAGTTAGTGTGTGTGTGTGAAGTTATACAGAGATAAGAAGCGGCTTGATGTCATAACTTTGTAAGTTAACATAAACAAGAAGCTTCCCTAGGAACATTTTTAAAAGTAGTTTGATGTAACATTTCAGTAGATTAATATAAAAGGAGTTTCCTTGGAGGAATTCCCAAAAAGGTTGTTTGAGATGATAATCTTGTAGATTGACACCTGTTAGAAGGCATTGGCCAGAAAAGTAACCAAAGCTGGGGGGCCCCCTGGTGAGGTAGTCGCCCAGACTCCAACGTGACCGTGTACTGACTCCATGCTACTCTTAGCTCTGACCAAAGATAGCCAAGAGGAGCACACCGACAGATCCCCTTAAGCTGTATCCAGGCACGCTAAATGGATTTGTGAGTAAAAATTGCCTCTGTGATTCTTGCAACTAACTTTGTGTGTCGGTCTCATGCTTTTCCTCAGGTGGCAGTTAGTGTCAGCACTGATTAGTAGCATCCTCATAGCCACCTCAAGAGTAGTCTCAAAGAGGCTGCCAGCCCTGCTGAGAAGCAGGAGTGTCAAATCAGGGACGGGGAAGTCAAATCAAGGACACCTGATCGACGTAGAGTTTGGGTTCTACTGGGACAACTCTATAAAAATAAATTTTAAAAGAACTTTGTAGAATATGTTACATTTACATTTGTGTGATTTTACAGAAGAAAACCATTTTGATTTGCAAGGTCAGAACGTAAAGTAATTGTCAGAGCAGCAATTGGAGTGATTAATAAAAATGTTTTTTTTTCTAAATTTGTTTATATTTTAATGCTTTAAAATATATACCATCATAGCTCAGGCTAGATAGCTCGGATGGTTAGAATACTGTCCAGAAGCACCAGAGGTCACCAGTTAGATCCTTGGTCAAGGCACATTTATGAACACCTCGATGTTCCTGTCTCTCTCTCTTTCTCTCTCTTCCTCTCTCACTAAAATCAATAAAATAAACATTTTTTTAAAAACACAGACCATTATATTTAGAAGCTGAAAAAGTGTTATTTAGATCACTCTTCTACAGATATTTACAAAAATTAACAGTAACAAAGAATACTTTTTTTAAAATTTAGCAGTTCCTATCAACATTTCTAAAGTATTACTTTAATAGATTCCATTTACCATATTTTTTGCTCCATAAGATACACTTTTTCCCCAAAAAAGTGGAGGGGAAAATGCCCATTCATCTTATGGAGTGAAAAATAAAGTATTTTATTAAATATTTTAATGCACCATTTGGTTCAGAATATTTTTTTTCTTATTTTCCTCCTTAAAATCTTAGATATGTCTTATGGTCAGGTGCATCTTATGGAGCAAAAAATACAGTAGTTGGTAATAAATACAAATATAAATATTAAATATTGTGGCATAATTTTAGAGCAATGATTTTCAAATAAAAAGTTATAAAAATATTCTCTGTAAGATTAATTTAGGGGTCATGACCAGAGAGGGTTTTTTTAAATAAAATTGAATAAAATAGAATACAATAAAAATATTACAGTTCACTTGCAAGTTTCATAAACTTTTACTCCAGTTAGATAGATAAAGAAACAAACACATTAAGTATTTGGTGTTTCACAGTCCATACTCTATTTCTTGCTGTGGGTTCTGGTCAAGATAGTTGAAATCTACTTTTTTCAAAGACAGTAAAATTTTACATATTATAGAAGATCTGGGGTTCTCTCTGTGTTTGTGTGTATGTGTGTGTGTATGTGTGTGTATAAACAAATATATACCTATTATTTTATAGTAGTATTGTATCTATATATCTTTGGTTCTAAAAAATGTTCCATAAAAGATACAAATAAGAAAATCATTTCTAATATATATATATAAATCTATAATTTTATTCTAGAGATTTACTTTTAGTATTTATTTTTAAACACACAGCAGATGCCTTACTGCCGGTTGCTCAGTGTCTGCTAGTGCTCCATGTGGTGATTATTATAGTACACACTGCGCAACCAGTCAGCTGGAGAACACTGGCAAAGAAATGGGTACTTCATGAATAAACATTTGCTTAAAGATCTTATTATGTGTGACCACTTTTTACAGCCACTATATTTAGTTCTTTCTTGTAAATTGAACAAAACCAATGTGAAAAGTGCAAGATCATTTGTGTTTATAGATGCTAAAATTTATGTAGCTATGGCACATATTTGTATGATGGTGTTATCAGAATATTCTAAGATGGGAATGATATTACATTCCACTTAGGTTTGTAGCTATCATTTTTTCTAGGTCAAATCTTCAGGCTACTAAAGCAAAGAATTAAAAAGTAAACAAGTAAATGAAAATAAAGAAGTCACTGGTAAAGCTATAACTGTCTTAAAATACTTCTACTCTTGAACAAGTTTCTGAAGGTTAAATTTTATTGGCGAGAAAACTGCTTTGTATTATATTGATTTTGAGTGACTTTCAACAAGGTGACACCTACAGATGCTTGCAGGAAGGAGAAAGTACAATTTAGGATTGCACACGAGATAAGTACATTTATATTCATGAACAAATTTATTTTTTTCTTTACATAATGATGAGAATTTTGAATATCTTTTCAATAAGAAATGAACTAGCATTATAGGCATGATTAAATACTACTAAAAATGGCTTTTAATTTGTTTCAATCTAGTTTCTCAAAGTAATTTCTAAAGATCTTGAATTTCAGCATTTACTAGTGATTGTTTTTTCTTTTTTTGTTAAATTTATTGGGGTGACATTGGTTAATAAAATTATATAGTTTTCAGATGTTTTCCTTTAACTTGGTATTACATTCCTGATCTTTTGCTTTTTCATCTTTTTATTTTATTTCAATTGTGGAGGATGTATTATCATTTTAGTACATTTTTCCCTCATGTACTCAAATTGTCTCTTTCTATACTCCAGTAATAATAAGTATAGATTTTCTAAGACTATTTCATATCTAATTATTTTAACTGATGGATTAGAAGCTAAAAAGAAAGTAAAGAAAAACATTTTTTAAATAAAGCATTGCTAACAAAAAGAATGAAATACCTAGAAATAAAACAAAGGATTTAAGGGACCTATACACTTAAAAATATAAAAAGATTACTAAAAGAGATTGAAGAAGAAACAAAGAAATTGAAAGATATTCCATGTTCATGTTTTGAAAGAATAACACAATTAAAATGACCCTACCACCCAAAGCAATATACAGATTTATTGGCATTTGTTATATCTAGAAAACAAAAAGGTATAAAAATCAGTAATATTTTGAACAGTCATAAGAATAATTATCCTCAGTTGAATCAGTCTAATATAATCAGTTTTTGTGTATCCTGATTATTTGCCATTATTTTCATGAATCTAGTTATTCCTTACATTTCTATAAGTCTACATCTAGTTCAGAGCTATGGCCCGTATAAAGTCAGTAGCCACGACCACCATGACAGCAGCCTGGCCCATGCAGGTTCACATTTGATTCAGACAAATGGTAATAAAATAACGGAGCCAAGAACTGGTGGGCTATTCCTTTAATCCTAGCTTGCACCTGGCAGGCAAGAAATACACACAGTGGGAAAATACTTCCCTTTCTATTCAGGATTCCCAAAGCCACTGACTTATCTGAGTTTCCTAGAATCAAAGGTTTCTACCTCACCAGACTTATTCACCTCTGTTCCCCATCTCCTCTCTGCACAAATAATGCACTAACTGTCTTCTCCTTCAGCACTCCACCATCTTGGCTGTCTTTCCTCTTCTTCACGTGGCCTTTCTCTGCTCTCCTCCAGCATGGGCTCCTCTGCCTAATTTTATAGTATAGAAATCAAAACCTTTAAGCCAATATACAAACAAAGAAGTCTCTGATACAGAGTCACTTATCTGAGGCATAATGAGATTCCTCAAGAGAGTGGGAAAGACTTAGTCCTAAAACTTAACACTCAGACCTGACCAGGTGGTGGTGCAGTGGATAGAGTGTTGGACTGGGATGCGGAGGACCCAGGTTCAAGACCCTGAGGTAGCCAGCTTGAGCGCAGGCTCATCTGGTTTGAGCAAAAGATCACCAGCTTGGACCCAAGGTCGCTGGCTTGAGCAAGGGGTTACTCACTCTGCTGAAGGCCCGCGGTCAAGGCACATATGAGAAAGCAATCAATGAACAACTAAGGTGCCACAGCAAAAAAAAAAACTAATGATTGATGCTTCTCATCTCTCTCTGTTCCTGTCTGTCTGTCCCTATCTATCCCTCTCTCTGACTCTCTCTCTGTCTCTGTAAAAAATAAAAAACAACTTAACACTCAGGCTATAATAACCCTGACTGCTTAAAGCCTGTCCCCCACACCCAGTGCGAACTACAGTTTGTCCGTAAAGTCATGGTGCACTTTTGACCGTAACAGGAAAGCAATAAAAGACGATAGAAACGTGAAATCTGCACCAAATAAAATAAAAATTCCCCCAGTTTTATACCTATTTAGTGCAGTTTGATGTGGGCTCGCGCACAGACTTTTTAGGGTTCCTTAGGTAGCTATCCCGTATAGCCTCTACAGACTCGTCACTGATTGATGGCCTGGCCTACCAGAACGAGGTTTCTCCACCAAACTGCCGGTTTCTTTCAACTGCTTATCCCACCGAGTAATGTTATTCCTATGTGGTGGCGCTTTGTTATAAATGAGCCGATATGATATTCACATTGCACTTTGGTCACAGATTCGAATTTAGTGAGCCACAGAGCACACTGAACTTTCCTCTGTACTGTCCACATCTCAACTGGCATGGCCATGGGCTGCTCTGTTGTATACACGATGTTATGTCATCATATGCACATGCGCACATGCTGCCACATCATCCTACAGAAATTGGGAGGGTTTTCCTTTTATTTGGTGCAGATTTCACATTTCTATCATCTTTTGTTGCTTTCCTGTGACCTGTCAAAAGTGCACCATGACTTTACGGACACACTGTAATAAGCGAGCAAACATATACATCATATTTGCAAACTTATTTGACCACAGCCTTTTTAGAAATCTATAATTTAGAGTTCTTTTTATGAATCTTTCTAAAGAGGTAACATATATGCAAATGCATCCCATAAATGAGAATCTTAAAATAGTATAGTTTTGAAAGGCAGAAACCACCGACCAAACTGAAAATATGAGGCTAGTGTGTTCCAAAAGGAAAATTTATTTTAAAAGCACCTGGGTTCAGGCAGGCTGAGACCAGCAAAGGATGTCAGCCCAGAGGAATGGATAGGACAAGGTTTATATGGATTAGTTAAAAGGCCTTGAGCAAAGGTAGCTGACATTGCTGCATCTGACTCAACCATCCCTCATCAGCTTCCAGCTATAAGGGAGGTCTGAGCCAGATTATTGAGTAAACAAGTCCTTCTTTCTCCTTCAGGCCTGCATTGTTCTTAAGATGGTGGTTGAGTAAACATTTTATCTATCAGGTTATAGATCTGCAATTGGAAAAGAACTTTGCTCTTCTGTAAGATATAACATTTTAAGATAACAATTAAAATGACAAATAAAAGTATATCAGAACTTTGCACAGTCTTGAAGTAAATTTAACACTTGTCTAAAAAAATCAATGTTTCAGTATTTTATGTTATTTCAAAGTATTTAGATATTCAATAACTTTTATCAAAAATCAAAGGAACAGTGGATGAGGGTTCCTTTATTTTATTTTTAATTTTTTTGTATTTTTCTGAAGCTGGAAACGGGGAGAGACAGTCAGACAGACTCCCGCATGTGCCTGACCAGGATCCACCCGGCACGCCCACCAGGGGCGAAGCTCTGCCCACCAGGGGGTGTTGCTCTGCCCCTCCGGGGCGTCGCTCTGCCGTGACCAGAGCCACTCTAGCACCTGGGGCAGTGGCCAAGGAGCCATCCCCAGCGCCCGGGCCATCCTTGCTCCAATGGAGTCTCGGCTATGGGAGGGGAAGAGAGAGACAGAGAGGAAGGAGGGGGTTGGAGAAGCAAATGGGCGCTTCTCCTATGTGCCCTGGCCGGGAATCAAACCCGGGTCCCCCGCATGCCAGGCCGACGCTCTACCGCTGAGCCAACCGGCCAGGGCTGAGGGTTCCTTTTTCTCCACAACCTCTCCAACATTTGCTATTACCTGTCTTGTTAATAATAGCTAATCTAACAGGTGTGAGGTGGAATCTCATTGCAGTTTTGATTTGCATTTCTCTAATAACTAAAGAAGATGAGCATCTTTTCATATATCTGTTGGCCATTTGTATTTCTTCCTGGGAGAGACATTGATAAGAGTGTGGTGGTTATGGGGGGAGGGGGGAGAGGGAGAGGGAAGGGGGAAGGGGGAGGGGCACAAAGAGAACTAGATAGAAGGTAACAGAGGACAATCTGACTTTGGGTGATGGGTATGCAACATAATTGAACGACAAGATAAACTGGACATGTTATCTTTGAATATATGTATCCTGATTTACTGATGTCACCCTGTAAAGCCAGAAGGCAGGGCCAGGGCCACTATCACAGCAGCCTGGCCCATGCAGGTTCGCATTGGATTCGGACAGTCGGTAAAGAAACAACGGAGCCAAAAACTGATGGGCTGTCATCTTTAATTCTAGCTTGTACCCGGCGGGCAAGTAAAAACATACACTGGGCTCCAAAACCCAGTCACATTCAGTGATCACAAAGCCACTGACTTAACCGAGTTTCCTAGAATCAAAGGTTTCTAGCTCACCAGCCTTATTCACCTCTGTTCCCCATCTCCTTCCTTATCCCAGATACAAACTCTACACAAACTGGCATCTCACTCAGCACTCCACCATCTTGGATGCTTCTCCTGGCCTACTCCACGTGGCTTCCTTCCACTGCTGGCTCTACTCTCTCTGCTCTCATGCTAATCATCCCAGGAACCAAGAGCACAAACTCCCGGTTCTGCCCCTACTTTATACTGTAGCTTCACAACCTCTACTCTAATATACAAAGTAGGGAAGTCCCTAATACAAAGTCACTTCTCTGAGGCATGATTGGATTGTACCACCCCACATCAAAAAGGGTGGGAAAGGCTTAATCCCAAAACCAAGCCCCAGGCTACAACGATTCTCAACACACATTAATATTACCTGGGCAACGGCCTCTTTAACAAAGTGAGCATAATACATTTTATCTGCCCAACACACCCCATTAAAAATAAATAAATAAATAATATTTGCATTTATAGTCTTTAATTCTAGCTTGCACCCAGCGGGCAAGTAAAAATACACACTGGGCTCCAAAACCCACTCACATTCAGTGCTCACAAAGCCACTGACTTATCCGAGCTTCCTAGAATCAAAGGTTTCTAGCTCACCAACCTTATTCTCCTCAGTTCCCCATCTCCTTCCTTATCCCAGATACAAACACTACACAAACTGGTATCTCACTCAGCACTCTGCCATCTTGGCTGCGTCTCCTGTCCACAAGGCCTCTTTCTGCTCTCTGCTCTGCTCCCTCTGCTCTCTCATGCTAATCATCCCAGGAACCAAGAGAGCAAATTCTCGTTCTGCCCCCATTTTATAGTGTAGATTCAAAACCTTTAATCCAATATACAAAATAGGGAAGTCTCTAATACAAAGTCACTTCTCTGAGGCATGACTGGATTGTACCGTCCCACATCAAAAAGGGTGGGAAAGGCTTAATCCCAAAACCAAGCCCCAGGCTACAACGATCCTGCCTGCCCCCAACACACATTAATATCACCTGGGCAAAAGCCTCCACGTGGGCAGCGTTATCTTTTACAAAGTGAGCATAATACATTTTATCTGCCCAACAGGGTGACTGAAGACCTCTTGTCTGACTCTCTTTCTACGGAGGTTTTCTCCTCTTGAAACTGTGACTAAAGGCAGGGATTCCCCTTCTTTCACCAGTCTCTTCTACTGTGGGCTCCTCCCAGTCCAAACCGTCCAGCCAGACTCCCCTCGGAACATGGGCTCCTCCCAATCTCAGGCCTCAAAGACTACTCCTGTACTCCTTCCGGACTCACTCCACCCTCTGAAGTTCACAGTTTGGGAGGTTTCTACTCTGAGCGGCCTACTTCTACGGACTTCCTCAAAAGTTTACGCACTGCTGGGCAGATAACATATATTATGCTCACTTTGTTAAAGATGGCGCTGCCCACATGGAAGTTGCTGCCCAGGTGATATTAATGTGTGTTGGGGGCGGGCTGTGGGCAGGCAGGATCCTTGTAGTCTGGGGCTTGGTTTTAGGACTAAGCCTTTCCCATCCTTTTTGATGTGGGATGGTTCAATCTCATCATGCCCCAGATAAGTGACCTTGTATGATATTAGACACTTCCTTATTTTGTATATTGGCTTAAAGGTTTGGATTTCTACACTATAAAATGGGGGCAGAACGGGAGCTTGCTCTCTTGGTTCCTAAGATTATCATTAGAGGAGAGAGCAGAGAGGAAAGCAGAGAAAGGCCATGTGGAGGAGGCCAGGAGAAGCAGCCAAGATGGTGGAGTGTTGAGTCAGAAGCCAGTTTGTTTAGAGTTTGTACAGGGAGAAGGAAGGAGATGGGGAACAGAGGTGAATAAGTCTGGTGAGCTAGAAACCTTTGATTCTAGGAAACTCGGATAAGTCAGTAGCTTTGTGAGCACTGAATGTGAGTGGGTTTTGGAGCCCAGTGTGTGTTTTTACTTGCCTGCCAGGTGCAAGCTAGGATTAAAGATGATGGCCCACCAGTTTTTGGCTCCGTTGTTTCTTTACCGACTGTCCAAATCCAATACGAACCTGCATGGGCTGGGCGGCTGTGATAGAGGCCCTGGCTACTGGCTTTATAGGTGCCTAGCCAGGTTGCTTTCTACTACTATTACAATATCCTAAGAGATCTTGACAATTTCTGCCACCAGATGGGGAGGGCATCAGAAATTCCTTACGTGAAGGCTTTATTCTCCCTTCTCTCCTGTCCTTAATTTTTGTGCCACTTGTTCTACACACAAGCCATATTTGGCCAAAGAAACCTCACCTAAAGCCTCCGCTCTTTATCTTTCCTTCTCCATGGACTCCCAATTCTCTCCCCCTCCTGCCTGACCCCCGGGCACACCCCTCTCTCGGGACCCCTCTCTGGTCCCCTCACTTCGCAAAGTCCTGTTTCTCATTCACTTGCAAATACCAAACTCCCTTTTTCCTTCCCTGCTGGCCAGGGGCACCTTCCTTCTCCACTGTATTCTTAAACAGCCTCACACCTGTTTGGGCTGGTACTAGCTCAGAATTTAGCAGCATGCAATCTCAAAACTAGTACTTGTAAGGTCGGTGGATGAGGGATGGTCAAGTGGGGAACTCAGACCCGCCCACTTTGGCTAGGACCGCCCACAATCAAGCCCTCCAAAGGAAGCTTCCCAGGAACCATTTGGAAAGAAGTGATCATCTGCCAGCCAGTGAAATTTCACCACGTCATAGTAGCTCCATTTCCCTAGAGGGACCCTTTAAATATCTCCCGTGCGGTTTAATCCGTGCAACTTCCCTAGCCTTCATCTCCTCCATCTTTCTTTCCTCGGGGTCAGGGAACCTTGCCAGGTGGGATGTGTGCTCTGTACTCAATAAAGCCATTTATTATACCACACTTTGCGGCTCTGGCCCATTCCTTCCTTCTTGGCAGGGAAAAATACCTTACATTTTGGTGCCGAAAACCCGGAAGGAGTTAGAAGTCCTCAAGGACCACTCCTTTATTCTCCCCTCTGAGAAAGAACCAGGAGAAAGAACCAGGATCTCCAACTTCAACCCACTTCGGCACACGGTGTGGTAAGTCCCCTGCCTCCAGCTTTCCTCTCAGTTCTTTCCTCCAAGACGCCCTGTCCGAAACCGTAGCTACGTCAGGGAATTCTTTTCCGTTCCGAGTGAGCGTGTGCTTGTGGAGACCTCCCCAAACACATCCACTTTTGTCCGTGGCTGATCCTTGAGTTTTTAGGATGCTAATGCTCAGGTCTGACCACTCCGAGAACTGAGGGCAGCTGTGAGCGCACAGGAATCTCCCTCTCTAAGGAAGAAGAAACTGTTCTTCTTCTCTGCTGTGGCCAGGCCAAAGAACCCACTCAATTAGCCTCCTGAAGGGACTTTCCGTGTTAACACCCTCACCAATTTAACTATCGCCAAAAAAGCTGGGAACTGATTGGAGATCTCTTACATTCATGGCCTCTAATTATTTGTGCACCTGTCCTTAATCTCTGTGCTGCCTGTTCCACCATGCAGGCCTTTTTCTGGCCAGAGAAACCTGACCTAAAACCTCTATTCCTAATCTTTCCTTCTCTGTGGACTCCAAACTCTCTCTCCCCTCCCTTCGCAAAAACCTGTTTCTTATTCGCCATCTACTACCTTCTCTTTCTCCTCCCCTGCTGGCCAGGGGCCCCTCCCTTCACTGTGTTCTCTAGTCCCCCCTACATCAGGCCTTTCTCAGCCTGGCATTGGCTCTTACACTGGTTTTCAGGAAGTCCAACCCCAATTTTCTTGCAGGAAGTTCCTGCCCTGTCCTGCCTTTGGCTTTAGCGTTTCCTGCAGGATCTGGGTGCCGCACTCCGCACGAGCCCCCATCTTCTTATTCCCAAACCCCCAAACCCCTATCTGGAACCTGTGAACATGGCATTTAAAATTTTTAATGGTCCCAACTAGTAGAAACAGGCCTGTTTGCCAGGCCCCCATGCAGCAGAAGGTAACGCTCCAAACCCAAACTCTTGTGGCAACCCTGAGACCAGCAGAGCCACCAGGATCTTGCTTTAAGTGTGGCAAGCAGGACCACTGGCCCCAGCAGGGCCCCTTCCCGTGGCTGTCCACTGAGCCCTGCCCTGACTGCAAGCAGCCCAGTCACTGGCGAAGTGATTGCCCCTTTGGGCAACAAGTTTTTTCCTCAGCGCCTCTACGTGGAGGACAAGCCGCCCAAATGGATGGCCAATCCAGCCAGGTGGGTACATCACTCGAACTCCTAGGACACGGCCTGGACTCAGAGAACCCAGGGTTCTGCAACAAGTGAGTAAGTCCATCTCATTTCTTGTGGACATGGGGACTGCCTTCTCTGTTTTTGCCTTCATACTCTGGACCTCTAGTTCCCTCACAGGTTTCGGTTATGGGAATGGATGGGACCTCTTCCTTTCCCCTTTTTACACCACTCCTGACATGCAGTTCTGCCTCAAGCTTGCCTCCTTATAGGACCTCTGGCAGTCGGAACCACTGGACTCCATCCATCTCCAGCTCACCAAAAGGATGGACCCTGCAAATTCCCCTATTACTCCTCTCTTTTTTTAAATCCTTACAGGACCTCATCCGCAAAGTTTCTCCAATCACGGCCACACAGATATTCCTCCTGACACTCCTCGAAAGCCACCATCTTCTGATCTCCCCTTCCCCATGATGCCCCTATTCAGCAGGAAGTAGCCAGACGAATAAACGGCACCCCTTTTTCTATTTAACACAAAAGGTCAGAATGTAAGGTCAGTGGATGAGGGATGGTCACGTGGGGAACTCAGACCCGCCCACTTTGGCTAGGACCACCCACAATCAAGCCCGCCAAAGGAAGCTTCCCAGGAACCATTTGGAAAGAAGCAATTGTCTGCCAGCCAGTGAAATTTCACCACGTCATAGTAGCTCTACTTCCCTAGAGGGACCCTTTAAATATCTCCCACGCAATTTAATCCGTGCAACTTCCCTAGCCTTCATCTCCTCCATCTTTCTTTCCTTGGGGCCAGGGAACCTTGCCGAGCGGGATGTGCGCTCTGTACTCAATAAAGCCATTTATTATTCCACACTTTGTGGCTCTGGCCCATTCCTTCCTTCTCAATGGGGAAAAATACCTTACAGTACTCTCTTACAATATGTAAATAATCCACTCTTCTGCAGCTCCTCCCTGCCTGCCTCAAGGACACACAGCCACCTTTCTTAACTTCCTCACCATGAAGGGATATCATGTTTTCTCTGCTAAGGCTCAACTTCATTCTCAGTCCCTAGTCTATCTAGGCATCGTCTTAACCCCCACCACCTGAGGTCTCACCCTAGATCGAACTCAAACCCTCCGCGGTCTCCAACCACATAACACTGCATATAAAATCTTTTCTCTCCTCAGTATAATGGGATTCTTTAAATACTGGATTGCCTAATTTGCTCCTTTAGTCAAGCCCTTCAGTAAGATCTTCTGAGCATGGCTTTTAAGGTCTATAATGGCCAAGGGAGTAACAGAAAAGGCAAATAAGGCCCAAAAGAAGTCAGGAAATACCAGCATTTGGCACATGTTTTTAAAGGCTCCAGCAGCCTAAAGGGCTTCATAGAATTCTATCAGGCCCCTGATTAAAGAGTGGAAAGAATGGTCATTGAACTGAATCCTGCCAGGCTTCCTGGCCCCATCAGTTTACACATCTTTGCTGTGGAAAGAGGGACACGAGAAGGTAAGCTGCCCCCTTGCTCCATGGAGAGAAGGTTCAGTCTCTTCTAGCCCTGATTCAGCTACCTGGGAATTGCCACTGAAGGCCCAAGGACATTGTTCATGAGCCTAAGGTATTTCTTCCAAGTAGCAGATAAGCTGATCTCATTTTTTGGAAACACAAGGGCCATCTACTATGCCTTGCCTGAATATTTGAGTTTTATTTATCCCTCGAAGATTTCTACTGTGGGTATTGACAGTCTGATTTTGTTGATTTATTTAATGTATAGTATTTCTTTTGTTCCTCTTGTCTCAATGCCCCATGCCTATTATAGGCTGGGACCTGCTGCCAATTCCAGCTAGAAGCAGTGGTCACTAGGACTTAAACTCTAACTGCAAAGTGTAGAAATGTAACCACCCTTTCCCTAAGTACTTACAGGATTTACAGGTTACTCAGCAAACTGTTCAAAGACTGTCCAAGAATCAAGCTAATTTCACCCCATGAACCTCTTCCAGTTTCTAGTATACTACCCATCAATCTAAGGACCAAACGAGCTTTACAGGTAATCCCTATTCTTGTTGCTTTAAGAATTTCTATAAACATAGTTCTAGGGGCAGGGAGACTGGCCACTGCCTTGTCTTATTCTCTCTCTCTCTCTCTCTCTCTCTAGCTCAGCAAATTAGTATACATGGAATCAGTGGTTTTGCACAAACTGGGTGTCTTGACTATTGCCTTTCACTGATCCACTCACTCTCTTATTTATTTGTCTAATTTTTGGACCCTGCCTCTTATGTTTGTTCACTAGTGTCTTACAGAAGTGCATGCAGACCTTCACCAGTCAGAAAATTGAAAAACACTACCTAACCCTACACACCAACCCTGAAACCTGCCCTCGTGAAATAGAAAAATCTGGAACCCTATAAAAACACCCCTACTTCAAATAATGGTGGAAAAACTCCTTATTCTCGATGCTAGCACCAATTATAGGACCAATCCTAATTTTGTGCCTAATATTAATGCTTGTCCCTTTCTTTATAAAGTTCTTGCAGGCTCGAATGAGAGAAATCTCCAGGATTACCTACAATCAAATGCTTTTGCAACCCCTACTTCAACTGCCCCAGGGAGGGGTTCACAAAGGAGGCCCCAAAAGGAATAACAGCAGGAAGTAGCTCCAGAAGATAACTGGTCCTAGACAAACCTTCTTCCTGAACCCCATACCCTTTCCTTCCCCCCCACCTCTTTTCTTTTTTATCATACCACAGAGTTGAGAAATGATAGATATATGAAATTCCAGCTGCCCTTTTGTTCTTCCACCTGGTTGCCTGACCTCACCCTTACTTACTGGACAATCGCCCCTGAGGCAGAAGAATTCCAGAAAGCTGAAATCGTAAAACCGTAAAAGGAAACATACCAGAACATTTGACTCAGTAACCCCTCAGGCTCTCCCAAACGCTATAAAATTTGCCCCTAATTTATAACTGGTGCCCTTCTCCCTGGAGAAGTGCCTAGCAGGGTTACTTTCTTCCTTTCAATAAAGCCTGTTACTCTGGTCTTTTCGGACTCCCATGGATTCATATATATATATAGGAATGTGTATATATATATATATATATATATATATATATATATATATACACACACACACACACACACACACACACATTTCACCCTTCTGGAAAGAAGAATATGTGAGCATCACTGATTTCAATAATATCTTGCCCTATCTGGTGAAACTAGGCAGATTTTATTAGCAAAAATATACCGTATTTCCCATATATAAGTGTAAGGCCAGGAGCTGCCATTGTGGCAATTCACATGCAGGTTCCCATTGGATTCAGGCAGATGGTAAAGAAATGGCAGAGTTGGAGGATGGTAAGCCATTCTGTTTATTGGTGTTTTACCAAGACAGGCAAGCCACAAGAAAAGAATCTGCAAAACAGAAAATCTGATTTTCCCATGAAGGGCAAGGGATCAGGAATGTCCCTGCAATGATGCTAGCAGGAACCAAGAGTGCAAGCTCCCTCTCTGCCCCACTTTAGAGTATAGAAATCAAAACCTTTAATCTAATATACAAACAAGGAATTCTCTGATACAGAGTCACTTATCTGAGGCATAATGGGATTTCTCATGAGAGTGCAACACTCCACATCATGAAATCAGTCAAGGGTGTGGGGAAAAGCTTAATCTTAAAACTAAGCCTTAGGCTATAAATGACCCGGCTTGCTTACAGCCTGTCCTCCACACCCAATACAAACTATAAGCAAGTAAACATATATATCATATTTACAAACTTATTTTACCAAAAATAAGACACAATTTTTTTCAAAAAATTTGGGGTCTAAAAACTAGGTTTGTCTTATATAATGGTTGTAGAATTTTAACTTACATTTTCCACTTTTCCGCACTTGTTTTTACACTCATTGTTAAAGACAGTGATTTCTCATCAGACACAGATAAGGACAAGCTAATGGATGCTGCCAGGCAGAAAAGATATATTTTTCTCACTTTGTTAAAGATGGCACTGCCCACATGGATGGGCATCACCTAGGTGATAATATTAATTGCCTTCTTGCTTAGAAAGAGGCGTGGTTATGCTAATGTTTGTTGAGGGAGGGTTTTCACATGAAAAGTTTTTAACTAGAGAAGCTAGGAGGCCATTTTGAGAAAGAACACATTGTTCCAGAGGAGTGTGTCCACATTCTTGTAGAGGAAAAGCCCATAGTGGCAAGGCAAGGAAGTCACATGGAAGAGGCAGCCAAAATGGAAGAATGAGGAAGGAGAAGCCAATTCTTGGAGGAGAAGGAGATGGGGAACACAGGTGAATAAGACTGGTGAGGTGGAAGTCTTTGATTCTAGGAAAACTCAGGAGAGTGTATGGCCGGTAGCCTTGGCCACCATCACAACCACCTGGCCCATGCAGGTTTTTATTTGATTTGGACAGTCGGTAATGAAACAATTGAGCCAAGAACTGGTGGGCCATTACCTTTAATCTTACATTGCACCCAGCGGGAAAGAAATACTCACAGTGGAAAAACACTCCCCTTTCCATTCAGGGCTCCCAAAGCCACTGACTTATACGAGTTTTCTAGAATCAAAGGTTTCTACCTCACCAGACTTATTCACCTCTGTTCCCCATCTCCTTCTCTCAGCACAAACTCTGCACAAATTGGCCTTTCCTTCAGCACTTTTCCATCTTGGCTGCTTCTCCTGGGCTCATCCACATGGCCTCTCTCTGCTCTCCTTCCAGCATGGACTCCTCTGCCCCATTTTATAGTGTAGAAATCAAAACCTTTAATCCAATATACAAACAAGGAAGTCTCTGATACAAAGTCACTTATCTGAGGCATAATAGGATTCCTCATGAGAGTGCACCACCCCACATCACAAAATCAGTCAAGGGTGTGGGTAAAAGCTTAGTGTTAAAACCAAGCCTTAGGCTATAACCACCCTGCCTGCTTACAGCCTATCCCCCACGCCCAATGCAAACTATAAGTGAGCAAACATATATCATATTTAAAAACTTATTTGACCAACAATGAGATATCCCTGCCATTTCTACAGAAGCTTAACTCTTAGGGAGTAGGCAACTCAGCTGGGTATGGTTAGGAACAGACCAACTATTCCCAGTATCTACAAGGGCCTTAGTAATTATTCCTTTTATGTGTTGCAAAGTGATAGATATATGAATTTACCAGAACTTCCAACTACCCTTTGGTTTTTCTGCCTGGCTGCCTCACCTCACCCTTACTTACTGGACAATCGCTCCTGAGGCAGAAGTGTTCCAGGAAGCTGGTCAACCACCTCAAGAAGGAGCATTCCAGAAAGCTGAAACCATAAAACCATAAAAGAAAACATAGCAGAACTTCTGACTCAGTATCTCCTCAGGCTCTCCCAAACCCTATAAAATTCGCCTTATAGTCTGTACTGGTCCCCTTTTCCCTGGAGAAGTGCCCAGCAGGGTTCTTTTTTCCGTTCAATAAGGCCTGATACTCTGGTCTTTTTGGACTCCCATGGATTTCAACATTTGGTGCCGAAACCGGGGACAGGGTACTAACTGCCTAGATGATCCCTCTTTTAAGTTCAAACTTACAACCAGAGAAGCAATGGGCAGTGGCAGCTCATCCTGGGCTTACTCTCTGATTCTGTTTGGACATGTAATTGTAGGTTGATTGGCTGGCAGTCTAACCCTGTCCTGAACCCCTGCTGGAACAGAAAGTAAGGAGTTTCCCCCTTCCCTCCTCTGGTTGGCTTCATTTTGGCCACTTTCACTTTGGATCAATAATTGGGTGGCTTTTCTCTGACGCGCCTCACATTTTGAGGGGTTTGCCATTTTTCTGTCTCAGGAGATAGCACATTCCAAAAGTCTAAGCACTTAAGCAAATCCCACCACATTCTCTTTGAGCTCCTGCATGGGCGGTGACGACTCCTAAGTAGGATGACTCCACATTCCCAGGAAAGCTTTCTCCTTTGAGATTGTGACTGGAGGAAGAAACACCCTCTCTAGATCACTAATCTCCACAATGGGCTCTCCAGAGTCAAAGCCATCTGACCAAACCCCATTGGGATGTCTTCCAAAAAATCTTACTAAATTAGGTCTCTCTGACTTCAAGCCAAAGAAACTAATTTTCCTTTGCAACACAGCCTGGCCTCAATATAGGCTCAACAATGACTTCCATTGGCCTGAAAATGGGACATTTGATTACAATATTCTGAGGGACCTAGATAATTTTTGCCACTGGACTAGGAAAGCTTCAGAAATTCCTTAACTGCAGGCTTCCTTTTACTTTTGCTCCTGTCCTTAATTTCTGTGCCACTTGTTCTACACCCAGGCCATTTTTGGCCAAAGAAACCTCACCCAAAACCTCTGCTCCTAAGATTTCCTTCTCCACGGACTCCTAACTCTCTTCCCTCCTACCTATCCCCTGGGGGCACCCCTCTCTCAGGACCCCTCTCTGGTCCCTCTGCAAATCTCTTTCACTTGAGTCTCTTCCCTCCAGAAAGCCCCCTCCCCTCTCTTCGCTGAATCCTATTTTTCATTCACTTGCAAATACCAGTCTCTTTTTCTCTTCCCCTACTGGCCTCCCTTCTCCACTGTGTTCTTAAACCCCTCCTCCCTTTTTAAAAACAGGTGGCTCTGTCTCTTTTTCTTTTTGGACCCATTCCCCCTCCCCACCAGCTTTAGCTACAGCTAGGCCTTTCTCCCCCTCATCCTCTCCCCTCTCCTCAGAGCTCTAAATCTAAGTTTCTAAGGCCTTAAACCAATAATTGTCCTCCTCTTAAACCAAGGCTTAGTCATCCTCACAGACTCTTTCTGCAATACCTCCATCTTTCCTGTTCGATAAACTTCAGGGACTTGTCACCTCGTACAAGACTTGTGCCTAATCAATGAGGCGGTAGTTCCCCTCCATCCAGTAGTACCTAATATCTACTGGTTACTTTCACACATTCCCTCAAGCACCACTCACTTCACTGTCCTAGACCTCAAGAATGCCTTCTTTACCATTCCTTTACACCCTGACTCTTACTTTCTGTTTGCATTGCACTGACTTGGACACTAACACAGCCCAGCAACTTATGTGAACTGTCTTACACCAGGGGTTCAAAAACACCCCACACTTGTTTGGGCAAGCCATAGCTCAGGATTTAACAGCATGCAATCTCGAAACTAGTACTCTCTTACAATATGTAAATAACCTACTCCTCTGCATCCCCTCCCTGCCTGTCTCAAGGAGACACACCACCATGCTTCTTAACTTCCTAGCTGTGAAGGGATATCATGTCTTCTCTGCTAAGGCTCAACTTCACTCCTAGTCTATAGTCTATCTGGGCATCACCTTAACCCTTACCACCTGAGGTATCACCCTAAATCGAACTCAGAATCTCCGCAGTCTTCAACCACCTATGACCGCAAATCAAATCCTTTCTTTCCTCAGTCTAATAGGATTCTTTAGACACTGGATTCTCAATTTTACTCTCTTAATCAAGCCCCTCAGTTAGATCTTCTGAGCGTGGCTTTTAAGGTATATAATGGCCATGGGAGTAGCAGAAAAAGCAAATAAGGCCCAAAAGAACTTAGGAAATAGCAGCTTTTGGCATACACTCTTAAAAACTCCAGCGCCCTAAAGGGATTCATAGGATTCCATCAGGGCCCTGCTTCAAGAGTAGAAAAAAAGGTCATTGAACTGAAGCCTGCCAGGCTTCCCTGCCTTACCGCTTGACACGTCTGTGTTGTGGAAAAAGGACACGAGAAGGTAAGCTGCCCCCTTTCTCCATGAAAGGAGGGTTCAGTCTGTACTAGCCCTGCTCCAGCTACCTGTGATGTGACTTTGCCCAGCATGCTGGTAATTGCCACTGAAGGCCCAAAGATATTGTTTACAATCCTAAGGTATTTCTTCCCAGTAGCAGATAAGCTGTTCTCATTTTTTGGAAACACAAGGCCATCTACTATTCCTTGCCTGAATATTTGAGTGTTATTTATCCCTCAAAGATCTCTACTGTAGGTATTGACAGTCTGATTTTGTTTATTTATTTAATGTATAGTATCTCCTTTGTTCCTCTTGTCTCAATGCCCCATGCTTATTGTAGGCTCAGACCTGCTGCTAATTCTAGCTGGAAGCAGTGGTCACTAGGATGTAAACTCTAACTGAAAAGTATAGAAATATAACTACCCTTTCCCTAAGTACTTGCAGAATTTACAGGTTACTCAGCAAACTGTTCAGAGACTATCCAAGAGGTGCTTCCAGCAGTACATCACCCAAAGATTGACTTTCACGTGGACAGGTCCACACACCGTGATCCTGACAACTCCCACTGCTGCTAAAGTAGAAACAGCATAACACCTATATGTGTCTCCCTACTAATTGGACAGAAACCTGTACTCTAATCTATCTATCACCCCAAATATCAACCTAATCCCACCCCATGAGCCTCTTCCAGGTCCTAATACACTACCTGTTAATATAAAGACCAAACAAACTATACAGGTAATTCTTCTCCTTGTTGCTTTAAAAATTACTATACAAATAGGTCTAGGGGCAGGGGAACTGGCCACTGCCTTGTCTTATTCCCACTGTCTCTCTCTCTGAAGCCTATCGAATTCATAAACAAGGAATCAATGGTTTCATACAAACTGGGTGTCTTGACTATTGAATTTCATTGGTTCACTAATTCTTTGATTTATTTTTCTAACTTTTGGACCTTACCTCTTATGTTTGTTCACTGGTTTCTTACATAACCGCATGCAGACCTTTGCCATTCAGAAAATTTGGAAAATCTACCTAAAACTACACACAACCCTGAAACCTGCCTTCGCAAAACAGAAAAATCTGGAACCCTATAAATATATACCTACTCTGAACAATGTTCCTGTATACCCGAATGAGAGAATTCTCCAGAATTACCTACAATCAAATGCTTTGACAACCCCTACTCCAACTGGCCCGGGGGGGGGAGGTCACGAAGGAGGCCTCCCCATAGGGATAACAGCAAGAAGTAGCCCCAGAAGATGGCCAGTCCAAGACAAACCTTCCTCCTGCACCCCATACCCTTTCCTTCCCCCCCTCTTTTCCTTTCTATCATACCACAGAAGTTGAGAAATGATAGATATATGAATTTACCAGAACTTCCAACTGCCCTTTGGTTGTTCTGCCTGGCTGCCTGACCTCACCCTTAATTACTGGACAATGGCCCCTGAGGCCTCAAGAAGGAGAGTTTCAGAAAGCTGAAACCATAAGACCCTAAAAGGGAACATACCAGAACTTCTGACTCAATATCTCTTCAGGCGCTCCCAAGCCTTA
The DNA here is from genome assembly GCF_036850765.1 of Saccopteryx bilineata. Lineage (NCBI taxonomy): Eukaryota > Metazoa > Chordata > Mammalia > Chiroptera > Emballonuridae > Saccopteryx > Saccopteryx bilineata. The sequence goes on from NC_089502.1 coordinate 53,078,290, forward strand.
TAAAATTCACATTATAGTCTGTACCAGTGCCCTTCTTCCTGGATAAGTGCCCAGCAGGGTTCTTTTCTTCCTTTCAATAAAGCCTGCTACTCTGGTCTTTTCGGACTCCCATGAATTCCAACACAAAGTAACTAAACCCACAAATCCACAGGTGTTTTTAGAGGCACGTAGTCCAAATAAGTTTTTGAAAAGTTTTATTAAGGAGGAAATTTATTAAATATGTTGGCTGCATATGGCTGACACAGCACAATAGACCCAAATTGTGCAGACCCAAAAACAGTTCAGGGGATGTTTTTATACTCCTAATTATATATAGGAGGGGAGAAAACCTGACATCACAGCATAAGTTTATAGCTTTGTTTAGAGATACATACATTAATTATGTGCTTTCAGGAGGGGAGGGGTGGTTTCCATGGGAACAAAATGCCTGCAAATGATCCATCAGCCTAAGAAAAGATTTAATTTTTTTCTCCCTACACCTGGCTAGCTATTGACCCTTCCCCCATGGGTATGGGGGAAGGTCAGGGAATCCAAGTCTTCTTCCCTTTTCTGCATTTACATCACAATGGCATCTTGGTCTTATGTTAATCACACAAGCATAGAAATCACACTTACAAAAAATCTTTCTGCATGCTTAGCCCAAATTAATAAAATGTTCTTTAAATTTCCTAAAATATTAATATTAATTCTGTAGCTTTTGGCACTTTACAACATATGATGTGCACACACACAAAAAAGGAAGAAAGACCGGGCTATAGACTAAACCTGACAAGGTCAGGTGAACTTTGCACTATGGCCTTGCAAACACAGAGACCTAAAGTAACCACACAGGATGGTCTGAAATGAAAAACTTCTAACTAAAAGCAGTTTGTGGTGGATATTCATGTCCTACGGAGGTATTTTTCTTTAACAAAGGTCAATACTTACCTTAATTGAGCCTGTCCAGTTATCTTTTGCATCTACAATATGATACATGATAACATACCTTTGAAATGTAAGGATCATCTTTTTTTCCCTGCCCTGTGAGGACAGGCATCCTACCAGAGCAGGAACCAACAAACCCTTCCTTGTTGTTATTATCATTTGAAATAACTATTAACTGTCTTATTCCTGCCTTTGTAAAAGAAGTCTCAGTATATACATTTTTACTTTTTATTCAATCCTGGAGGTTTTCCCATTTTTCTTTCTCCCACCCCACTAATCTATCACCAATTTATTTCATGTAACCCCCTTAAATCTTTTCTTCTGATTCTGATGTATAAAATAAGTGGTAAAACTGCCATTTTCTAGAGCAATTTCTTAATCCATTGAGACTTTGTTTCCCAGCAATTATCAACACTCTGGCTCAAATAAATTCATAAAAAGTTCTTACAGGTTTGGAAGTTTCATATGTTGACAATGATAATTTCAACTTCTGCCTATTAGTAAGGAGAAAAGAAAACACACTGGAAACAATGTTATTCTTGCTTCTGTTTGTTTTCTCTTTTTAAATCTTATTTCAGTTTCCTAAAATCCTTAATGTGACCTAGCTTTCTATAATAAAGGCAGACACCTTCACAGAAGTTTCCCATCAGACCTTATTTAGTAACTCTGATGTTTTGTTCCCAGAACCAGTAAGTATATTAATTGGAATAGGTCAGAATAGTCAGGACCATATTCTCTAACAGTAAATTCTTTCGCAAACCCATCAGGGTCCCAAAGAAAGCCAAGAGGTTTTTCGGTAAATTCCTTAATTCTGTTTTAGTCCAAATCACAGGTTTCCCATCTACATGAGACCAGCCTTTCTGGTTTTCTATCTGAGTGTAATTTATCTGTGCTCTTCTAAAGAGCTTCTAATTTCTAATCAACGTAAACTTCCCATTTGTTTATTCAAAATTTAGAGCTGGCTTTTCTAATTTTGCATACAAAAAATTAATTTAAACATCAAAGGGCTACATTTTGTCCATCTTAAGTTAATATTAGTTCTAGTTAAATCTTCAAATTTCTGTAAGTACTTGTAGGTAAAGGATTCTTATTTATTGTATAACTGCAGGAATATTAATGGAACTGAAGTCTGGAAGTTTCCAACCTCCCATGAAAATTTTAGATTTTGTTTTGAGTTTTTTTAATTATTATTTATAAGGATATTGTATGATAGTTTGCATGTGTCTATCACCTCCTGAGTTATCTTAAACTTTACATGTCTCAGTTTCTCTGGCTTTCAAATACAACCATGAGGACTCAGACCATTAGGTAACTGTAAAGCCAGTAGCCATGGCCACAATCAGAGCCACCTGGCTCATGCATGTTCGCATTGGATTCGGATAGATAGTAATGAAACAGCGGAACAAATAACTCGTGGGCCATTAGCTTTAATCCTAGCTTGTACCCGGTGAGCAAGTAAAAACATACACTGGGCTCCAAAACCCACTCATTCAGTGCATACAAAGCTACTGAGTTATCCGAGTTTTCTAGAATCAAAGATTTCTAACCTCACCAGTCTCATTCACCTTGGTTCCCCATCTCCTTTTCTCTGCACAAACTCTGCACAAACTGGCTTCTCTCTCAGCACTCCACCATCTTGGCTGCTTCTATTCTCCTCCATGTGGCCTTACTCTGCTCTCCTCTCTAATGCTAATCTCAGGAACTGAGAGAGAGCAAGCTCCCAGTCTGCCCACTTTATAGTGTAGAAATCAAAACCTTTAATCTAATATATAAACAAGAAAAACTCTGATACAAAGTCACTTATCTGAGGCATAATGAGATTCCTCATGAGAGTGTACTGTTAGATTCAGGGAGTACTGGGGCTTCCAAAGAGTGTAACTATTGAAGGAACAAGGAGTGTTGCAAAGAGTATAACTATTGAAGGAACAGTAAGTGCTGATATGGCTCCTGTGAGGCTGAGAACAAAGAAGGTCAGAGATCCTTATCAGAAGTTTATGTTTGAAATTCGCCACTAAGCTAAAACTGGCCCTTGTTGCTATGCTGCGTGTGACCTCCCTAGCCAATAGCTAAACTGCCACATCTGCTTCTGTACTATGCTTGCTCACTTAGGATATATAAGGACCTGGCTGTAAGCTCCAGGTGCGGCTTCCATTTGCAGCTCCTTGTGGGCACGGTGTCTCCGGACATCTTGAGAGTTCGCCCCTGTGCAGGTTAAACTGGCCAATAAAGTAACATCTTAACTCCTGAAAGTCTCTGACGTTTGTTCTCATACCTGGTGGATGCTACATGTACCACCTCACATCAAAAAGGGTGGGAAAGGCTTATTCCCAAAACCAAGCCCCAGGCTACAAGGATCCTGCCTGCCCACAGCCCACCCCGGACACACATTAATATAATCACACCCATCCCAAGCAAGAAGGGCAACTAATATCATCACCTGGGCTTCCATGTGGGCAGTGCCATCTTTAACAAAGTGAGCGTAATATATTTTATCTGCTGAAACCAACTGTTGAGTAAATAAGTTTGTAAAATATGTTTTTTAGGTTTGCTCACTTATGTTTTCCATTGGCCTGAGCAGTACCATGTGTATGTTGTCTATAAAAGGTTGCAGTGCTTTCCCTCAGGGCAACAGATTGCACATTGTAGATTACCTTACAAATTGGGAGGGATCATTGTTTTGCTAATATATGCTGGAAAAGGGGAGTTTGTTGACTGTAAGACCTCTGGCTGCCACATTCCTAGCGATGCTGGTTCTCATTGAATTCAGGCGACAGTAAAGAAATAGTGGAGCCAAAAACGGGTGGGCCATTCCTTTATTAAAGTCTTGCACCAACCAATAAGCAAACAGACAGGGAAAATACTTCCCTTTCTTTCAGAGCTCCCAAAGCCCTTAGGGCTCCCAAAACTCCTCAGCTCTGGTTCCCCATTTGCGCAACTTCTCCTCTTCTGCAAAACTGGATTCTTCCTCAGCACTCTGCATTCTCTCTACTCTGCAAAACTGGCTGGGCCCACAAAAACCCCTCCTCCATCAAACATTAGGAAAACAATGGCCCTTCCCAAGCAGCCATGCAATTCACAATTTGCAATCAATTGCCCTGCTTTGAGGGTAAGCACACACATGGATGCTCAATGATATTTTTTAACAGTAAAAGTGAGCAAACTCAAAAAATACAAATTTTATAAACTCATTTGCCCAACACTTCCCAGCCTGTTTTGCAGGGAGAAGGAGTGCAGATGTGGAACTGAAACTGAGGGGCTTTGGGAGCTCCACTGAGGCTGGTAGGGCCTTTGATTCCAGGAGTGTTGGGTAGATAAAATATATATAGTATGCTTATTTTGTTAAAGATGGCACTGCCCACATGGAAGCTCATTGCCCAGGTGATATTAGCTGCCCTTATTGCTTGGGATGGTTGTGATTATATTAATGTGTGTTGGGGGAGAGCTTTGGTACCAAAAGGGAAGAGTGATTATGTTCTAGGAGAAGTCCATGCTAGAGGGGAGCAGAGAAAGGCCATGTGGAAAAGAGGAGAGGTGTCCAAGATGGTGGAGTGTTGAAGGAGAAGCCATTTGTGCAGAGAGAAGGAGATGAGGAACAGAGGTGAATAAGTCTGGTGAGGTACAAACCTTTGATTCTAGGAAACTTGGATAAGTCAGTAGCTTAGTGAGCTATGAATGAGTGGGTTTTAGAGCCCAATGTGTGTTTTTATTTGCCTGCCGGTGCAAGCTAGGACAAAGGTAATGACCCACCAGTTCTCAGCTCTGTTGTTTCATAACCATCTGTCCAAATCTAATGTGAACCTGCATGCAAATGGCCACGATGGCGGCTCCTGGCCCTACAAGGAGGAACAAGAGAAGATTTTTTAGGTTGTGGAACTGGAGATTACGTCAGGGCTTTGGGAACTCTGTATGAGAGGGAACTGGTCTTACCTGCCAGTTTGCTCATCTGCTGGTCCGAGACTTTAATAAATGGAATGGCTCACCATTTTTTGGCTCCACTGTTTTTTTTATCCTCTGCCCGAATCCAATGAGAACCTGCATGGCCACAATGGTGGCAGCCACTGGTCATACACCAACCTTTATGTATGTATCCCTGGATGAGTCAATTATTTAATTACAGTTGAGTAAAAATTTCCTATGAGGCTCCTGCACATCAAAGGAGATGCTCCCTATCTCCTCCACATAGACTGTAGTCAGTTAAGAATACCCCAAAATTTGAGCTAGAGGAAGGAAGTGTCCCTGATTTTCAAAGTTGAACAAGTTCAGGTTCTCATTTATGCAATAAAAGGTTTTGGTCTAGACTCTCAGAAAGCAATCTAATCGAGAGGCCAAAGTTAAAAACCAGTCTTTTTCTTCTCCTGTCCTAAATTATCTCAACCCTTAACTTTTAGCCTAGGTTCTTTAAACACTTAACATTTAGCTCCTTTATTTTTTTATTTTTCTGAAGTTGGAAACGGGGAGGCAGTCACACAGACTCCTGCATGCACCGACTGGGATCCACCGAGCACGCCCACCAGGGGGCGATGCTCTGCCCATCTCGGGTGTAGCTCCGTTGCAACCAGATTCATTCTAGCACCTGAGGCAGAGGCCACAGAGCCATCCTCAGTGCCTGGCCCAACTTTGCTCCAGTGGAGCCTCGGCTGCAGGAGGGGAAGAGAGAGACAGAGAGGAAGGAGAGGGGGTGGGGTGGAGAAGCAGATGGGCACCTCTCCTGTGTGCCCTGGCCAGGAATCGAACCCAGGACTCCTGAATGCCAGGCCGACACTCCATCACTGAGCCAATCGGCCAGGGCCATTTAGCTCCTTTCTTGAAGATTACATGAAAGAAAGAAAAAAAAACAGCTCAAAGAAAGTCAGTCCCTTTTCTTAGAACAAGGAGGTCTGGAAAATACAGATAAGTTCACATAAGTTCACCCAATACAAAGTGAGGAGCCAATGGCAAGCAATGTGTTGGGTAAACAAGTGTGTTTAGGTTTGCTTACTTGTATTTTGCATTGGCAAGGTGCAGATGTGTGTAGTCTGTGAAAAGCTGTGGGTGCTTGCCCTCAAGGCAGCAGATTGCAAATTGCAAATTGCCTTTATGCTTGGGAGGAGCCATTGTTTGCTACTGTTTATGGAGAAAGGATTTTTGCCCCAGCCTGTTTGGGACAAAGAGTGGAGAGAGAGAGCGCTGAGGGGCTTGGGTGCCCTAAAGTTTCAGCCCAGCCTATTTGGCTGGAGAATGCTTTGCTAGTAGGGGTCTGTGAGGAGACAGGGAACTGATCTTTCTTACCTGTTTGCTCATCCGCTGTTAAAAAACTTTAATAAATGGAATGGTCCACCATTTTCTGTCTCCACAGTTTCTTTACTGTCTGCCCAAATTCAATGCAAATCTGCATGGCCATGGCCATGGACTCTGGCTTTACACAATGGAACCCTACTGGTACCAAACATACGTCTGGGTCTGAGAGGTGGTTCTGGGTGAGCTTCCTGGGAATCATGATGTACTACATAATGAGAAGACAAATCAAAAATGAAAATTCACAAGGAAACTGGTGAAACACCTAAGAGGTATAGACAAAGAGCGGTAGGCTAGAAATAATGCTTGTAAGTAAAAGTCATGCCAGTGCTTGCTGTAGCAATGAACATTCAAATAGGCCTGTAAAGCCAATAGCCACAGCAATCATCAGAGCCACCTGGCCCATGCAGGTTCACATTAGATTTGGACAGAAGGTAATGAAACAGAGCCAAGAACTGGTGGGCCACTAGTTTAATCCTAGCTTGCATCTAGTGGGAGAGAAATACACACAGTGGGAAAACACTTCCCTTTCCATTCAGAGGTCCCAAAGCAACTGACTTATTCAAATTTCCTAGAATCAAAGGTTTTTACCTTACCAGCCTTATTCACTTCTGTTCCCCATCTCCTTCTCTCTGCACAAACTCTCCATAAACTGGCTTCTCCTTCAGCACTTCACCATCTTCGCTGCCTCTCTGTTGCAATGCTAATTTCAGGAACCTAGAGAGAGCAAGCCCCCAGTCTGACCCATTTTATAGTGTATAAATCAAAACCTTTAAGCCAATATACAAATAAGGAAGTCTCTGATACAAAGTCACTTGTCTGAGGCATAAATGGGATTCCTCATGAGAGTGCACCACCCCACATCATGCAACAGTCAAGGTTGTGGGGAAAAGCTTAGTGTTGAGAAGATTTTAAGATTAAAAGGGTGGAAAAGGCTTAGTCTTAAAACTAAGCCTTAGGCTATAAGGATCCTGCCTGCTTACAGCCTGTCCCCCACACCCAATGCAAAGTATAAGTGAGCAAACATATACATCTTATTTGCAAACTTATTTGACTCACAAGGCCCCAGGTTGGAGTCAGCATTGAGAGGAAGACTGGGTAGTAAAAAGTATAAACCTCAGAGGTGCCAAGATGTGAGGCAGATACAGAAAGAAGTATAAAAACTGTAAAGAAGCAAATCTAGCTAAAGGAGGCAAGATCCACTTAGCAAGAAGGGCAATAAGGTGATCCAAGACATGGCAGTATATATTACCAGTGATTTTAGATCAAAACACCAATTGTTACCAGCAAAATTGAAAGGTACATAGGCTCTCTAAGCTTAGGAAACAAGATCCCAATCTATGTGACAGAGAATGTTATCAAAAAGTGGACTGGGGCCTGACCAGGCGGCTGTGCAGTGAACAGAGCGTCAGACTGGGATGCGGAAAACCCAGGTTTGAGACCCCGAGGTTGCGAGTTTGAGCACAGGCTCATCTGGTTTGAGCAAAAAGCTTGCCAGCTTGGACCCAAGGTCGCTGGCTCGAGCAAGGGGTTATTCGGTCTGCTGAAGGCGCATAGTCAAGGCACATATGAGAAAGCAATCAATGAACAACTAAGGTGTCGCAATGAAGAACTAATGATTGATGCTTCTCATCTCTCCGTTCCTGTCTGTCTATCCCTGTATTTCCTTCACTCTGACTCTCTCTCTGTCTCTGTAAAAAATAAAAATAAATAAAATTAAAAAAAAAAGTAGACCGGGTCCAGGGTATGTCTGCCTTGAGCTTGCCTATACCATGTGGTTCTTGACTGCGCAGTAAAGATTTCACATGAGTCCAGCAGATTTTGAGAGTATTGTCAAGCCAGAAGCCAAGGCCAGGGCCACTCTCACAGCAGCCTGGCCCATGCAGTTTCGCATTGGATTTGGACAGTCGGTAAAGAAACAACGGAGTCAAAAACTGGTGGGCTATAGTCTTTAATTCTAGCTTGCACCCGGCGGGCAAGTAAAACATACACACTAGGCTCCAAAACCCAGTCACATTCAGTGCTCACAAAGCTACTGACTTATCCGAGTTTCCTAGAATCAAAGGTTTCTAGCTCACCAGACTTATTCACCTCTGTTCCCCATCTCCTTCCTTATCCCAGATACAAACTCTACACAAACTGGCATCTCACTCAGCACTCCGCCATCTTGGCTGCTTCTCCTGGCTTACTCCATGTGGCCTCCTTCTGCTCTCTGCTCTCTCCTCTAATGATAATCTCAGGAACCAAAAGCGCAAGCTCCTATTCTGCCCCTATTTTATAGTGTAGAAATCCAAACCTTTAATCCAATATACACAATAGGGAAGTCTCTAATACAAAGTCACCTATCTGAGTCAAGATGGGATTGTATCACCCCACATCAAAAAGGGTGGGAAAGGCTTAATCCCAAAACCAAGCCCCAGGCTACAAGGATTCTGCCTGCCTTTAACCCACCCCCAACACACATTAATATCACCTGAGCGACGGCCTCCTCATGGGCAGTGCCATCTTTAACAAAAGTGAGCATAATATATTTTATCTGCCTAACAAGTATGTTTTTTAAAGTTACAGACAGTAAAACAAGGAAGGGATTAAGATAAAAGAAGCAGCAGAAGAGAGACTAAGCAAGGTTGCTTTGGCTCCTCTCCAGAAATGTTATGTAAAAGTGAACCAAGGTGGCCCTGGCCGGTTGGCTCAGCGGTAGAGCGTCGGCCTGGTGTGCGGGGGACCTGGGTTCGATTCCCGGCCAGGGCACATAGGAGAAGCGCCCATTTGCTTCTCCACCCCCACCCCCTCCTTCCTCTCTGTCTCTATCTTCCCCTCCCGCAGCCAAGGCTCCATTGGAGCAAGGATGGCCCGGGTGCTGGGGATGGCTCCTTGGCCTCTGCCCCAGGCTCTAGAGTGGCTCTGGTCATGGCAGAGTGACCCCCCGGAGGGGCAGAGCATCACCCCCTGGTGGGCAGAGCGTCGCTCCTGGTGGGCGTGCTGGGTGGATCCCGGTCGGGTGCATGCGGGAGTCTGTCTGACTATCTCTCCCCATTTCCAACTTCAGAAAAATACAAAAAAAAAAAAAAGTGAACCAAGGTGAGGCTGCTGGCAACTACTTGAAGAGTCAGAGAAAAGAAATTCAGGGATTAATGCAGAATAAACTGTACTGTCCGTTTCTTCCCCGGTTGGAAGTCTCATGGGGTCTGTAGGGCCTGGGGACACCACCATCTTCGCCATGCACATGTAGGTTCCCACTGAATTCAGTTAGATGGTAAAGAAACAGTGCAGACAAAAAATGGTGGGCCATCCCTTTTTTAAAGTCTCGCACCGGCCGATGAGTAAACACACAGGGAAAACACTTCCCTTTCACTCAGGGCTCCTATTGGTCAAGTATGTTTGTAAATATGATATATATGTTTGCTCGCTTTTAGTTTGCACTGTGTGTGAGAGACAGGCTGCAAACTGGCAAAGTTATTATAGCATAAGGTATAGTTTTAAAACTAAGCTTTGCCCCACACCCTTGACTGTTGGATGATGTGGGTGGTGCACTCTCATGAGGAATCCCTTTTTTGCCTCAGATAAGTGATTTTGTATCAGAGATTTTCTTATATCTATATTGGCTTAAAGGTTTTCATTTCTATACTATAAAGTGGGGCAGACCAGGAGCTTGCTCTTTCTTGGTTCTTGCTATCACCTATATAAACATTTTCCATATACCTAGAACTGATTGGAAAAAGACAAAACAGCATTATCAGCTGGATTAAATAAAAGAGGGTAGAAGTATGCAGGAAGAGAAAAGAAGTTTTGGCATCTCTTGTAGAATTTCAGAGTCTCTCAGTTGCTGAGTAAACCTGTACATTAGTATTTAAGAGTAAAATTTTTTAAAGGTCCAAAACACTAAGTTTTATTGAAAACAATAAAATACAGAAACAGCAGATTCTCATTTTAAAGTAAAACTGACATTTCCAAGAACTTTTCTAGTACCGCACTATTCTGATCACTATTATAAAAACAAAACAAAGTCCCAATTCCAAAATAATTAGCAAACCTGTTGGTAAACATTCTTCTCATGGTTCTAGTTATTTTTTCTAAATTTTACATTTGCACCTTTTCAAGAATGAGAGGTTCTTTTTTACACTAAAGGAAATAAACAGATTTATTGAAATAAACTTAAACATAAAAACCTGAATGTCAAAATTACATAGACCTTCTATTCCGAATAAATATTTAAAGAATAAGCTGTTATGACACATCTAAAATATTCATCCAACAGATTAAAACAAATTTTTAGCACATACTTGCACAATGCATGCTTGCAGTGGTGAGATACTATCAGGAATACAAAAACGAATCTATTTAAGTAGTTTATAGTCTAATATGTTAAGTAAGATACCCATATAACAATAACAAAGTATTCAATGTATTAATACTATTACAGAGGTATTATAAATTGGTACAGTAGCTCAGTGCCATGAAAGATTAATTTTGACTGGTTATATGTAAATTACCTTATGGAGGAAACAGAATTTAAATTGGTCTTTAAAGAGAAAGAGGTAGTATGTAGTCATGTCAGACAGCTTAACTCCTGAAACAAGTTTAGATTTTAACAGAACCTCAACTTTCTCCTATATTTACCAATGGAATCAGAGCCTGGCTTGAGGTGGCTCTTCTTTCTCCCTTGTCACCACACAGATTTTTAAGCATTTGTTGAGTACACTTTATAATATCTCTACTTCAAAATTGTAAGAAATACTTGTCTTTATGTTAACAAAACATAGTAAATGCATTTTCAAGTAATATTTCCAAACTTATTAAAACATTTTATCCTATTTAAATTTAAATGAGCGTGCTATATTTACTCCAATTAAAATTATAAATTTGTAGGGATGAAATCATCTTTAATCCTAGCTTGCACCCGGCGGGCAAGTAAAACACACACTGGGCTCCAAAACCCACTCACATTCAGTGCTCACAAAGATACTGACTTATCTGAGTTTCCTAGAATCAAAGGTTTCTAGCTCACCAGACTTATTCACCTCTGTTCCCCATCTCCTTCCTTCTCCCTGCACAAACTCTGCACAAGCCTCTCACTCAACACTCCGCCATCTTGGCTGCTTCTCCTGGCCTCCTCCACGTGGCCTTTCTCTGCTCTCCTCTAATATAATCTTAGTCTTCCAACCACTCATAAATTCTAAGAACTGCAACAACCAGCAGCCAAAATCCACCTCAACCCCCGCTGACCTGGGAAGCCACCGCACACTGGTTGAGGCCCTGTCCCAAGCACGGTCGCATCCTGGGGACGCATGCCCCAGCAGGCATCCCATGGACTGCTGCCGCAGTGCAGGGCGCAAGGTCCCGGGGACGCATGCCCTGCGGGCCTCCACACGATCCCTCCGGTAGCTCTTCTCTCAGGCTGCAGGCAGCCTTTCGGGGGAAGGTAAGGCTGGTCTGGTGGGGGCAGGAACTAGGCTTCCTCTGGCGTTTCCCGGAATGCACCGCTGCAGGCCCCCCTCCAGGCACAGAGGCAGTCCCGCAGCCCCAGGATGCCGACTGGGCCCCTCTTTTTCCCCCCAGTGAAACACCGTCCAATCTCTCTGAAGCGGGGCCGCCAATCCCTGCCGCTGCCTCCTCGCACAACTTCTCCCTCCCCACATGCCAAAAGGTGCTTCCCTCATGATGACGCCAGGCCTGGGGAGCACCAGCCCTGGGATGCCAGAGGCGGCCACCGAACCTAGCAGTGAGAGAGGGCATGCGCCCTTGGAGCTAGTCAGGCGCCCGTGGCAGGGAGGGCCCCACAACAAGTGCACGCGGAGGATACCAAGCGGGTGTGGGAAGCCCCTTGGGGCAACAGGCAGGTCCACCGGGAAAACACACGAGAATCCCCAAAACCGCCACATACGGGTGGCCCCGTGATGCCCAGGATGCCCGCTGGTGCACACACGCCCATGCCTTCCCTTCTTTCCCCCCACACTGTACTTAAAAGCTTCACTAAAAGCTTTGTCGAATGCAGTGACAAAAACGGATAGACAAACAGCAAAAAGACAAACAGTAAAAACAGATAAACAGCAAAAACAGGTAGACAAACAGGCGCCACCTTCCCTCGAGCTCGGAATATCTAAACTCAGAAGGGGTTCCCTAAAAGCAGGGTGCCCTCCCAAATCTCCCAACCTCGCATCCGAGGGGACACAGCCACCGGCCCCTTCCCAGCTCGTCAGCTAGGGCTCTCGTGGCAACCAAACAGTCACGACCTTGTTCTACTTACCCAGGTTTGAACAATAAAGCTCTGGTGTGTAGACTGAAGGCGGTCCCTTGTTCCCGGCCAATGCACCAAATGTTAAACCTAATTCAGAGGGACCCGAAACATTGAAGACAAGAACAAGATCTGTCATTTACACATCAAAGCTTTATTGACTTGCTTGGCCAAGTGGCGGCAAACTCCGACAGTTGTCTGAGGGAAAGTGCTTGCTGGCCCTTTGTTCTACTTAGTTTTTATAGTTTTGTAAGTGGGAAGTACAGAAGCAAGAATTGCAATTAGGAGCCCCTTACCACTATTGGTTATAGTCATATGTCCTTTAACAATGTAGGACCACGTTCAATTTGCAAGCCATACATCCTTTTGAGGAAAACAAAATTTACAAGCCAACACAATGGTAGAAAGATGTCTCTTTACATATTAAAAGGCATTCCTATATTATCTAGTGTTTATCTGCTATCTCTCTGTCCAGAGTCACGCACGCATTTACATAGGAGAGGTAGTTTCAGTGGGGACAAATGCCCGCAAATGGCTCATTGCTATGAGAAAAGGTTTATTTTGGCTTTTCTCTCCCTGTACCTGGCTAGCCATTCACCCTTTTCCCCACAGGTGTGGTGGAATGTCAGGGAATCCATGTTTTCCTCCCCTTTGCATTTACAATACAATGCCAAGGGCCATCCTGACTATGCCAAACACACAGTACAGAAACTATTCTCACAATTTCTCTGCACACCTTAACCCAAATGAACAAAATGTTTCTCAAGCCTCCCAAAATATTAATATTAATTCTGTAGCTTTTGGTACTTTACAACACCTGCAGGTGAAGTGGCTCAGTGGCTCCTCACTTTGGTTGTTCCACCTGACTGCCTGACTTGACCTCACTCTTACTTACTGGATAATCTCCCCTGAGGCAGAAGAGTTCCAAGAAGCTGGTCAACCATTCTAAGGAGGAGCATTCCAGAAAGCCAAAGCTGTAGAAACTGTAAATCTGCAGGAGGGGACATACCAGAACTTCTGACTCAGTAACTCCTCAGGCTCTCCCAAACCCTATAAAAAGTTGTTCTCTAGTCTGTACCAGTGCACTTGTCCTGGAGAAGTGACCCAGCAGGTCTTTCTCCTCTAATAAAGCCTGCATATCTGGTGTTCGAGTGCCGTCTCATTCTTACACCCACCATCCTCCAATTCCGACATTTCTTTACCACCTGCCTGAATCCAGTGGGAACCTGTATGTGAATGGACACGATGGTAGCTCCTGGCCATACACTGCACAAACTGGCTTCTTCTTCAGCACTCTGCATTCTCTCTGCTCTCCCTGGAAAGCATGGCTTCTTTTTGCCTCTCTTCCTTCTTCTCCCTCTTTTCAAAACTTTCTGGATGTTGGGCAAATAAAATATATTATGCTCACTTTGTTAAAGATGGCGCTGCTCACGTGGAGGCCATTGCCCAGGTGATATTAATGTGTGTCTCTGTGGGCTGTGGGCAGGCAGAATCCTTGTAGCCTGGGGCTTGGTTTTGGGATTAAGCCTTTCCCACCCGTTTTGATGCGGGGTGGTACAATCCCATCATGTCTCTGATAAGTGACTTTGTATTAGAGACTTCCATATTTCATATATTGGATTAAAGGTTTTGATTTCTACACTATAAAATGGGGGCAGAACGGGAGCTTGCTCTCTTGGTTCCTGAGATTATCATTAGAGGAGAGAGCAGAGAGGAGAGCAGAGAAAGGCCACATGGAGGAGGCCAGGAGAGGCAGCCAAGATGGCGGAGTGTTGAGTGAGGATCCAGTTTGTGCAGAGTTTGTGCAGGGAGAAGGAAGGAGATGGGGAACAGAGGTGAATAAGTCTGGTGAGCTAGAAACCTTTGATTCTAGGAAACTCGGATAAGTCAGTAGCTTTGTGAGCACTGAATGTGAGTGGGTTTTGGAACCCAGTGTGTGTTTTTACTTGCCCGCCGGGTGCAAGCTAGGATTAAAGATAATTGCCCATCAGTTTTTGGCTCCGTTGTTTCTTTACCGACTGTCCGAATCCAATAGGAACCTGCATGGGTCAGGCTGCTGTGATGGTGGCTGTGCCCCCTGGCTTTACACTGGCACAAAAACCTCTCTTCTAGCAAATATTAGCAAAACAATGGCTCTTCTCAAACAGGAAGGTAATTTGCAATTTCACAGTCCACATCTACCTACCGCTGCCCAGCCCCCAATGCAAACTATAAGCAAGCCAATGAAAAATCATATTTTACAAACTTATTTGACCAACAGGATTTCTTAGAGTTGAGTTGATGCACACTTGGGTAGAGGAGAAAGATAAAGACAAAGGTGTAGGTGTAGCTGTGCAACCCAGTGGGGAGAGCATGCACTGGGGTCTTGTATTGAGGGTTTTAAAAGCTGGGGGTTCAGCCAAGGTCTCAGGGGCAATCTCGATAAAATATTTAAGACCTTTATGCTGATGTGCCAAAATGAGATTTATTCCCTTAACTTCAGCTGTCCTTGGGGGTGTTTGGCAAATGGCACTAATTGGATTTCTGCTATCTATCTCTCTGAGTAGGATGATTTAAGCTATTTACCCTCTGCTTGGGGAGGAGAAATGTAAACAATTTACTCTTAAGTGACCTTGGTTAAGGAAGATAGGATTTTGTGATTTACTAGATGGCTATAAACTGCTTGGCCATTTAAGTATCTGTATCACTTCTCTTATTCCACTTGTCCTTGGTTTACTAGCCTGTCTTAAAATAACTGTTTCTGTTTTAAAAATGAATTTTTTATAGGGCCAGAGGTGTGGCCCCAGGAACAGTTCAAAGCCCACCAAATCCTTTTACCTCCCAAAATTTTCCCTCTATCACACAAAAGCTTGTAGGTAATTGGCTTTATGAAACCAAAGTCATTCTAGAAACTTTTAAGATGTAAATACATGATCTTCTTTAAGAACTCTTTCTAAACCATTGCTTTAAAATGCAAATTATTGGAAGATGGCTCTTATCAAAAGAATAAAAAGCTCAACCATTTTAGCAGATCAGTTTAACTTATTTCAGCTGTTCCTTTCTTGATTAGTAAAGTTTCAAAAAATATATTGTTGGGCAGATAAAATATATTACACTCACTTTGTTAAAAAAAATGGTGCTTCCCATGTGGAAGTCCGTTGCCCACGTGATGGTATTGGTTGCCCTTCTTGCTTGGGATGGACGTGATTATATTAATGTGTGTTGGGGGCGGGCTGTGGGCAGACAGGGTCCTTGTAGCCTGGGGCTTGGTTTTGAGACTAAGCCTTTTTTACTCTTTTTGATGTGGGGTGGTGCACTCTCATGAAGAATCCCATTACGCCTCAGATAAGTGACTTTGTATCAGAGACTTTCTTGTTTGTATATTGGATTAAATGTTTGGGTTTCTACACTATAAAGTGGGGCAGACTGGGAGCTTGCACTCTCGGTTCCTGAGATTAGTATTAGAGAGGAGAGCAGAGAAAGGCCACATGGAAGATACCAGGAGAGGCAGCCAAGATGGTGGAGTGCTGAGTGAGAGGCCAGTTTGTGCAGAGTTTGTGCAGGGAGAAGGAAGGAGATGAGGAGGTGAATAAGGCTGGTGAGCTAGAAACCTTTGATTCTAGGAAACGCGAATAAATCAGTAGCTTTGTGAGCACTGAATGAGTGTGTTTTGGAGCCCAGTGTGTGTTTTTACTTGCCCGCCAAGTGCAAGCTAGGATTTATGGTAATGGCCCACCAGTTCTTGGCTCCGTTGTTTCATTACCTTCTGTCCGAATCTAATGCGAACCTGCATGGGCCAGGCGGCTGTGATGGTGGCTGTGGTTACTGGCTTTACAGTTATTGACTATCCAGATATTTTTAAATAACATGAAATATAAAACTTTCATTGATAGGCAAGTCTTAAGTTCACCTACTTTTGTTTTTTATTACAGAGAAGTTGTAAAATAGATTTGGAACTGTTAAAAATGTCTAATACTTTATTAGAAGTATGTTTTTTGAAAGTGAAAGCATGTTTGCCAATGGAATAACCTGTTTCAAAAGGTTTGAAATATGTTCATAAAAATATCATTCTAAAGAATTCTTGTTGCTTACTCTTTCATTACTATTGGAAATTAAGATTTCTTTTCTTAAAAAATTGAGGTTCCTACCTGACCTGTGGTGGCATAGCAGTTAAAGCATCAACCAAGAACCCTGAGGTCGCTGGTTCAAAACCCTGGGTTTCCTGGTCAAGGCTGTATGGCCTGTATTCACCACAGTCATGGCTATTCACATTCAGGTTCCATTAGATTTGAGTACACAGTGCCTGACCTGTGGTGGCGCAGTGGATAAAGCATCGACCTGGAAATGCTGAGGTCGCCGGTTCGAAACCCTGGGCTTGCCTGGTCAAGGTACATATGGGAGTTGATGCTTCCAGCTCCTCCTCCCGTCTCTCTCTCCTCTCTAAAATGAATAAATAAATAAAAAAAAGATTTGAGTACACAGTAAAGAAAATACAGAGCCAAAAGAAAAAAAATGGTGGTCCATTGCTTTATTCTAGTCTCGCACTGGCAGGGGAGCCAAAACCCATTCACATATTCTCTGGTGCCACAACCAGGTGATTCTTCTCTGGTTTTTCCTATAACCAAAGGTCCCCACCTGTCAGTCAAATAAGTTTGTAAATGTGATATATACGTTTGCTCGCTTATACTTGGTATTGGGTGTGGGAGACAGGCTGTAAGCCTGCAAAGTCATTATAGCTTAAGGCTTAGTTTTAATACTAAGCCTTTCCCACCCTTTTAATACTAAGATCATTTCAAAACTAAGCTTTTCCCCACACTCTTTTGACTATTGCATGATGTGGGGCAGTGCACTCTTATGAGAAATCCCATTATGCCTCAGATAAGTGACTTTGTATCAGAGACTTCCTTATTTGTATACTGGCTTAAAGGTCTTGATTTCTACACTATAAAATGGGGCAGACCAGGGGCTTGCTCTCTCTCGGTTCCTGAAATTAGCATTGCAGAAAGAAGCAGCCAAGATGGTGAAGTGCTGAAAGAGAAGCCAGTTTGTGTAGAGTTTGTGCAGAGAGAAGATGGGGAACAGAAGTGAATAAGGCTGGTGTGTTAGAAACCTTTGATTCTAGGAAACTTGGATGAGTCCATGGCTTTGGGAGCCCTGAATGGAAAGGAAAGTGTTTTCCCACTGTGTGTATTTCTCGCCTACCAGGTGCGAGCTAGGATTAAAGCTAATGGCCAGTCTTGGCTTCATTGTTTCATTACCATCTGTCCGAATCAAACCTGAACCTGCACGGGCCAGGAGGCTGTGATAGTGGCCATGGCTATTGGCCTTACATCACCAGGCTCAGCAAAGCTCAGAAGAGCCCTCACTTCTGTTTCCCATCTCCTTTTCTTTGCACAAACTGGCTTCTCCCTAAGCACTCTACCATCTTGGCTGCTTCTCCTGGCCTCCTCCACGTGGCCTTCTCTGCTCTCCTTTCTAATGCTAATCTCAAGAACCGAGAGAGAGTAAACTACCAGTCTGTCCCACTTTATAGTGTAGAAACCAAAGCCTTTAATCCAATATACAAACAAGGAAGTCTCTGATATAAAGTCAGTTATCTGAGGCTTAATGGGATTCTTCATGAGAGTGCACCACCCCACATCAAAAAGGGTAGGAAAGGCCTAGCCAGGCGGTGGCACAGTGGATAGAGCACTGGACTAGGATGCAGAGGACCCAGGTTTGAGACCCTGAGGTTGCCAGCTTGAGCACGGGCTCATCTGGTTTGAGCAAAAGTCCACCAGCTTGAACCCAAGGTTGCTGGTTCCAGCAAGGGGTTACTCGGTCTGCTGAAGGCCCACGGTCAGGGCACATATGAGAAAGCAATCAATGAACAACTAAGGTGTTGCAATGCGCAATGAAAAACTAATGATTGATGCTTCTCATCTCTCTCCGTTCCTTTCTGTCTGTCCCTGTCTATCCCTCTCTCTGACTCACTCTCTGTCTCTGTAAAAAATAAATAAATAAATAAATAAAATTTAAAAAGGGTGGGAAAGGCTTAGTCCCAAAACCAAGCCCCAGGCTACAAGGATCCTGCCTGCCCACATCCTGCCCCCAACACACATTAATATAATCACACCCATCCCAAGGAAGAAGGGCAACAAATACTATCACCTGGGAGATGTGCTTCCATGTGGGCAGCGACATCTTTAACAGAGTGAGCATAATGTATTTTATCTGCCCAATACCTTGTAGGTGTGGTAGAAACCTACCTGTCAGCACTGGAGTAAATTCTTGCTCAAAACATACCTCCTAAAGCCCTGGCCAAGTTGCTCAGTTGGTTAGAGTGTTGTCCCAATATACCAAGGTTGCATGTTCAGTCCCATTTCAGGGTACAAAGAAAAAATAACTAATGAATGCATAAATAAGTGGAACAACAAATCAATACTTCTCTCTTTCTCTGTCTCTCTCTCTAAAATCATTTTTTTTAAATGTGCCTGAACAATGTTGACATGCAAGGTAAACTTGCCCTCTGGACCTAGTCACCAGTCTACACAACCATATTCAGATGACACCTGGGTGATTGGTTATGCTGAATCAGGACTTGATCAACCCCACTGTCTAAAGGGGTCCCTCTCCTCCCCACTAGTTTTGCTGGTGTGGAGTTGAATCCCTTGTCTGAGCTGAATGAATCCATCTTCAGTGCATCATTGATAAGGCTAACCTCAGCATGTGGGGTAAACATACCCACAGTACAAAACATGCTTTTCTTTGTATTCCTCTCTTCATTCAGCATACTATAACTCCTGGACCTCTAACTGGAGCATATATTACACTGATTTTGACAAATTCATTCTTGTCTTCTTATCTTCTGCCACGATGTTGCTCTTCCTCCTGTTTAAACAACTAGTTGGGATGTTACTTATGCAATTCCTTGGATTGCAGGTGAGACTTTCCTTTTTTCTACCACTCATTCATAGTCTTTAAAGCTTTTAAGAATCTCAACGAGTTTTCCTACTGGATAATTAAGACTTTCTCTCTCCTCCAACCTCCTTGAAAGTTGTCAAAGACAAATAAAAAATATTGTGTCTTCTCTATAAAAATTAATAATTTAGATTATGTGTGTGGTCTTTTATGCAATATGTGTTCAATTATGTATTATATATGGAGTGTTTTCTCTCTCCAGATGGCATAACTAGGGTGTAATGTATTTTATTGGTTTAAAGAAATTAAATGCTTATATATATATATTGAGCACAAACATGTACTCTGGACAAAATAATTAAAACCACTCTAAGTTTGTTTTATTCCTTTTAGAGTTATCACTATAAAATATGGGGTTTTTTTATAAACCAAGGTTTATATTATGATCTTTTTATTAAATATGCTTAACAACCTTGCAAAGTTTTAATTTTAAGAGACTTTTTCTTAAACCTAAAAATGACTAACTTATTCCAATGAGCCACTGGAATACCTCAAGGATTTGTTCCCTCTTATTATAAACTACAAGTTTTAATCTAGTTAAGCCTATTTGATATACTTGAAATTACATGAAAAACTTTGCCAAAAAATTATAATAATAAGTATGTTTTTATATACATATATTTTTATTAAAATGGATGTTCTAGGGAGTGTATGAAAATCTCTGCCTGACCTGTGATGGTGCAGTGGATAAAGCATCAACTTAGAACACTGAGGTCACTGCTTTGAAACCCCAGGCTTGCCCAGTCAAGGCACATACAGGAAGCAACTACAAGATGCTGCTTCCTGCTCCTCTCTCCAACCTTTCTCTCTTTTACTTCTCTCTAAAATAAATAAATAAATAAATAAGTCTTTAAAAAAAAAGAAACATACAAAAAGAAAAAGAAAATCTCCAAGAGTTTATAAAGTTATGATGATATACTTTCATTTGTAATTCTAATTGTTATCTTGGAATGTTATATCTTACAGAAAAGCAAAGACCTATAACTATGCCATTTAAGTTTGTCATTTATAGTCAGTCATTGTTTTACTCTGATGCATTCACAAATGTGTTACATCTTTAGAAAGATCCATGAAAAGGACTCTGACTTACTCTACATTACAGATTTCTTATCAGATCATATCTCTGAACTACATGAAAATTGATAGGCTGTAAGGAGTAACTGAATTCATGGAAATACTGGCAAATAATAAGGATAAATTAAAATTAATTATACTAGACTGAATAAACTAAGGATAATTATTCTTATGACTGTTCAAAATGTTGTTGATTTTTAAGTCTTATTGTTTTTCAGCTATAAGAAAACATTTTTATTTTCACTTTTGTTTTCATTTTTTCCCTGGCTGGTTGCTTCAGTGGTAGAGAATTGCCCCAGCGTGTGAATGTTCAGAGTTCAATTTCCCATCAGGGCACATAGGAGAAGTAACCATCTGCTTCTCCACCTTATGCCATCCCCATTTTCTTTCTCTTTCTCTCTCTCTCTTTCCTTCCCACAGCCACGGTTTGATTGGTTTGGTTTAAACACATTGGCCCTGGGTGCTAAGGATGGCTCTGTGGAACCTCTACCTCTAGTGCTAAAAATAGCTCAGTTGTGAATGTGGCCCCAGATGGGCAGAGCATCCACCCCAGACAAGGGTGCCAGCTGGATCCTGGTAAGGGTGCATGTGGGAGTCTGTCTCTATCTCCCCTCCTCTCACTTGGAAAAAGAAGAAAAAAAATTATTTATATTTTTATTTTTTAAAAGACAACAATAAACATTCATTGCCTCACAGTTTCTGCAAGCCACAGATTTTATGACATCTTAACTAAATAATTTTGACTTCAGTCCGTCATTAGTTACAGTCATATGGAAGCTTTACTGAGGTGGAAGGACCTCTTCCAGGGTGACTCACTCACCTGGTTGGCCAGTTAGTGCTGATTGCTTGGATGCTCAGTTCCTCTAACATGGGCCTCACTCAGGGATGCCTGATCATCATCATGACCTGGCAAATGCCTCCATCAAAGTGAGCAACCCAGGTGCCTGACCAGGCGGTGGCGCAGTGGATAGAGCGTCGGACTGGGTTGCGGAAGTACCCAGGTTCGAGACTCCGAGGTCACGCGCGGGCTCATCTGGCTTGAGCAAAGAGCTCGCCAGCTTGGACCCAAGGTCGCTGGCTCTAGCAAGGGGTTACTCGGTCTGCTGAAGGCCCACGGTCAAGGCACATGTGAGAAAGCAATCAATGAACAACTAAGAAGTTGCAACGCGCAACGAGAAACTGATGATTGATGCTTCTCATCTCTCTCTGTTCCTGTCTGTCTGTCCCTGTCTATCTCTGCCTCTGTAAAAAAAAAACAAAAAACAAAAAAAAAAGTGAGCAACCCAGGAGCTCAGGGCAATGTGGCAAGGTATTTTGTGATTTTTTTTCTAGAGCACCTTGGTAAATTATAACCTCATAAGCAATGTTGAAGCATTTCTATTTTTCTCCCTACCTAATCTCTCCATATTTTGGCAGCTCTTAATGACTATTATTTTAATAGCAATATGTTCATTTTCCTGACTCCAATAATAATATATTCTTTTGATAATAGAAAACATAAAACCAGTTTCCAATCCAATTTTATTAAGTAAGATTTTGACTAAAATATCATGATTAGAGAGACAAGCTTGGATTCTGCCTGTTAGCAAAAAGTTTTGAAGAATTAAGATTGACTTTGGGATCTGAAAAATGCCTCTTAGAGAAACAGCCTGGTACCTGGCTTATTCACATGGTTCATAGCAGTCTTTTTCAAGCAAAGAATGAAGATTGTTTTCCTGGGGGATAGCAAAGAAAGAACCTCAACTCAAGACATTTTTCTGAACCTCAAGAACTTGAGGAATTTACCCAAATTTATAAGTATAGCAGGAAAAGCCAGATGGCAACTATGAGCTTGGCTTCTTCACCCTGCGGGGTTAATTAAAGTTCAATGCAGAGGTTTCTTATGAGATTCCAGCAAAGCAGATTTAAGAGAGCCTGTATGACCAATTGCTATTCTTGTGTTCATGCAAATAATGAGACCAAACTAAAGTTAGATTTAATGCAGCAAATACATTTATGCTAATTTGAATTTTTCATAAAATGGAGGGTGATTTAAGGAGGAAGATTGTGTTTAATATAATCTATAAATACACAATGGCTGATATTAGATTCTAATTCAGTTGTCTTCAAACTTTCATCACCCATGAATGGAATTGAATCCTGATTTTTTTTAGTTTTTAAAAAATGTTTGGTTACAAACCTCCAAACTAATATTTTATTGTTTTCCCATCCTTTGACTTGGAATTATTGTCAACTAAAACTTTTTTTCTGAGCTTTGCAATTACAAATTATAACAAAAGGACTTGATATAAATTTGGTAAATCGCCACAACAGCTCATACTTAAACAATGTTAGCTATTGACGCTGTGTGAACCATGCAGAATTTACTTGAGCACATGATGACATCACCAGAGATATTTAAACTGCAGCTAAGGGGTATTTATCAGGTTGTCACTGCTTGCTTTCATTACAGCAAAGGAAACTTTTAGTAATACATGCAAAAAATCTTCTCTACTGACAGCCTTGAAAACTCATAAACAGGTAAATAATTTGTTTTGACCAATAACCTTTGTTTTTCCCTTGTTTTCAAAGGCACACCTTTATTAAATACCTAATTTCTTCTTTACAAAATATGTCTCACTTTGGGAAGCCCATCTGCATCATCACCTCCTAAAATTAGAATGAACTATTTAACAGAACTTAGTTTCTAGACTCAATGAAATATGGAGCAATCTACCTACTTCACTTCTGGATATAATAATTTCATATCAAGATGACGATGCTTCAATGATTCCAGCCTGTCCCTACTTTGAAAGAATTATCTAACAGCCTCTCTGTTCCAGTCTTGGCTTTCACTCCTTTCCTCCCTTAGATCAGGCAGAGAAAGTCTCCAATACCCTATATGGTCAAGGACCATGGCCCTTGTCAGCAAGAACTAGTTACTTAACTGACCATGTTCTCTCATAAACCCTTAAAAATTTCAATAATGGAAATCTCTGAAAGGGGAATGAGACAGGCCAGCAAGGCAGTACAAGTTAAATAAGAAAAGTGAGACTGTTAAATGACCAAGCAGTTTCCAGCCATTGCGCAAATCACAAAATCCTATCTTCCCTCACCAAGGAGACTGAAGAATAAATTGTTTATACTTATTCTCCCTAACCAGAGGGTAAATATCTTAAATCACCCTACCCAGAGAGATAGATAGCAGAAATCCAATTAATGCCATTTGCCAAACACACTCAAGGACAGATAAAGTTAAGGGAATAAATCTCATTTTGGCACATCAGCATAAAGCTCCTGAATATTTTATTGAGATCCTCCCCTAAGACTCTGCTAAACGCTCATCCTTTAAAACCAGCAAGACAAAGGACCTGGTATATGTATGCCCTCTCCCTTTCAAGAGCATGCCTGTACTTTTCCCTTAGTCTTCTTCTTTCCCTTCAGGTGTGCATTTTCTAAACTCCAAGGGTCTCCATGAATTTGTAACAAGGTTGCAACGGGCAGCTGCAACTAATGCAGGGATAACCCCCTGAACTCATTTTCTCTCTAGTGAGCTGAGAGCAGCCCCACCTTAGCTCATTCTTTCTTATAGTTTCTAGAAAGCCAAGGCATCCCTTCCTACTCTCTTTTCTGTTACTTCTATCCTAAACGCTTCCTTGTTTTACTGTTGCCACCTTTCATAAATGTCCTCTCAAAATCACCTGGACTCGTGTTGTGAAATCTTTCCTGTACAAAGTCAAGAACTCACACACTACAAGTCAGCTCAAAGAAGATCTGCTCTGGGCCAAGTTTACTTTCTAAAAATATTAATATACTGTAAAGCCAGTGGCCATGGTGTATGGCCAATAGCCATGGCCACCATCACAGCCACCTGACCCATGCAGGTTCAGATTTGATTTGGACTAACGGTAATGAAACAACAGAGCCAAGAACTGGTGGGCCATTAGCTTTAATCCTAGCTCACACCCAGTGGGCAAGAAATACACACAGAGGAAAAACACTTCCCTTTCCATTCAGGGCTCCCAAAGCCACTGACCCATCAGAGTATTCCTAGAATCAAAGGCCCCACCAGCCTTATTTACCTCTGTTCCCCATCTTCTTTCAGCACAAATTGGCTTCTCCTTCAGAACTCTGCCATCTTGGCTGCCTCTCCCCTGCAATGCTACTTTCAGGAACCGAGCACGAGAGCCCCTGGTCTCCCTCATTTTATAGTATAGAAATTAAAGCCTTCAAGACAATATACAAATAAGGAAATGTCAGTCAAATAAGTTTGTAAATATGATATATATGTTTGCTTGCTTATAGTTTGCATTGGGTGTGGGGGACAGGCTGTAAGCAGGCAAGGTTCTTCCTTATAGCCTAAGGCTTAGTTTTAAGACTAAGCTTTTCCTACCCTTTTAATATTAAAATCTTTTCAAAGCTAAGCTTTTCCCCACATTCTTGACTGTTGATGATGTGGGGTGGTGCACTATTATGAGGAATACCATTTATGCCTCAAATAAGTGACTTTGAATCAGAGACTTCCTTATTTGTATATTGGCTTAAAGGTTTTCATTGCTACACTATAAAATGAGTCAGACTGGAGGCTCACTCTCTTGGTTCCTGCTATTAGCATTGCAGAGAAGAAGCAGCCAAGATGGAGGAGTGCTGAAGGAGAAGCCAGTTTGTGCAGAGTGGGATTGAGAGAAGGAGATGGTGAACAGAGGTGAATAAGGCTAGTGAGGTAGAAACCTTTGATTCTAGGAAACTCAGATAAGTCAGTGGCTTTGGGTGCCCTGAATGAAAAGGAAAGTGTTTTCCCACTGTGTGTATTTCTCACCCACCAGGTACGAACTAGGAGTAAAGGTAATGACTCACTAGTTCTTGGCTTCACTGTTTCATTACCGTCTGTCCAAATCAAATGCGAACCTGCATGGGCCAGGCGGCTGTGATGGTGGCCACGGCTCCTAGCCTTACAGGAAGTCTCTGATACAAAGCCACTCATCTGAGGCATAAATGGGATTCCTCATAAGAGTGCACCACCCCACATCATGCAACAGTCAGGGTGTGGAAGAAAGCTAAGTTTTGAAAATATCTTAATATCGAAAGAGTGGGAAAGGCTTAGGCTATAAGGTCCTTGCTTGCTTACTGCCTATCTCCCACAGCCAGTGCAAACTATAAGCAAGCAAACATATATATCATATTTATAAACTTATTTGACTGACATCAAGATTCCCAAAATATTGAATAGCTAGTGTCAGTAATAAGCAAAATAAGAGGTCCTGTAAGTGTAAGAAACTTCTAAACCTGTAAGTATTTTTTATGAGTTTATTTAAGCTAAACTGTTGACAATTGCTGGAAAGTAAAATCTCAGGAGATTGAGAAAATGCTTTAAGTTAAGTAATACTCTATACAAAAGAAAGCAGCCCATAAACTATATCCTAAATTTTACCACAAATATGTACTTTCTTCATAATATCCCAATCCATATTTTATTTTTTGAGTTCCACCAATTTTTTAAGGCTCTCTCTTATGACTTTCTACAGATTACCCTAATATTTTCTTTAGAATATTTTATCCTCCACAATTTTCTTTTTCACTACTGCATGATATATGCTTTAATATGATCCCACTGCTCTAAATATTTATTCAGATAACAGTTCTCCTTCAAGGCACACCAGAATGCAGTTTTTGAATGTACTTGAACGTCTAAAAATGAATGGATGATATACTATCTTTCTGGAGACATCTTATTGATACCCTTAGTCTCTTATATTTAATGCTAAAGTCACAGGAAAATAAAGCACACAAACATGATAGCTGAATTAAAAAGAAATTTTTTTGAAATGGAAAGAAAACAAATCTTGTAATATTTTCATTTCCATTCGAATTTTCAAAGTAATGTGTTGTGAGAACTATAATTAGTTAACTTTAATATATTACATCTATATCTACTTCCCCTTCAAAATGAAAGGAGCTCATAAGTGAATATATGATAATTTATTCTTATCTTTACTATTTGGTTTTATCTTCTTCTTCAGCCAAAAATTGATAGAATATATATATCTCCATAAAATTGGAGGGAAAGTGCATAAGAAAAATTTTCCTAGAAAATAAAACGTTTATGAAAGTGATGGAAAATATTAGAAATGGAAACTTCAATAGTTGCACATTTCACAAGAAACATTTTAAAATTATATTTAATAGTCAGCTTCATAACATGTTTTTAAATTTTTAGTAGTTTTGATTTAATTGTGGTGAAATGATGTTTTGATTTTTCCGTGTGAGAGCTAAAAGTGACGATTCTACACATAGCAATTATGATGCTATAGGCTCCATAGCTAGAAAATATAAAGTAACAGAGAAGGAAGCTGTTCATTCAAATTAAGATTATTCTAATTCTTCACAAGAAAGGATTTATTTTTATTTCATGCTTATTTAGCTTATATGCAGCACTGAATGTTTCTCTAATTAAAATCTGTTAATAAGACTTGCAAAAACCATTTGCTCTTATACTCTTCAGGAGTAAGCACATTGAAGATGTTGATAAAAGTAAAAAAGCAAGACAAATAAATGATTTATATGAACACATGGTGCCATGTGAACAGAAAGTTGGGCACATACACATGAAATATACAGTTATCAGAAGTTCAGGTCTAACCATACCATTGAACTCAGATTGAAACTCAAGCCTCAAGAGCAAATTCTCCCTGCTTAATTCAGCAGCTGAGGAGGAAATATAAAGCGTTTTGTTTCACCCCTTTGAACTGTCAGAAGTGACAGAATGGTAAGGCATTAGATTGACAATGAGCATCAAATTGGGTTCTGAAATAAAGCTGGTTCTTGCTTGCATTAGACATAAATTAGTGTTTGACACTTGACAGAATAGGTTTGATAATGAAAGACATTCCAAAAATGATAACAGTGAAAACAGTTATGCAGTATGCCAATCGAATTTTGCAAATAGGATTTCACATCTTCCTTGGAATAGGTTCAGTTCACAGTTGTACTTAAAATATAGCAAATAATTTTTCTTTACTGCAGTGAGTAAGGTGCCAAACAAAATAGCAAGAAGCAGACTGAGAGTGCCTAGCAATATGGAAGTGGAAATGAAGGAAATAAAGTTATTATTCAAAGAGAGTTTTGGTGCAATTTACATGCTAACCAAAAAAATAAAAAATAAAAAACCAACAGCAACATTTAGTCTTCAGAAATCATATACAAATGTATTCAAACAGCCTTATTAAAAGACACATTTTATTGCTAAGGCTCAAAGTAAAAAATATTTTCCTTATTAACAATGTAGTCATAAAACTTTTAATATTCAAAGCCGAAAATGCCATTTTTCAAAAATGATCATGAAAAATACAAACTAATTTTTTTCTAAGTAAAAAATAGTCATGTAGTTGTAGTAATAGGCTATATATCTCAAATATGAAGAATAAAAGAAAAAAACATTTCATATAAAATCTAGGAACATACAAAAAACTTACATGCCTATTTTGAATTATTAGACTGGCCTAATTGGCTCTGAAACACTGCAAACAGTAAAGTTGCCAAAGAAATTCAAATAGAACTTCATGGGATTTTTTGAGATAAAATATAAAATCAAAGCAAGATGGAAACATGCTCAATGTGGTAGATATTAAATGTCTGCACCACTAATTTGAAGGTTTTTTTTTTAGTTATAAGTATGTAAAAGTTTGAAGTTATACTAGAAAAAGGAGCCCAAATTTAATGCAAAGTAAGTAGTAGAAAAAAAAAGAATTAGTGTGAAAACAAATAAAATGGAAAGCAAAAAAGATATAGAAAATCAATGAATAAAGCAGCATTTTAAGAAGATAAGTAAATATGATCAAACTATAGCAAGGCTGATCAGAGAAAAATATAGAAGATATAATTTACTAATATCAGGGGAAAGAGAGATAACACCACTATAAATTCTAACAATTAAAAATATAAAAGAATATGATGAACAAAGTTTTAGCAAAAATGACCACCTACATAGTATTAGCAAATTATTTGAAAGATACAAGTTGACAAGGCCACACAAAAAGAAATGAATAACTTGAATAACATAATATATATATAAAATATATTGAACTTGCAGTGA
The DNA here is from genome assembly GCF_036850765.1 of Saccopteryx bilineata. Classification (NCBI taxonomy): domain Eukaryota; kingdom Metazoa; phylum Chordata; class Mammalia; order Chiroptera; family Emballonuridae; genus Saccopteryx; species Saccopteryx bilineata. Next base: position 53,106,807 of record NC_089502.1, read on the forward strand.
AAAGCTTGACACAATGATTATGCTTTCAGCTTACAGATATAAAGAAAACAGCTACCAAAAATAGACAAATTGCAAGTTTATAATATTTTCTGGAAGTCATTAGAGCACTGATGTTATAGGATAAACAGATAACCCAAAATCTAAGAAGAAAGAGGTACCTGAACTTTTTTTTTTTTTTTGTATTTTTCTGAAGCTAGAAACCGGGAGATACAGTCAGACAGACTCCCCCATGCGCCCGACTGGGATCCACCCGGCACGCCCACCAGGGGGCGACGCTCTGCCCACCAGGGGGTGATGCTCTGCCCCTCCGGGGTGTCGCTCTGCCGTGACCAGAGCCACTCTAGCGCCTGGGACAGAGGCCAAGGAGCCATCCCCAGCGCCCGGGCCATCTTTGCTCCAATGGAGCCTCGGCTGCTGGAGGGGAAGAGAGAGACAGAGATGAAGGAGAGGGGGAGGGGTGGAGAAGCAAATGGGCGCTTCTCCTGTGTACCTTGGCTGGAATCGAACCCGGGACTTCTACATGCCAGGCCGACGCTCTACCACTGAGCCAACTGGCCAGGGCCCTGAACAATTTTTTTATCTGAGGTAGACACCACCACATGCCACATTATCCAGTTAAAAGAGTCATAAAAACACTATAATAATGTCTAAAATCGACCTGTATGCCATTGTGAAAGTCTGAAGCCTGCAGCCAAAATGGGAGTTTTACCCACTTATAGGCTCTTTCTCCATGAATTTTATGTCAATCATAGAAAAGATCAGGGAGAATTCTGTAAAAATTTTCCTTGTGGTGTTACCTAGGGAAAGGTAAGTGTGTTCTTGCTGAACCATTGCTCAGACCCATGTCTCCTATTTCCTATATGAAAAAAAAAAAATTATTAACCTGCAGGCAGCAGAGCAACAAAAAACATCATTAAAGCACTTGTGGAAACTAATTATAGCTGGGAGAAAAAGGTTTCAGGGGGGAAAAAACTCTATTGTTGTAGGAAGTGCATGAATATATGTGAAGTTAACCCCTTTTAAAATAAATTTTCTGTATTGTGATGCTTTTTTTGTGACAGAGACAGAGAGAGGGACAGATAGGGACAGACAGACAAGAAGGGAGAGAGATGAGAAGCATCAATTCTTTGTTGAGGCAACTTAGTTGTTCATTGACTACTTTCTTATATGTGCCTTGACCAGGGGAGGGGGAGCTACAGCAGACTGAGTGACCCCTTGCTTAAGCCAGCAACCTTGACCTCAAACTGGTGAGCCTTGCTCAAACCAAATGAGCTCGTGCTTAAGCTGGTGACCTCAGGGTTTTGAACCTGGATCCTCTGCTTCCCAGTCCGATGCTCTATCTACTGCACTACCGCCTGGTCAGACTGTATTGTGATGCTTTAACATCTGGGTTTGTTGAACATGAAGGGGCTGTCTATCTCAGGGTTAGCTTATTCCTTGAAATAGCAAAAGACTTGCCTGTGAGTGCACCTTTTATATGCAAACTAACCAGTATAGAATTTATAGAGTCTCCATTTTTTATAAAATATTTTTATTGATTTTAGAGAGAAAGGGGGGGGAGCAAGAAACATCAAGTCATAGTTGTTTTCCCATATGTGCTTTGACCAGGCAAGCCCAGGGTTTCAAATTGGCAACCTCAGTGTTCCAAGTTAGCACTTTATCTACTGTACCACCACAGGTCAGTCCTACAATCTCTGCTTTCTTTAGAGGCTCCCACATTTCAAGCCATGATGCCCCAGCCCTAATTATTTCAGAGCCAGGTACCAGACAACTAGTGATAGCACATAAACCCCAGAGTCCCACCAAAATTATTCAAACTAGCTAATCCTGAACCTGCTTAGCCTGCTTACCCTGCCTCACCCATTCATTCCTATGGAAACCATAATAAGAGGACCCAAGGTGACAGGGGATATCTCAACTACAAAGGTTCTGCTGAGGAGGAGTCTCAGCCTCACACTGGCCTGCCCAACCTACAGCACCAGAGCTGGAAAGAGACACCCACATAACATCTGGCTATAAAAATTAGTGAGGATTCTGTCTGCCAAGGAGAGACAGGATTTTGCAAATACACAGCTGCCCTCTTGAAGTGCCAATGCACAAAATCTTATTTGCAGCCACTCACGCTGATCTCCAACAGAGAGATGGTGGAGCAGACAACTCATGTGAGGAGAAACTGGGTTTTATGTCTCTGGGCAGAGAGCTGAAAGGACAGCCACCAAGATCCCTGTTCTGAGTCCCTCTCCCACACTCCAAATGCCCCTTTTTTAGTGGAACACTCCTGTCCTTAAGGCATCTGCATGAGGGAATGCAATAAATTCACCTTTCAGATTCCCTATCTCCCCACCCCGTGGAGGAGTCAGCTGCCTGGGCTGGAGTGTAGAGGTTTGGATAGAATCAGGGGATGTCAGTGACTGAGTTCTCTGGATATGGGGCAGGGCCATTTACCCCACTTTTCAATGAACCTGACTGATACTACACCATCATGGAAGATCCCCTAGCCCACCCTCTTGGAATCCAGGCAACCTTGCACCACTGAGCTTAGGCTCTTCAGGAAATCTCAGCAGACTGAGACAGACTGAGTTGTATGGCTCTAGACAGAGGCCATTTGTCCCTTATACACATAACTGGTGCAGAGCCCTCCCTTCATATGTACAAACCTTGGTATGTTTGGCCTGATAAACCCTGCTGACCTCACCCTAATGAATCCCTAAAATCCATACCCACCACAAAGGTCTGCAGGCACCCAACAGGTGGCAGATAAACTTGGTATACCCTGAGACTCTTGCTGAGTGGTCTTAGACCCAGCACTGGCACTAAGTTTGGGCCTGTATCAATCTGGTAAACACCACTTGCCCCTATTTGTTGTTATCACTGAGAACCTACCTCATTCAAGTCAAGTAATGCCAGAGACTTTTTCAGTGAATAAGCCTAGCAAGCAACTGGAAGGTGAAGGCAGGCAGAGGTGGACGTTGAGGTGCCTGAACCTTTTGCTGACCTTCCCTCTGGGCCCAGTGCAGGTAGAAGCCAGCACTGGTGTGCAGCTTTGTCCTTCCCATGCACACTAAGGCCAAGCAGAGGTAGCCACAAACTGTTAATTGCTTTGTAGTTCCAAACAGGTTGCCCAGGGCCTATCACAGGCAATATCTGACATTGACCCACACCAGAATGCCTCCCAAGAAGCTTCAGAAACAATATACCAATGGTGAGCATCAGACAATATCAGAGTAGGATCCAATTAGCATCGCAAGTGGCATATTCAGATGGAGGTCTTGACAGGCACCAGACCCTGCTGAGGTGAATTTTGCTTGTGGGATCATCACCTACACAGAAGCTTGTACACTGTGGTCAAGGTTAATACTCACATTCAGCTACCCTGAGGGTTGACCCTATACACAGACAAGCCAATAATAACCAAGACTCAATTACATAAGAAAACCCACATAACTCACACAAAAGACATTCTTGGAGCACCAGTCTCAGGTGATCAAGAAGAATGCACCACTGGGTCCCACAAGATACCTACTACATAAGGCCACCCTACCAAGACTGTGAGACATAGTAAATCTATTTAGTACATAGAAACAAACACAAAGAGGCAGTCAAAATGGAAAGACAAGAAAATATACCCCAAATGAAAGAACATGAGATATCTCCAGAAAAAGAGTTAAATGAAATGAAGGCAAGCAGATACAGAATTTAAGGAAATGTTTATAAGAATGCTCAAGGAACTTAGTGAGAAGTTAAATAGCATTAAAAAGGACATATAAAGACAGTCATAAATTAAGAATACAATAGCTGAAATGTAGAAAACACTAAAACAACAACAACAACAGTAGGTCAGATGAAGGAGAGGATTGAATTCAGGGGTTTGGAAGACAAGGTAACAGAAAATACCCAATCAGGGCAGCAAAAATTTAAAAGAAAATTTAAATAAGGACAGTTTAAGGAACTTTGGAATAACATGAAGTGTAACAAGACCTGCATTATAGGGGTACCAGAAGGAGAATAGAGAGAGCAAGGGATCAAGAACCTCTGAAGATTAATGACAAAATTTCTCTAATCTGATGAAGGAAAAAGACACAAAAATCTAGGAAGCAGAACGTGTACCAAATTAGATGAACCCAGTGAGGCCTATACCAAAACACATCATAATAAAAATAGCAAAAGTTAAAAACAGTGGGAGACTAAGGTGACACTACTCCGCTGAGATGACAAGGTTGTCATTGGTGCAAGTAAGAGAAAACAAAACCTTGCCCTACATCACCATCTTCCAGAAAACCAAAAAAAAAAAAAAAACGATCATCACTTATCAACCTGCTAAATTGTTAAGAGCAAAGTTTAAAAAAAGGAGCTGAGAATATACAATGGAGATAGAAAAAAACTGTTGAATAAATGCTTTGGGGAAAACTACCATATACCAAAGAATAAAACTAGACTACTATCTTACATCATGTACAAAAATTAACTTAAAATGTGTTAAAGACTTGAATGTAAAACTTGAAACCATAACATATAAAGAAAACATTAGCACTAAGTTCCCCTTAACCTCAAAGGCATGGGAAACAAGCACAAAAAATAAGTAAATGGAATTGTATCAAACTAAAAGGCTTCTGCACAACAAACAAAAACATGAACAAAATAAAAACACAATCAACCAATAAAACAGGAGAAGATATTAATTAATTAATTAATTTTTATTTTATTTTAAGTGAGAAGAAGGGAGACAGTGAAACAGACTCCCACAAAAGCCTCGACTGGAATTCACCCAGCAACCCCCAGTTATGACTAATGCTTGAATCAACCAAGCCATTTTTAGAGCCTAAGGCTGACCCAATCAGACCAACCAAGTTATACCCAGGACCCAGGATCAATGCTTAAATCAATCAAGCCACTGGCTGTGGTAAGGGAAGAGGGAGAAAAAAAAAAAAAGGGATGGAAAGAGCAGGTGGTCACTTTTTTTGTGTGCCTTGACAGGGAATTGAACTCAGGACATCCATATACCAGGCTGACACTCAATCCACTGAGCTAAGTGGCCAGAGCAGGAGAAGATATTTATAAACTATACTTCCAATAAGGAGCTAATATCTAAAATGTTTAAAGAACTCACAACTCAACTACTAAAAAAAATCTGGTTTAAAAATGAGCAGAGGACCTGAATAGGCACTTTTCCAAGGAAGACATAGAGATAACTTATAAATTACAAAAAGATCTTCAACCACACTAGTTATTAGGAAAATCTATATCAAAGCAGCAAAAAATGAGATATCACATCATACCTATTTAAACAGCTATATCAAAAAGACAAGAAATAAATGCTGGAAATTATGTTGATATAAGTGAATCCTCGTACACTGTTAGTGAGAATGTAAATTAATGCTGCTGCTATGAAAAACAGTATGGAAGTGTCTCAAAAAATTAAGAATAGAACTATCATAAGCTACAACAATTTTTTCTGGATATTTATCCAAAATTATGTAAACATGTATTTTTAAAGATATAGGTGTAAGGTTGGTGGATAATGGGGAAAGTTCAGGCCCAGGAACTTTGGCTAGGACCACCCACAACCAAGCGCACCAAAAGAAACTTCCCAGGAGCCCTTTGGAAAAAGCGACCATCTGCCAGCCAGTGAGATTTCACCACATCATATTAGCTCAACCACCCTAGGGACCCTTTAAATATCTCCCACGCAGGTCACCACTTGCGACTTCCCTGGCCTCCATCTTTCCTTGGGGTCAGGGAACCTCACCGGGCAGGATGCATGCTCTGTACTCAATAAAGCCTTTTGTTATTCCACACTTTGTGGCTCCGGCCCCTTCCTTCCTTCTCAATGGAGAAAAATACCTTACCTTTTTGGTGCTGAAAACCTGGGAGGAGTTTGAAGTCCGCAAGGACCACTCCTCTTTTCTTCCCCTTCGAGAAAGAGCCAAGATCTCTGACCTTCCACCCACTTCAGCACATGGTGCGGTAAGTCCCCTGCCTCCAGCCACCCATGAGTTCTTTCTGCCGAGACTCCCTGTCTGAAACCATAGCTACATCAGGGAAATCTTTCCATTTCGAGTGTGTGTGCTTGTGAAGACGTCTGGAGCACATCCACTTTACCTTTTCCGTTCATGGCCAGACCTTGAGTTTTAGGATGCTGATACTCAAATCTGACCATTCCGAGGACTGAGGGTGGCTGTGGGGGCAGAGGAATCTCCCTCCTTAAAGAAGAAGAAACTGTTCTTCTTCTCCACTGTGGCCAGGCCACAGAACCCACTGAATTAGCCTCCTGAAGGGACTTTCGGTGTTAACACCTTCACCAATTTAACTATTATCAAAAAAGCTGGGAACTGATTGGAGATCTCTTACATACATGGCTTCTAATTATTCACGCACCTGTCCTTAATCTCTGTGCTGCCTGTTCCACAGTGTAGGCCTTTTTCTGGCAAGAGAAACCTCACCTAAAACCTCCACTCCTGATCTTTCCTTCTTTGCAGACTCCCAACTCTCTCTCCCTCCTGTCTGACCTCCAGGGGCGCGCCTCTCTAGGGACATTTCTCTGGTCCCTCTGTGGAACTCTTTTGTGCTCGGGTCTCTTCCCTCTGAGAGTCCCCTTCCCTCCCTTTGCAAACTCCTCTTTCTTATTCACCACTACCATCTCTCTTTCTCCTCCCCTGCTGGTCAGGGGCCCTTCCCGTCTCCACTGTGTTCTTAAACCCCTCCTCCGTCAGGCCATTCTCAGCCTGGCATTGGCTCTTACACTGGTTTTCAGGACGTCCAACTCCAATTTTCTTGCAGGAAGTTCTGGCCCTGTCCTGCCTTTGGTTCCAGCATTTCCTGCGGGATCTGGGTGCCGGGCTCCCCATGAGCCCTCTTCCACTTATTCTCAACCCCCCCAAACCCCTATCCAGGACCTGTGAACAAGGCATTTAAAGTTTTTAACGGTCCCAACTAATAGAAACAAGCCAAGGCTGTTTGCCAGGCCCTCATGCAGCAGAAGGTAACGCTCCAAACCCCGGCTCTTGTGGCAGCCCTGAGGCTCGTAGAACAACAGGGGCAAGGCACAGAAAGTGCCTGACCCAAGTCTAAGCCACAAAGAGAAACCCCACCAACAGCTTGCTTTAAGTGTGGCAAGCAGGACCACTGGTCCCAGTAGGGCCCCTGCCAGCGGCTGCCCACTGAGCCCTGCCCTGACTGCAAGCAGCCCAGTCACTGGTAGAGTGATTTCCCCTTTGGGCAACAGGTTTTTCCTTGGCACCTCTACGTGGAGGACAAGCCGCCAGAATGGGGAGGACGAACCAGCCAGGTGGGTGCATCACTCAAACACCTAGGACACGGCCTGGACTCGGAGAACCCAGGGTATGCTGCAACTAGTGGGTAAGTCCATCTCATTTCTTGTGGACATGGAGGCTACCTTCTCTGTTTTGCCATCACACTCTGGACCTCTAGTTCCCTTATGGGTCTCGGTTATGGAAATGAATGGGACCCCTTCCTTTCCCCTTTATGCCACTCCTGACATGCAGTTTTGCCTCAAGCTTGCCTCCTTACAGGACCAGTGGCAGTTGAAACCACTGGACTCCATGCATCTCCAGTTCACCAAAAGGCTGGACCCTACAAATCCCCTATTACTCCTCCTTTTTTTTTTTTAAATCCTTACAGGACCGCATCTGTGAAGTTTCTCCAGTCACGGCCAAACAGATGTTCCTCCTGACACCCCTCAAAGCCACCACCTTCTGATCTCCCCATCCCCATGATGCCCCCAATCAGCAGGAAGTAGCCAGATGAATAAACAGCGCCCCTTTTCTATTTTACATAAAAGGTCAGAATGTAAGGTTGGTGGATAACAGGGAAAGCTTAGGCCCGGGAACTTTAGCTAGGATCGCCCACAACCAAGTGCGCCAAAAAAACTTCCCAGGAGCCCTTCGGAAAAAAGCAATCGTCTGCCAGCCAGTGAGATTTCACCACGTCATATTAACTCGACCACCCTAGGGACCCTTTAAATATCTCCCACGCGGGTCACCACTTGTGACTTCCCTGGACTCCATCTTTCCTCAGGGCCAGGGAACTTCGTTGGGCAGGATGTGCTGTGTACTCAATAAAGCCTTTTGTTATTCCACACTTTGTGGCTCTGGCCCCTTCCTTCCTTCTCGGTGGGGAAAAATACCTTACAATAGGTACCTCTATGTTCATGGGAGTATTATTTACATTAGCTAACACATTGAAACAACCAAAGTATTCATTTACAGATAATTGGATAAAGTTGTAATATATATAATGGAATACTACTAAGTAATAAAAAGATGAAATATTGCCATTTATAACAATGTGAATGGATCTTGAGAGTATTATGGTAAGTAAAATAAGTTAGATAGAAAAAAGATAAAACAGGATTTCACTCATATATGGAATATTTAACAAAAAGTAACAAGTGAACTAATGAAACAAACTCATAGATAAAGAAAACAGAATGGTGGCTACCACACAGAAAAGATATGAGGGTAGGGTAAAGTGGGTAAAGAGATCAAATATACATTAACCAAAAATAACTAGTCTGTAGGCAAGGAACACATCAGATTGTAAACAGTTGTTGAATTATAATTTTATACACCTGAAAATTAATAATGTTGTTAACCAAAGTTACCCCAATACATTTAATAGGAGAAAGAAAAAATGAGGTAAAATCAACAGCATATCCACAATCTGTGAGACAATGTAAAATGACCTAAAATATGCATAAGTAGAATTTTAGAGCAAGAAAGTATCTGAAGAAATATTTGAAAAAATAATGGCCAAGAATTTTACAAATTTAATTACAGAAAACAAACTACAAGAAACTCAGAGATCATTAACCAGGGTATATAAAAATAAAAACAATAAATAAACTGCAAATATTTTATTAATTGCTGAAAACCAGAGAAAATCTTGAAGACAGCCCAGGGTGCGGGTAGGGGTAAGGGTGGATAAAATGGTACATGTTACAGAGGGAAAAGAAAATAAGAATTACAGAAGACTTCTCAACAAAACCAAGCAAACAAAAAGACAATAGACTGATGACTTGATAGTGCTGAAAAAAATAATTACTTATCCAGTCTTTTATTCTTTCTTTAACAGCTTTATTTAAGTATAAGTAACTGTTTTTCATGTAGTTTAATGATTTTAGCAACTTTGTGGAGTTCTACAACAATAAACATAGACCATTTTTTCATATTTGTATCATCTTTTTATTTTATAGATTGTGTTATATATATAATTTACATAAAATTAAATGCACATATTGGACAAACAAGTGTGTAACAAATGTGTTAAGCTTGCTCACTTGTATTTTGCCTGATTGGTGCATGAGCACGGGACAGCACTATGTGTGTATAGTCTATGGAAGGCTGCAGGTGCTTGCCCTTAGGGCAGCAGATTGCAAATTGTGAATTGTCTGCCTGCTTGGGAGGGGCCATTGTTTGCTCTTGTTTGCTGGAGAAGGGGTGGGTTTTTTTTGTTGTTGTTGTTGTTTTTGCACCAGCCTGATTTGCTTGAGAGTCCAGATGGAGAGAGAGAAGCAATTCTCCCTCTCTGCTTGCTCATCTGCTGTTGTGAGACTCTAATAAACGAAATATCCCACCATTTTCTGGCTCCACAGTTCCTTTACTTCTGCCCAAATCCAAGGGGAACCTGCATGGCTGTGGCCACTGGCCTTACAAAAAGACTTTTTTTTTCTTTTTAGTGAGGGGTGGGGACCAGCAGGGACAGACAGAAAGGGAGAGAGAGATGAGAAGCATCAACTCATAGTTGCAGCACCTTAGTTGTTCATTGATTGCTTCTCATATGTGCCTTGACTGAGGGGGCTCCAGTAGAGCAAGTGACCCCTTGCTCAAGCCAGCAACCTTGGGCTCAAGCCAGTGAACTTGGGTTTCAAGCCATCAATCTCAGGGTTTCAAACCTGGGTCCCCAGTATTCCAGGTTGATGTTCTATCCACTGTTCCACCGCCTGATCAGGCTATTTTTTGTTGCTCCTATAAAACCTTTATCTTAAGTAGGTGCTATATACCTGCATCTTTAAAGTGTGGTCATCACAATACATCCTTACTCCTCTTCCAGAAAAAAACATTGGATGCAGCAGTTTCTGTTTCTCATTTCCAGATACAACACTCTTTTGACACACTCCAGCAAGTTCAGTGTATTTCCAGCAATGCCTTCAGAGCAAAGTTGTTTTACATTTTGCTACATTTGCACCCTCCACCTGCATTAGCTGTCCTCTGGTGAGTTCAGGCTATAGTTGGTTCCCCTTCCTTGGAGATTAAAGAGTGTTTGTCTTAGAAAAGTATAGTGTGTTGTATTATGTCGCTTCAAAATTAATGTCTACTCAGAAATTTAGAATGTGATCTTATTTGGAAATAGAGGCAGTCCCCAGGTTACAAACAAGTTTGGTTCTGTAGGTTTTTTCTTCAGTTGAATTTGTATATAAGTTGCAAAAGGTACACTTACCTATTAAATGCAACTTAGGTGCTAGTCTTTTTTTTTAAGATTTTATATTTATTCATTATAGAGAGGAGAGATAGGGGGGGGGGAGGAGCAGGAAGCATCAACTCCTATATGTGCCTTGACCAGGTAAACCCAGGGTTTTGAACCGGCAACCTCAGCATTTCCAGGTTGACGCTTTATCCACTGCGCCACCACAGGTCAGGCCGACAGGTGCTAGTCTTAATATTTATTTTTACCTTTCTATCCATATAGACACTTAAACATTTTTAAACCTACAGAACCTATCTCATTTGTAATCTGGGGACTGCCTGTGGGGGTTTTGCAAATGTAATTAGTTAAGATGAGGTCATACTGATTATTGTGGGCCTTAATTTTAATAATTGTTGTTCTTAGAGAAAGGAAAAGACACACAACCATGCAAGGAGAAAGGCCATACAATGACAGAGGCTGAGATTGGAGTTATGTTACCACAAGCCAAGGATTGCAAAGAATCAACATACACTGGAAGAGAAAAGGAAAAATTAACTTGTAGATTCATTCAATGGAATATGGCCCTGATGACACTGGGTTCCTGACCTAAAAAAGAATAAATTTCTGTTGTTTTAAGTCACTGAGTTTGTTCGTAACCCTAGGGCAGGAATAAAGGGAGATAGAGGGTTAGGTCAGGCTGGAGTTTGGGGAGTTAATGTTGTTTTTCTGTCACAGTCCCTCTGACAGAAGGAGCATTTCCTGGATCTCAATACCACGCACTCAGAATTTTTTTTTTGTATTTTTCTGAAGCTGAAAACAGGGAGGCAGTCAGAAAGACTCCTGCATGCGCCCGACCGGGATCCACCCGGCACGCCCACCAGGGGGCGATGCTCTGCCCATCCGGGGCATCGCTCTGTCGCAACCAGAGCCACTCTAGCGCCTGGGGCAGAGGCCAAGGAGCCATCCCCAGCACCCGGGGCATCTTTTGCTCCAATGGAGCCTCGGCTGTGGGAGGGGAAGAGAGAGACAGAGAGGAAGGAGAGGGGGAGGGGTGGAGAAGCAGATGGGCGCTTCTCCTGTGTGCCCTGGCCAAGAATCGAACCTGGGACTTCCGCACGCCAGGCCAATGCTCTACCACTGAGCCAACCGGCCAGGGCCCCACGCACTCAGAATTTAACAATTAAAAAACCAGTCTGACATGCAGCCCCATGTTCATTGTAGCATTGTTCACAGTGGCCAGGACATGGAAACAACCAAAAAACCCTCCAATAGATGACTGGATAAAGAAGATGTGGCACATATACACTCTGGAATACTACTCAGCCATAAGAAATGATGACATCGGATCATTTACAGCAAAATGGCAGGATCTTGATAACATTATACAAAGTGAAATAAGTAAATCAGAAAAACCAGGAACTGCATTATTCCATACATAGGTGGGACACAAAAGTGAGACTAAGAGACATTGATAAGAGTGTGGTTGTTACGGGGGGAGGGGGGAGAGGGAGAGGGGGAGGGGGAGGGGCACAAAGAAAACTAGATAGAGGTGACAGAGAACAATCTGACTTTGGGTGATGGGTATGCAACATAATTGAATGACAAGATAACCTGGACATGTTATCTTTGAATATATGTATCCTGATTTATCGATGTCACCCCATTAAAAAAATAAAATTAAAAAAAAATTAAAAACCAGTCTGGCCTGCGTGATGCAGTGGATAGATCACTGTCCTAGGACACTGAAGTCACTGGTTCGAAACCCTAGGCTTGCCCAGTGTTGGCCAGATAAAATATATTATGCTCACTTTCTTAAAGATGGCACTGCCCACGTGGGAGCCATTGCCCAGGTGATATTAACGTGTGTTGGTGGTGGGCTGTGGGCAGGCAGGATCCTTGTAGCCTGGGGCTTGGTTTTGGGACTGAGCCTTTCCCACCCTTTTTGATGTGGGGTGGTGCAATCCCATCATGCCTCAGATAAGTGACTTTGTATTAGAGACTTCCCTATTTGGTATATTGGATTAAAGGTTTTGATTTCTGCACTATAAAGTGGGGCAGACCAGGAGCTTGCTCTCTCAGTTCCTGAGATTAGCATTAGAGGAGAGAGCAGAGAGGAGAGCAGAGAAAGGCCACATGGAGGAGGCCAAAAGAAGCAGCCAAGATGGTGAAGTGTTGAAGAAGAAGCCAGTTTGTGCAGAGTTTGTGCAGAGAGAATGAGATGGGGAACAGATGTGAGTGAATAAGGCTATTGAGCTAGAAACCTTTGATTCTAGGAAACTTGGATAAGTCAGTAGCTTTGTGAGCACTGAATGAGTGGGTTTTGAAGCCCAGTGTGTGTTTTTACTTGCCCACTGGGTGCAAGCTAGGATTAAAGCTAAGGGCCCACCAGTTCGTGGCTCTGTTGTTTCATTACTGTCTGTCCAAATCCAATGAGAATCTGCATGGGCCAGGCGGCTGTGATAGTGGCCATGCCTACTGGCCTTACAGCCAGTCAAGACACATATGACAAGCCACCAATGAACAGCTAGAGAGAAGCAGCAACTTCTCATCCCCCCTCCCCTCTCTGTCAAATCAATAAATAAAATCTTTAAAACATTTAAAAAAACAAAAACAAAAAGCCCTTCAAAACTTCTGGCTGAATATTCTCACTGGCTTTTATTACATTGGGCACATCTGCCCCAACTAAGAAAACTCTCCCACCCAGTTATTCCCTGGAGACACACCTCTTAAGATACCAGGTTCATTGTTTTGTAATCTCAATTCTTTCCCAGGATGACAAAAGCCAATAATTTGTAGCTTATTCTGTTTCAGGGATTTTTTCTTCTTTAAGGGTGGGAATGATGCTAATTTTAATTTTTCTAGTTATTGAAGATAAAACTAGAAGTCATATAGGTTTTGATATGTAATATTTTTATTCCTGTTCAGTTCAAAATGTTTTCAAATCGTCAATTTTATATCTACTTCAGTTCAATGTTATTTAGTGATGTACTTTTTAACTTCAAAACATATAAAAATTGTTTGTATGTTATATTTCAATAAAGTTGATATTTTATAATTGGAAAGTTTTAGTCCAAATGTTTTATATTTTTGTTGGTATGTTTTATTCTATCATTTACTAAAGACTGATATTAATATTACATATAATAATAGTGGATTTGCCTATTAATCTTCCTGGTACTAGAATATTACTCTCTTTTTTTTATAATAGAGACAAAGAGAGACAGAGAGAGGGACAGATAAGAACAGACAGACAGGAAGGGAGAGAGATGAGAAGCATCAATTCTTCATTGTGGCACCTTAGTTGTTCACTGATTGTTTTCTCATATGTGCCTTGACCGGGGGCAGGGGACTATAGCAGAGTGAGTGACCCCGTGCTCAAGCCAGTGACCTTGGGCTCAAACTGATGAGCCCTGCTCAAACCAGATGAGCCCGCGCTCAAGCCTGTGACCTCGCGTTTCAAACCTGGGTCCTCCGCGTCCCAGTCCGACACCCTGTACACTGCACCACCACCTGATCAGATAGAATTTTACACTTTGAGGCCATGTTTTTATGTGAACACAAATTAAAATTTATTTTCTTATGGTTACGTGAAATTTTGATCATGAAGAAGGAACTTCATACATCCAGTAAATTTTTTGTTTTTAAATTTGTTATATGTAATTAATATAATTGCATAAGCAATTTTTGTTAATATTTCTGTGATATATATTTTTCTTCTATTTATTCTTTATTTTTATATTATTTATGTTTTTTTAATTTAATTAATTTATTTATTTTTTACAGAGACAGAGAGTGAGTCAGAGAGAGGGATAGACAGGGACAGACAGACAGGAACAGAGAGAGATGAGAAGCATCAATCATTAGTTTTACATTGCGCGTTGTGATACCTTAGATGTTCATTGATTGCTTTCTCATATGTGCCTTGACCGTGGGCCTCCAGCAGACCGAGCAACTCCTTGCTGGAGCCAGCGACCTTGGGTTTAAGCTGGTGAGCTTTGCTCAAACCAGATGAGCCCACGCTCAAGCTGGCGACCTCGGGGTCTCGAACCTGGGTCCTCCACATCCCAGTCCAATGCTCTATCCACTGCGCCACCGCCTGGTCAGGCTATATTATTTATGCTTAATTATTCCTTTTATAAACAAAATGTAGTTGAAATATTTTCAGTCTGTAAATTTGTGTTTTTTAATTGGAACAGTTAATCAATTTATTCTCAATATAATTTTACTTTATCCCTTTAAGGTGCCATGCGTGCACTATTTTGTTTCTTTTTTATTTTTTGAGGTGAAAGTCAAATAACAGTTAAACATTTCAAGGTATGCAATTCAGTGTTATATTGTGTACAATTCAGTGGTACTTAGTGTGTTCACAAAATTGTGCAACAATTAGATTTCTCATTTCCAAACATTTTCATCACTTTATAAAAGCAGCCCTTAACTAATCACTCTGCATATCATTCTCTTCTGATTCCTGTTAATCCCTATTATGCTTTCTGTCTCTATGATTTTGCATGTAGTGGTTATATATTATATAAAATAATTAAAAAATATGTGACTTTTTATGTTTGGTTTCTTCATTGAGAGTAATGATTTTGAGATTCATACAAGTTGTAATATTTATCAATACCTCTTTCTTTTTGATGGCTGAATATTTTGTTGTATCTATATACCACAATTTGTTTATGTACTCATTCATTGATGGACATTGGGTTGTTTCCATGTATTGGTTATTATGAATAATGTGATAAACATCAGTGTACAACTTCCTGTGTGGATATTTATTTTCATTTTTCATATATATATATATATATATATATGAGTGATATAAGAGTGGAATTTCTGGGTCATATGGTAATTCTATGAATTAACTGTTTAAAGAACTGCTAAACTGTTTTCACAGTGGCTGCACCATTTTTCTTCCCACCAGCAATGTGCAAGTGGTCCTAATTTTTACACTACATTTATTTTATGTTTTCTTCCTTAAAGACATCCTAGTAAGCATGAAGTGATATATCATTGTGCTTTTGATTTACATTTTTTAAACACCAGTGATGTTGAATATATAATATTTTTATAAATACTCATGTGAAATTAAGAAGCATCTCAGTGAAAACAACTCTTTGAATACAAGTTTCTCATTAATATTTTCTAACGCATTTTATATTTTAAAAAATAAGCCTTACCTTGATACCAAAGAAAAAAAATGGAAACAAAAACAACTAAAACCTGGAAAGATTATATGCCATGAACAAGAAGAATTTATTCTTATAATAAAAGGATGGTTCACCATATGAAAATCAAGAAACCTAATGCACAATATTAATATAATGAAAAGGAAAAATATGTGATCATCCCAATAGATGCAGGAAAATTATTTTATGTAATTTAATAAGCCTGTATGATAAAAATATTCAAAAAACTAAGAATAAAATAAAAATTGTTCAACATAACTTGATAATGAGCTTTTATATAAAATATACAACTTAAATTATGCTCAATTGTAAAAGACCAAAGGTATTCTCCCTAAGATTAGGAACAAGACAAGGGTGACCATTTTCACATTGATATTTGACATTGTGCTGAATGTCCTATCCAGAGCAATTAGGCAAAGTAAAGAAATAAAAGCCAACTAAGAAAAAGAAATGTCATCTAAATTTGTAAAAGAAGCACCAAAGCTATATCTATTTGCAGATGATGACATGATCTTATATGTACAAAATACTAATGTAGCTACAGAAAAACTGAGTAAATAAGCACATCCAGCAAGGTTACATGATACAAATTAACTTGAAAAGATCAGCTATACTGTATTTGAAAGGGAAATAAGGAAAAAATTTCATTAACAATGGCATAAAAAGAATAAAATATCTGGAAATAAATTTAAACAAGTAGATGCAAGACTTCTACAATGAACTACAAAACATTGTTTAACTTGCTGGAGAAAAGCTAAAGACCTGAGTAAATATAATGACATCTCATGTTTATGAATAAGGTAAAATTATTGTTGAGTAGTATTTCCCAGAGCAATCTAACAACTCAGTACAATCCTTATCAAAATACCAATAGCCATTTTTGTTCAAAAATTCTAAAAGTCAACCCTCAAATTTATATAGAACTGCAAGGTACCCCCAAATAGTCAAAATAACATTAATGAAAAAAAAAAGTAAGAGGACTAACACTTCTTGATTTCAATACATACTACAAAGCTACAGGAATCAAACAATATGATTAAAAAAATTTATATATGGGTGAGTATAATGAAGATTCCAGAAATAGAAACATCTATGGCTTGTTGATTTCTGACAATAGTGCCAGATCATGCAAGGCAAAAAAACCCAACAACACCAAAAAAAATCTTCAACAAATGACTGGGAGTAACTGTATACCACATGCAAAATAATAAATTTGGACCCCCTACCATTTTCTGTATATAAAAATTTACACAAAATAAGTCAACTTAAATTTATGAGCTATAACTAATAAAATTCTAAGAAGGAAACACACTGTTAAATCTTTAGGACCTGAGATTTGGCAATGGATTCTTAGATTTGACACCAAAAGTATAAGCAACAAAAGAAAACATAGGTACATTGGACTTCATAAAAATTAAAAACTTATGTGTATCAAAAGACTTTATAAAACGAGACTAAAAGACATGGACAAGAGTGCGGTGGTTCCAGGCGGGGGTAGGGAAGGAGGGAGAGGGGGAGGGGCACAAAGAAAACTAGATAGAAGGTGATGGAGGACAATCTGACTTTGGGTGATGGGTATGCAACATAATTGAATGACAAGATAACCTGGACATGTTTTCTTTGAATATATGTATCCTGATTTATTGATGTCACCCCATTAAAATTAATAAAAATTTATTTATAAAAAGAGACCTTATGAAGGATGTGAAAACACACAAAGAATGGGAGTCAATATTTGTAAATCATATATAAATATTAAAGATATTGCAATTTGTTCTTTCTAACTAATAAAAAGCTTATAAAAAACTGGTCATATTACAAACACATTATGTAGTATGCAATTATTACTGGACAATTTGGCAGATGGAAGGAGTAAAGAAATAAAATGTGCTGCCCCAAAATGTGTGTCTGGCATGAGAAACAAGGGGCAAACTGAAACAGACATAGACACTTGGGGAAGGTTTATGAAAGAGAAATCTTGGAAAGAAAGTTTATGTGTGATCAAGCATAAACTTTCTAGAAAGCAGATTTTTTTGTTTGTTTGTTTTACCAAATGTTCTTCAAAATGTGCTTCACACTGTCTTCATCACGATTTAATATTTAAGGAAACTGTTTTACTTATACCTAACTTTCTGTATTTGCCTGAAAAATCAAATTGTCATCATGATTAAATGGATAAGTAAGTATCATTTTACAGCGACCTGTGATCCTATATTACCAAATGTCTTAAAACCGTTTAATGTTTTTGATAAACTTTCCATAACCAAAGTTTAATAAAGTTTTTTTTTACCTCAACTAACTTTAAAAATCTCCAAATGACCCTAAAATAGTTTAAATATTATTTTCTTTCCCTATAAAAGAGAGAAATTAATTAGGCTTATTAGATACATTAAATTACATGGGCTACATTATCAAATAAGTGATGCTAAACCTTCTAGATTATATATATATTTATGTAGCCTGTCCAGGTGATGGCGCAGTGGATAGAGTATTGGGCTGGGATGCAAAGTAACCACGTTCAAAACCCCAGCTTGAGCCTGACCTGTGGTGGCGCAGTGGGATAAAGCGTCGACCTAGAAATGCTGAGGTCGCTGGTTCGAAACCCTGGGCTTGCCTGGTCAAGGCACATATGGGAGTTGATGCTTCCAGCTCCTCCCTCCTTCTCTCTCTCTGTCTCTCTGTCTCTCCTTGCTCTCTCTCTCTCCCCCTCTCTCTCTCCTCTGTTAAAAAAAATGAATAAATAAAATAAAATTAAATTAAAAAAAATAAAACCCAGCTTGAGCTCAGGTCCATCTGGTTTGAGCAAGGCTCACCAACTTGAGCCCAAGGTTGCTGGCTTGAGCAAGAGGTCACTCGGTCTGCTGTAGCCCCCTGGTCAAGGCACATATAACAAAGCAGTCAATGAGAAACTAAGGTGCCTCAACGAAGAATTGATGCTTCTTATCTCTCTCCTTTTCAGTCTGTTTGTTCCTCTCTCTGTCTCTGTCACACACACACACACACACACACACACAAAATAGATTATATTTATATAGATATGTTATATGTTTTAAAAATTAAATGAAATTCCAAAAAATCTGGTTATCTTCTGGTAAAATGTTTCAGTCATAATTCTAGTTATCTTAAAATGTTGTATTTCACAAAAATAACCAAATTTCTGTGACTTACATTATAATGAACTATCATTAGATCTTTAACTGTGCCATTTTAAAGTCTTTTGCCTTTTATAAATAGTTATTGTTTTACTCCAAAATTTACAGTAATATGTTATAGTAATTAAATATATAGAAAAATATAGAAGATATATGGAAATAATATTAAAAGCCATTAAGGCAAGTGAATAAGGCTACGCTTTCTGGGTGGGAGCTAATCTAGTGTGTAGGGATATGATAGGCAAGACCATGCCCTCTGCGCAGGACCCAGTTAGTGTGTGTGTGAAATTATACATAAATAAAAAGGGCTCCCCGCGAGGAACTTCCTAAATGTGACTTGATGTGATAATCCTGTAGATTAACACGTGTTAGAAGGCGTTGGCCAGAAAGGGTACTTAAGCCGAGGGGGCCCCAGCTGCAGTCAGTGGTCTAGACTCCAACGTTAAACGTGGGCTATCTCCACCCCTCTCTGACCAAGGACAGCAGAGAAGAGCCCACAGATAGGGCTTCATTAAGCTGTATCTAGGCACACTATAGGATTTGTGAGAAATAAACTGCTTGTGTGATTCTTGCTAGTAACTTGTGTGTTGGTCGTCTTTCTTCTGGTGGCGATTGTTCTTGATACCAATAAGTAAAATCCTCATAGACGCATCAAGAGTAGTCTCGAAGAAGCCGTCAGCCCTGCTGTTAAGCAAGAGTGTCTCACTGCACCAGGAAGTCGAATCTGAGACACCTGATCAACATAGAGCTTGGGCTCTACTGGATCACTAATTCTTTTGCAAATGTGCTCCATCTTCAAAGACTACTGGAAAGTACTCTAAAATACAGGTTTTTAATAATTTAAGATCATAAAACTGAGATGGAAAAAAATTTACAGAATTTTAAAAAGTACTAGATTTATAAAATTGCTGACAAAATGTCAAGATCAGCAAGAATCAATTGCATGGGACTAAATTAATTGATGAGGTGATTATAATGAGGTGATTTTATGACGTTATTTGAAATATTACTGGTTTCTTAATTTTTTCTTTCTTTTAAGCTACTTATAACTTAGAGCAATTGAATAAATTTTACCTTCCTAAACAGATGAAACAATTATTTTTTAAAGTTTTTATTTATTGATTTTAGCAAGAAAGGAAGGGAGAGAGACAGAAACAGCTATCTGTTCCTGTATGTGCCCTGATTGGGAATCGAACTGGCAACCTCTGTGCTTCATGATGATGCTCTAACCAACGGAGTCGTCTGGCCAGGGAAACAATTACTTTTGTAATTTATTTTTTATTGAATTTATTGGGGTGATTTTGGTTAATAAAATTATATAGGTTTCAGGTGTACAATTCTATAATACATCATCTGTATACTGTATTGTATGATCACTACCCTAAGTCAAGTCTCCTTCCATCACCATTTATCTTCCTTATACTATCCACCTCTCACACTCTGCAAAGTGAGAAATAGGTCTGATGCAATAAAATGATGCTAGAACCAGGTAGTTATTGATGATATCTTAATACATCCAAATAACTCTCTATGCAACTCTATGAAATTTGCTGCAAAGTGGAGAAAGAACTGTGGTTTAGTTTTATGTCGAACCTGAGTTCAGGGTATAAGCTATGCTATGTATTAGCTGTGCTACCCTTTTGTATTTAACACTTTTGAGTTTCCCATTGTGAAATGGGAATAATGGCATTTATAACTTATAGCATTATTAAAATTAAATGAGATAATTTATCTGAAATGTGACCCTGACAGGATGGCTCAGTGGTAGAGCATTGGCCTGGCATGTAGATGTCCTGGGTTTTTTCCCGGTAACGGCACACAGGAAAAATAACCATCTACTTCTCCACCCCTCCCCCTCCCTTCTCTGTTTCTTTCTCTTTATTTCTCTTTCTCACTCTCCCCATTCCCACAACCATGGCTCAATTGGCTAAAGCAAGTTGGCCCCAGACACTAAGATGACTCTGTGGCCCCCACCTCAGGTGTTAAAAATAATTCAGTTGTGTAGCAATGGAGCAATGCCCCAGATGGGTAGAGCATCACCCCATAGGGAGTCTTGCCAGGTGGATACCCGTCTGCGCATGAGGAAGTCTGTCTCTCTGCCTCCCCTGCTCTTAATTAATATATACATTCGAAGTGCTTTCTACATCAAAGACATATGGCAACTAATAGCCATTATTATTCTAAGCATTCATAGTGTAACTGGTATTCATAATAGTAGTCTGTGTAGAAATAGTAATAGTGGTAGAATAGCTGTAGCAATATTTTGATAGCCAGTTATTTTGGCACCCTTTGTCCCTTTTGTAGGTGCTACTCTTACACTTCAGACAGTTGGTGCCCTTACTTCTGTGTCAGGAAAATATCTACACCAGTCATTTGCATTTTAGAGGCATTTTCAATTAAACATTTTTCATTTGGAAAAGCAGACTGAAAAGGGTGGATGAAAAGATATATTGTTTTGCTTATTATAAATGTATGCATATATGAAAATTTTAGTTCTTAAAGTATATTTCATTAATAATTCCCTACTAGTAAAACTAATATTGCCTATATAGGGTATATTTCCAGCTTACCACATTTATCTTCTAACTTATCAGAGGATCTGATGCAAATTCAACTGGTAAACAGCACCACTATGTTACTCTCAGAATGAATCAAGAAGTTAGTTAAAAGATTTATTTTTATACTCTTAAAATTTTTATTCAGCCAAATATCTGGGGAGGTATTGGCACCAGATTAGAACAGTTTTATTATTTAACATACCATTGTATATACATTATCTTCCCAAATAAGAAACAAACAATTTGATTCCAAAGTTTAAAATGTAGTTTCCAAAGTGAATCTTTGTTGTGAATTTGAAGAAAAACGTTCTGCAAATTAGCACAATTTGATCCTTGATTAAGATATGAACCCTGTATCAATCAACTTTTTTATACAAAATATATATTATAAATAAAACTTTCAAAAAATATTTTAGATATTTATTGTACATCATATAGAATGCTTGCCACTATTTGAAAGACTTTCAGCCCTATACTGTATTAGCTGTTTAAAATAGTTACTCAATGTCTGGCCTTGAGCATTGACCTGAAATGCTGAGATCCTCAGTCCAAAACACTGGGTTTGCCTGGGCAAGGCACAAATGACAAGCAGCAAGCAAGCAATGAACAATTAAACTAAAGCAACTATGAGTTGATACTTCTCAATCCCCATCCCCATGCTTCTAAAAAAAAATTACTCAATTTTTACTGAATACAAGACTCTGCAGATATTAACATATGTAAGATCATATATGATGTTTACCAAAACCAGGAAAATATAATCTTATTGAACTGCTTCAGTCATTTTCTTTAAAATAAGAATGACTTTGTTTTCTAAACAATTACAACAGATCTAAACAAATTAAAACTTTTATTAAAATGTCAATTTTGGTTTTTTAAACAAAAATCACACATAAAACATTTTACCCAGTCATATATTTCTACTTTGTAAGACCAGTGCTTCTTTTTTTTTTTATAATTTTTTGTTGTTTTTTGTTTTTTTTTTGTTTGTTTTAATTTTTTTATTTATTTTTTTTAGAGAGGAGAGGGGGAGAAAGAGAGAGAGAGAGAGAGAGAGGAGAGAGAGAGAGAGAGAAGGGGGGAGGAGCTGGAAGCATCAACTCCCATATGTGCCTTGACCAGGCAAGCCCAGAGTTTCGAACCGGCGACCTCAACATATCCAGGTCGACACTTTACCCACTGCGCCACCACAGGTCAGGCAAGACCAGTGCTTCTTGATGTATATATTGTTAAAGTCATACTACAAGATTCTTAATCCAATATTTGTTTTTAATTACAGAAATAATGTATATTTAATATAGAAAAATTAGAAAATGTATATATTCATGAGGAAAAATAAAAAAATACTCAAATATTATGACTCAATGAAATTCACTATTAAAATGTGAACATATATTATTTCTTAGTATTTTTTCTGCATGTCCTTATATACTTGTTCTTTTTTTGTTCAGTGAAATGATGTGAGGCAGAGAGACAGACTCCCACATATACTACCCAGACAGGGATCCACCTTGGCAAGCCCACTTGGGGGTGATGCTTTGCCCATCTACAGACGTTGCTCCATTGCTCAACAACTGAACTCTTCTTAGTGCCTGAAGCAGAGGCCATGGAGCCATCCTCAGTGCCCAGGGCCAACTCACTCCAATCAAGCCATGGCTGCAGGAAGGTAAGAGAGAGAGAGAGAGAGAGAGAGAGAGAGAAATGAGAGGATGAGGGATGAAAAAAGCACATGGGTACTACCCCTGTGTGCCCTGATCAGAAATCAGACTCGAGACATCCACATGTTGGGCAGATGCCCAACTAAGCCACCTGGCCAGGGCAACAATACTTTGGATAATCTAGTTTCCTCCTTTTCTACTTCAAGGCTGTCCTGCAGAAGCTGGGCACTTGGGTGAGGACATTGACTTTTCTAAGGAACAGGGAATCAGCAAGTTGCTGGGCCAACCAGCCAGGACCTATACTTGTTCTTATAGTGGTTATATTTTTCATTATTTAATGATTTCTCTGAGAAGAATAATACTTTCCTAGTAGCTTTCTTATTAGCTAGATATTATTCCTTTATATAAATATATCAGAATTTACTTAGACAGTGTTCTACTATTAATCATTTTTTCACGTGGTTGAGAACAATGGGTATTGTGTGTGTGTGTGTGTGTGTGTGTGTATTGTTGGTTTATAAATTGTAACTGATTAAAGTTTGATGATTTTAAACATATGAATTAACAGATAAAAACCTGAATATTTATTAGATACTTCTTGAAAGCTAATAAATTTATTTTATATAACAGAAAAAATTTTAAAACTGTTTTTAGGTAGTAGTGAAATCCTTAGTTTTTCAAGTTAAATAAGTTTAAGTAAAGTTAAGTCTACCAAGTGTGTGAAAGAAATCTGGACAATTTACATATATGTGCATCTTTTAATTTCTTGTCTTAGATTTTGGCATCAAATGACAGGTCTTTTTTATTGAAATTAAAATTGAAATTATTTTTTGCAACAGTGACAGATCTGCTTAATTCACTTAGGAAGAAAGAATTATGTTTTATTACCATCATGAGTATTAAAATCCTGAATAATGTACTACGTAGGAAAACTAAAGTACATACATGTTTCCATACTTATAACTTTTATTTGTTTCAACCAAAACTAAATAGAATAAGCAGTTTTATTTTTTTAATTTATTCATTTTTCTTAGAGAAGAGAGAGAGAAAGAGAAATAGGTGGGAGGAGCAGGAAGCATCAACTCATAGTTATTGCTTCCTGTATGTGCCTTGACAAGGCAGCCCCAGGGTTTTGGACCAGTGACCTCAGTGTTCTAGGTCTATGCTTTATCAACTGTGCCACCACAGGTCAGGCAGCAGTTTTCCTAAAATAAAAATAACAAACCCAAACAATTTTCAGAAATGAACATTATTATGTTAACTTAAAATTTTTTGAATGTTTTCCTCACAAAGCATCAATTCTGCTTTAGCTAAAATTACTGACTAATTAATCTTGGGCTTTCTTGACATGTATAACTATATTTCTTTAAAATTTATTTATAAGTTAAATTGAATTATTCTTACTAATCAGTAATTGGTTGTCATTTCTTTTCCCAAATAACAGGCTCTGTTGTATAACTGGTCCCTTCTCATCTTCCATCCCCCAAACTTATTCTATTCTGAAGATGCTTGTGCAGCTTTTAGCCTTTCTACTTTTCTTTTCTCAAGATACTAAAACATCTGGATCAAAGTTGTTAATATCCAGTCAAAAACCCAGATGTTCTAATTATATTTTTGCAGATGTTTATTGGTAGGAAAAGGAAAGTGTCTGTTTATCCTTAAGAGGAAAGAATGCACATTTGATTGCATCATTATTGGAATGGGTTTACAAATGGGCAACCCATTACAAATAGGCTTTGAATTCAAACAGACTCAGGCAAGAAGACCTATAATCGATCTCTCCTCCTCTCCTCTGCTCTCCTCTCTCTCTCTCTCTCTCCTCTCTCTTCTCTCCTCTCCTCTCCTCTCCTCTCCTCTCCTCTCCTCTCCTCTCCTCTCCTCTCCTCTCCTCTCCTCTCCTCTCCTCTCCTCTCTTCTTTTCTGTCTCTTTCTCTCCCTATCCCCATATTTCTGCCTAAGTGTCTTCACAATTGTTTTTTGCTCCTTCATAGTATAATCAGAAGATTGGAAAAGTTCACATTCTAGGTTTACACTTTGAGTAAGTAGAATAAAATTCCTACTGCAATCTTAAACTTAAACTGCATTGGGATGGGCAATGAGTCATACTGGGAATTATCTTACATAAGAATGAAAATGTATCTTGTTTTTTATTGACTGTATGTTGCATTTCTGTATATCTGTTTGGAAATCCCCCAGAGAAACAGGGAAATATGTGTGCATACATTTTTTAATTGAATTTGTTTGCATGGCACTGGTTAACACAATTATAAAGGTTTGTAGTAGAATTGTGCACATTCTTTTACATCACTGTCATTATAACTTAAAACTCTCAAAACATTACCCTGAATTTCCACAGGTGGCAAGATGCAGATAATACATACAAATCACTAATTTTTGTTTTACCTATTATCTAGACAATTTATATCATATGAATATAGGCTATAATTTGTATGAAAAAAAAGTTCAGTTCATAAAATATGTCTGTTTTAAAATATTAAACTGATAAGAACAGATACTACACTTGATCTTAATCAAAAGGCTGAGAAGTAATATAAATTCAACAAACAAATGACTTGGTATTGTTTAAAATAAAGGTGATCTCTTACTATGAAATAGTGTTTAATAATATATGATTGTCACCATATAAATATCTTTTAATTGATCTGGCAATGATAGCTAAATTTATTCTGGGCTGAATGAGTCAACAATGATGGATCCTTATTAAACCAAATTTATCAAAAGAAAAAGGAAAACATTGAAACGGAGAAATTATTAGCATATAAAGTTCAAAATCCATTAGAATCCAGAGAATTTAACCTCCTACATGTGGGCATATATAAAAGGATCAGTTGCTAAAGAGATGTGATAAGCATTTAAGGCTACAGAGTTCTTTATTGATTTTCTGTCTGGATGATATATCTATTGATGTCAATGGGGTGTTAAAACCCCCTACTATGATTGTATTGCTGTTGATCTCTTTCTTTATGTCCATCAAGATCTGCTTTACATATTTAGGTGTACCTACATTAGGTGTGTAAATGTTTACAAGGGTATCTCATCTTGTTGGCTTGCTCCTTTTATCATTGTGCAGTGTCCTGTTTTGTCCCTTATTATAACCTTTGCTTTAAAGTCTATTTTTTCAGATATAAGTATTGCTACCTTGGCTTTTGTTTGATTGTTTGTTTGTTTCCATTTGCATGAAATATCTTTTTATATCTCTTTACTTTTAGTCTGTGTGTATCTTTTATTGTGAGGTGAGTCACCTATAGACAGCATATATATCTTACCTTTTGCAATAGCATGGATGGACCTGGAGCTTATTATGCTAAGAGAAATAAACCAGTCAGAGAAAGACAAATACCATATTATTTTACTAATATGTGGAATCTAATGAACAAAATGAACTAACAAACAAAGTAGAGACAGACTTATACATGGAGAACAGGCTGACAGCTCTTAGGAAGAGTGAGGGAGGTAGCAGAATTAAACAAAAAAGGACACAAAAAAGAAAAAAAGAACTCATGGACACTATAGGGCCAGGGGCCACCATCCTTGTGGCCATGCACATGCAGGTACTCATTGAATTCGAACAGACGATAAAGAAAGAGTGGAGCCAAAATATGGTAGGCCATTCCTTTATTAAAGTCTCACACTGGCCAACGAGCAAACAAACAGAGAAAACATTTCCCTTTCACTCAGGGTTCCCAAAGCCACTGACACATTCTCCGGCTACACAACCAATAGAATCTTTTCTGGTTCCTCCTAGAATCAAAAGCTCCCACAAACCTCAGTAGGGCTCCCAAAGCCCCTCAGCTCTGGTTCCCCATCTGCACACCTTCTCTCTCGGCACAAACATGGTGTTTTCTTTAGCACTCTGCATGCTCTCTTCTCTCACTCGCAAACATGGCTGCTTTCTGCCTCTTCTCTTTCTCTTCTTCCTCTGCAAAACTCTGGTGTGAAAAGCTCTCTGCAGCAAACATTAGCAAAAACAATGAGCCTTCCCAAGCAGGAAGGTAATTTGCAATTTCACAGACCATATATACCTGGCTCTGCCCAGCCTTTAATGCAAACTCTAAGTGAGCAAACATAAAAATCATATTTTACAAACGTATTTGACCAAAAGACATAGATAACAGTGTTGTAATTGACAGGGTGTTGGGGGAAGAGAAGTGAAGGAAGGTATAATGAAAACAAACAGTAACAGATGAACACTTGATTTGTGGGGTAAACACACAATACAGTGTACAGAGATGTGTTGTAGAATTGGGCACCTGAAACCCATATAATCATGTTAATCAACATCACCCCAATACATTCAATTAAAAAATAAAGAGGTAGGATAAGCACAGAAATGGTAAGATGGCTGTAAAGCCAGTGGCCATGGCTGCCACTATCAAAGCAGCCTGGCCCATGCAGGTTTGCATTGGATTCAGACAGTCGGTAAAGAAACATGGAGCCAAGAACTGGTGGGCCATAGTCTTTAATCCTAGCTTGCACCTGGCGGGCAAGTAAAAACACACACTGGGCTCCAAAACCCACTCACATTCAGTGCTCACAAAGCTACTGACTTATTCGAGTTTCCTAGAATCAAAGGTTTCTAGCTCACCAGACTTATTCACCTCTGTTCCCCATCTCCTTCCTTCTCCCTGCACAAACTCTGCACTAACTGGCTTCTCACTCAACACTCCGCCATCTTGGCTGCCTCACCTGGGCCTCCTCCACGTGACCCTTCTCTGCTCTCTGCTCTCTGCTCTCTCCTCTAATGCTAATAATCCCAGGAACTGAGAGGCAATCTCCCGTTCTGCCCCCACTTTAGTGTAGAAATCAAAACCTTTAATCCAATATACAAAATAGGGAAGTCTCTAATACAAAGTCACTTATCTGGGGCATGATGGGATTGTACCACCCCACATCAAAAAGGGTGGGAAAGGCTTAATCCCAAAACCAAGCCCCAGGCTACAAGGATTCTGCCTGCCCACAGCCAGCCCCCAACACACATTAATATCACCTGGGCGACGGTTTCCATGTGGGCAGCGTCATCTTTAACAAAAGTGAGCATAATACATTTTTTCTGCCCAACAATGGCTATCTGAACTTTGCAATTTTTCTTTTATTTAAAGTACTGAGGTTTCTTTATATAGGAAATCTTCAAGTTAAATTCAAATGCTTCTTGTTTGGGCTTGAACTGTGAAAATCTCAGAACCATGATTGGTTCTAACTGTATCCAATTGTGAGAGAAACCTATAAAAATGGCACAATATGACACTTTATTTTGTTTGCTTTCAGCCCTTTAGATTATTAGAAACTATTTTCCTCAGAATTTATTTTTTGTAATGTACTATTCTTTCTTTGATGCATTATTCATCTCAAACTATAATAAATTACTGATTTTATGTCAACACAAACTCTACTTCCAGA
The DNA here is from genome assembly GCF_036850765.1 of Saccopteryx bilineata. Classification (NCBI taxonomy): domain Eukaryota; kingdom Metazoa; phylum Chordata; class Mammalia; order Chiroptera; family Emballonuridae; genus Saccopteryx; species Saccopteryx bilineata. The sequence continues at coordinate 53,135,204 of NC_089502.1, forward strand.
TAACCTACTAATTCAGTATATTAATAACAGTTCTTATCTCAATAATGCCTTTTATCTCCCTTTTTTTCATTCTTACTCATTATTTTTCACTAAATCAGACATCCATGATCTCTCACTTAGACTATAGGAACAATATCTTAAGAAATCTTGTTGTTCATAAGTTACTTCCTCAGTCTAATCAATCTACAGTGTCACCAGGGTTTTCTTCTAAAACAACACTCAGGTCATATTGCTCAAAAATATTCAGTAGTTCTCTCCCTATATGCACAGGCATACATGCTGTTTTTATTTATTGGAGAAAGAAAATGTTTGAATATTTTTAGAAATTTTTATCATGCCTTCTTAAAAAACAGTTTCATTCTTCTCAGAAAAACATCCCAAACAGAAAACTAAAATTAAGGTGCTTCTTTCTGCACTTGTACGATGGGGATTCAAACTAAGAAAATATTCCTGGTATTGTTTCTAATGTAGCCTCTTCCAGAATGACAATCGTTGTTTTCAAGAGCTTCAAGGTAATTAACACAATCAACCTTAAACCTTTAGATAAGTGCTCATAATTGGCACAGACTTTTTTCTAACATTTTTCTTCCTCATTTAGTTATAATTCTGTCTCCTTTATCTAACAATCAGTTTGCCAGAGATCATGTTATACCACAAATGTATGCTTATGCCTTCAAAATTTGATCACTCAAGAATCTGTTTTTGTCTATTTAAAATTTTGGCAATTTCATTTGAATGTTCTTTCAAACTAAAAATTAAAACAGATAATTATATTAACTTCCCAATGGTAGCTATGGCACTTTTATGACACTTTCTTCTATTTACTCTATAAAACCTTCAAAATGATGAACTCTGAAACAGACTTGTACATGTACCAAACAGCACTGTGAATTGGTTTTCTTACAATCTACTGAGAACTTAAACAAGTTTGAAGTGAGTCTTTACTAGTTTCTCTTTTAGCTATACTGAGAATTAATGTTTCAAAAATCTGGTACTACTTTATGGCATTTTTTTAAGCTATTATTTTTCTGATCAGCGAAATAAAATGTCTTCGTGTAATAATTTCTAAGGAGAAACAGCTCCATCTAATGGTTACTATGAGTTATAGCAATCTTCTTTTTCACTTCCAAGTTTTGAAAAAGCTATTGCAAAAATGATTTTACTGGTAGAAACAAAAGCTCTTTTACCTTTAATACAAAACTATATTTAGCATATATATTTAAATAGTATATATCATATATTCTTTAAATATGTATATACATAAAGACATAGAAATACACACACACACACACACACACACACACACACACAGGCATGGCACACCTCATAAAGATTGCAAGTTTGGTTCCAGACCACGGCAATAAAGCAAATAACACAATAAAGTGAGTCACATGATTTTTTTTTTGGTTTTCCAGTATGTATTAAACTTATGTTTACACTATACTGTATGTAATCTATTAAATGTGCAATAGCATTATGTCTTAAAAAACAGTGTACATTTCTTAATTAAAAATACTTTATTGCTAAAAAAATGTTAACCATCATCTGGTCCTTCGGGAAGTTGTAAATTTCTTTTCTAGAGAATAGTCTTACATTTATTTTTTATAAAATTCACTATGTGTTAAAGGAGACTGAAGTTATACCACCCTAAATCTGCCTTCAGGGTATTGATTTTAAGCTAATTATTAAGAAACAAAAGACTAAAAAAATATCCTTTGACCCTGTCCCATATCCTGCTGAAAAGATGCAAACAAAAAGGCCTGCTTCACTAAAGGAAACAGCATAATCAAATTAGCATTAGATAAGAGGTCAGGCCCTATTCGTTTTTAAAATCTAAGACACTGGTCCCATCTTTTCTTTCTTATTCAGATATCATATATACCAGTAACCACTTGTAAAGCCAGTGTCCACAGCCACCATCACAGCCACCTGGCCCATACAGGTTTGCATTGGATTTCTTTTTTTTTTTTTTTTTTTTTTTTTTCTTTTCATTTTTCTGAAGCTGGAAACAGGGAGAGACAGTCAGACAGACTCCCGCATGCGCCCGACCGGGATCCACCCGGCACGCCCACCAGGGGCGGTGCTCTGCCCCCCAGGGGGCGATGCTCTGCCCATCCTGGGCGTCGCCATATTGCGACCAGAGCCACTCTAGCGCCTGGGGCAGAGGCCACAGAGCCATCCCCAGCGCCCGGGCCATCTTTGCTCCAATGGAGCCTCGGCTGCGGGAGGGGAAGAGAGAGACAGAGAGGAAAGCGCGACGGAGGGGTGGAGAAGCAAATGGGCGCTTCTCCTATGTGCCCTGGCCGGGAATCGAACCCAGGTCCTCCGCACGCTAGGCCGACGCTCTACCGCTGAGCCAACCGGCCAGGGCCTTGCATTGGATTTCGACAGATGGTAATGAAACAACAGAGCCACGAACTTATGGGCCATTAGCTTTAATCCTAGCTTGCACCTGGCAGGCAAGTAAAAACACACACTGGGCTCCAAAACCCACTCATTCAGGGCTCACAAAGCTACTGACTTATCTGAGTTTCCTAGAATCAAAGGTTTCTAGCTCAACAGCCTTATTCACCTCTGCTCCCCATCTCCTTCCTTCTCCCTGCTCAAACTCTGCACAAACTGGCTTTTCCCTCAGCACTCCATCATTTTGGCTGCTTCTCCTAGCCTCTTCTTCATGGCCTCTCTCTGCTATCCTCTCTACTTTCTCCTCTAATGCTAATCTCAAGAACCGAGTGAGCAAGCTCCCGGTCTGGCCCACTTTATAGTGCAGAAATAAAACCTTTAATCCAATATACAGACAAGGAAGTCTCTGATACAAAGTCACTTATCTGAGGCATAATGGGATTGTACCACCCTACATCAAAAAGGGTGGGCCTGACCAGGCAGTGGCACAGTGGATAGAGTGTCGGACTGGGATGCAGAAAGACCCAGGTTCGAGACCCTGAGGTCGCCAGCTTGAGCGCGTGCTCATCTGGCTTAAGCAAAAAGCTCACCAGCTTGGACCCAAGGTCGCTGGCTCGAGCAAGGGAATACTCGGTCTGCTGAAGGCCCACGATCAAGGCACATATGAGAAAGCAATCAATGAACAACTAAGGTGTCGCCACGAAAAACTGATGATTGATGCTTCTCATCTCTCTCCGTTCCATCTGTCTGTCCCTAGCTCTCCCTCTCTTTGACTCTCTCTCTCTGTCCCTGTAAAAAAAAAAAAAGGTGGGAAAGGCTCAGTAACCAAAACCAAGCCCCAGGCTACAAGGATCCTGCCTGCCCACAGCCTGCCCCCAACACACATTAATATCACCTGGGCGACGGGCTTCCACGTGGGCAGTGCCATCTTTAACAAAATGAGCATAATATATTTTATCTGCCCAACACCACTTTTGCCACACTGTCTTTGGAATGGTCATGCTTATGTTAATTCTCCGTGCATATGCATTAAAGATTTGATTTTCTCTGTTATCTGTCTCTGTTAATTTGATTTTTAACCCAGCTAGAGGAACTTAGAAAGTGGGAAATAAAGTATTACTTTTTGATGCTCATCTTCGTTAGTTATTAGAGAAATGCAAATCAAAACTGCAATGAGATACCACCTCACACCTGTTAGATTAGCTATTATTAACAAGACAGGTAATAACAAATGTTGGAGGCTGTGGAGAAAAAGGAACCCTCATTCACTGTTGGTGGGAATGTCAAGTAGTACAACCATTATGGAAGAAAGTATGGTGGTTCCTCAAAAAACTGAAAATAGAATTACCTTATGACCCAGAAATCCCTCTACTGGGTATATACCCCCAAAACTCAGAAACATTGATACATAAAGACACATGCAGCCCCATGTTCATTGCAGCATTGTTCATAGTGGCCAGGACATGGAAACAACGATGTAAAGCCAGAAGTCACTGCCAGGGCCACCATCAGAGTAGCCTGGCCCATGCAGGTTCGCATTGGATTCGGACAGTCGGTAAAGAAACCATGGAGCCAAAAACTGATGGGCCATAGTCTTTAATTCTAGCTTGCACCCAGCGAGCAAGTAAAAATACACACTGGGCTCCAAAACCCAATCACATTCAGTGCTCACAAAGCCACTGACGTATCCGAGTTTCCTAGAATCAAAGGTTTCTAGCTCACCAGCCTTATTCTCCTCAGTTCCCCATCTCCTTCCTTATCCCAGATACAAACTCTGTACAAACTGGCATCTCACTCAGCACTCCAGCATCTTGGCTGCTTTTCCTGGCCTCCTCCACGTGGCCTCCTTCCGCTGCTGGCTCTACTCTCTCTGCTCTCTCATGCTAACCTCAGGAACCAAGAACCCAAACTCTCATTCCGTCCCCATTTTATAGTGTAGAAATCCAGACCCTTAATCCAATATACAAAACAGGGAAGTCTCTAATACAAAGTCACCCTCTGAGGCATGATAGGATTGTACCGCCCTACATCAAAAAGGGTAGGAAAGGCTTAATCCCAAAACCAAGCCCCAGGCTACAAGGATTCTGCCTGCCTTTAGCCCACCCCAACACACATTAATATCACCTGGGCGACAGCCTCCTCGTGTCATCTTTAACAAAGTGAGCATAATACATTCCATCTGCCCAACAAATGAAAAAGCCCATCAATAGATGACTGGATAAAGAAGATGTGACACATATACACTATGGAATACTACTCAGCCATAAGAAATGATGACATTGGATCATTTACAGCAAAATGGTGGGATCTTGATAACATTATACGAAGTGAAATAAGTAAATCAGAAAAAACCAGAAACTGCATTATTCCATACATAGGTGGGACATAAAAGTAAAACTAAGAGACATTGATAAGAGTGTGGTGGTTACAGGGGGAGGGGGGAGAGGGAAAGAGAAAGGGGGAGGTGGAGGGGCACAAAGAAAACTAGATAGAAGGTGACAGAGGACAATCTGACTTTGCGTGATGGGTATGCAACATAAGTGAACGACAAGATAACCTGGAGTTGTTATCTTTGAATATATGTATCCTGATTTATTGATGTCGCCCCATTAAAAATAAAATTATTTAAAAAAAATAAAGTATTACTTTTTTAGCTCCTGCACAATAAAATGAGATATGTTTGTCTATATACATTTAAAATAGTTAAACAGGGAGGCCTTTAGACTGAGGTGACTCTAGTGTTGTAAGGTACCAAAAAGCTGCAAATTAATATTAATATTCTGGGAGAAAAGGTCAGGCTTTTCTGTCCTTTCTTTGGAAAATGGAGGAAAAAGAATATAGAAGTCTCCTGGCTTATAAGGACAACTAGGGTCATTTGGTTTTAAGTTCTCTGAAAGGATTAAGGTTATCTGAGGAACTCCCTTTCTCTTTCAATAAGAGACAAAATTAAAGTACCATCTTACACTGATCCTAGCTCTCCCTCCCTTCCTGGAATCTGAGATTGTGTACCTCTAGGCCAGGGGTCAGGAACCTATGGCTCACGAGCCAGATGTGGCTCATTTGATGGCTGCATCTGGCTCGCAGACAAATCTTTAATTAAAAAAAATAATAACGTTAAAAATATAAAACATTCTCATGTATTACAATCCATTAATTTCCTACCACTCATGTTCATGTTTGTGGGTGGCTGAAGCCAATCACAGCTGTCCTCTGGGACAACACCAAATTTTTTTTGGATAATGTGTAACGTACACGGGTCGTTGTATGGCTCTCATGAAATTACATTTTAAAATATGTGGCGTTCATGGCTCTCTCAGCCAAAAAGGTTCCCAACCCCTACTCTAGGCAAAAGAGGAGAGATAAATACTAAAGGGATTTGTGCATGACTTTGATTGTATTACCTTGAAGATTTTAATGTTTTCTGTAAAGCCCCTAGACAAATGTTAATCTTGTGAATGTAACATAAATCTTGTCAAATGTTATAATCTTGTTAATGATTGTGTCATGCTATCATGCCCCGCAACCTGTATGTGGTCAAAGGGAATATAACCAGCTCCTGAAATATACTCAGTGTGCACGATTTGAGTCTGCAATTGCTCCGTGTTAGCCATATGTGGCCGATATATTTAACAAATCTCCTCCTTCAATAAAACTCTTCAAAATTTATCTGGACTAGGTGTCTCTACATGGACTCTATGAAATGAGGTACAGTGCCTTTCAGAATTTGGGGTGCAGTAATTTATAACACTACTGTCACAGCAGCCTACATAAAGTGAACCAAAATCTAAGTATACAAATGACTGTATGACCGGTATTCATGGCCATAACAGCCACCTGGCGCTTGCATGTGCATGTGCAGGTTCACATTAGATTCGGATAGACAGTAATGAAACTATGGAGCCAAAAAATGGTGGGCCATAGCTTTTATTCGAACCTGACAACTGGCTGAGAAGTAAAAACAAACACACGGGGCACCAAAACCCACTCACATGTTCTCCAGTTCCACAACCAGGAGACTATTTTCGGCTTTTCCTAGAATCAAAGGCCCCTACCAGTTCTTAGCAGAGCTCACAAAAACCCTCACCTCTGTTCCCTTTCAGCACCCAGACATCTTGGCTGCCTCTTCTCTGCAATCACATGGCCACTCTTCAAAAATGGCCTCCTAGTTCCTCCTTCTTCCTTTTTAAAAACTTTTTGATGGGACAACCCTGCCTCCAGCACATATTAGCATAATCAAGCCCCTTCCCAAGCAGAAAGGTAACTAGCTGTATCACGTGGCAACATCATAACGTGAGCAGTGGCCATTTTTAACAATAAAAGTGAGGAAAAGCAGAAAATACAGATTTTACAAACTTTGCCAAACAATGCCTCAAAGTCATTTCTGCGTTAACAAAAGTCTGCAAAGTCTGTCAAACATACATGACCAAAAAAAACCCAACCAAACACCATATATCATTATGAAATATTATTAGATTATCCATTTCTCTAAAGTGACAATAATATATATCAAACATAAATATAAGTTAACTATCATTAGCAAAAGTTTAGTTCTAAGAATTCAGAAGATTGTTTACATAAATAATTAAGCACCTGATTGAGACAATATAAACATAGTAAACTACTTTAATAAAACATAGAATCTTTGCTTTCTAGACATGCAAATTCTTACATCTTACCTCTAACAGAAAAGTAGACACAAAATTTTTGTCTTTTAACAAAATGAAAAGAATCAAATTCTTATTCTATATCAGCTTACTTTTAATATTTAAATTCTTTATATAAATTACAATGAAGAGGATACAAAGTCACTTATCTGAGGCATAATGGTATTCCTCATGAGAGTGCACCAACCCACATCATGCAACAGTCAAGGGCATGGGGAAAAGCTTAGTCTTAAAACTAAGCCTTAGGCTATAACGACCTGGCCTGCTTACAGCCTGGCCCCACACCCAATGCAAACTATAAGTGAGCAAACATATTTATCATATTTACAAATTTATTTGACCAATACAGGTCCCTGCCTGAAGCCTTCTGTTCTCCACACTTATTCAAATTAGGCTAAAACAGCATCTTAATATTCTTTTTTCTGAAACAGGTTTCTTAGTCTAAATCTCTTGGTCAGGAAAAAGGAGAGAACCAAAGGTTCTTTCTGAATCTTTTGTTTCCTAATAAATAGCTTAAAATCAATATCCCTCAAAAAGAACTTTAGGGAGGTAGAATTTTGATCCTTTGTGGTAGGCAGTTAGACAGACATAAGCAGAGCAAGGACAATAGGCAAGGTAGAGAAGGTCAGTAGAACAAAAAGCCCTCGGTGCCTAGCAATGGGCAAACCTGGGAAAACAAAGATTTCACCCCTAGGGTAACCTTTTCTCCCCTGACACGTTGCTGTTAATGCTATTTAGACCCCCTGACCTTTCATATCTCTGGTCATGTGATTTAGACATTCCCTTCATCTCTTTTTCCTCAGCATGATGCTAGTCAAGTTGTAGTCCCCCTTACAGAAGGAACAAGGGACCAAAGAGTGGCCTCATGGAACTTCCATGCAGAGCCTTGCAGGAGCACTCCTTTAAGCATTGACATCTAGAGATAACATCTAGGCCTCAGGTGTGTTTCAGCTCCAGGCCCAGAAAAGCAGCAAAACCAAACAAGCAATGCCATGGCTGCCTCAGTACCAGCTGCATTGACTAATGATCCCTGCCCTGGTGCCAACCAATCAGTGGAGACCAAGACCTCACCTGGAGAGCTGATGAATATTCTACTGGGATCTTTCCTGGGACTTCTCCTAAAATCTTTGCCTTTAAAACCTTGAGACAAAGAACCCAGTGAATGCTCTCACTCCCTAGAGCATACACTCTCGAATCTTCTTGAGTGTACTTGGTCTTTTTTCTCCTATTGTTCAAAGACCCTTCTGTTGTTCTTTTCCTGGTTTTTCAAGCTCATTCCTTCTACTGCAACAACTTTCTAAATAAACTTTCTTTTATAGTTGGAGTCTTAGCTCTAAATTCTTTCTTAGCCAGAACTCATATACTGAGGTTGCTGAACCAGAGTCCAATCACCAGTATCATTCTGGTGCTGTTTCCAACACTGCCAACACCTTCATTATCTCTTAAGTACTTTTTGATTAAACTTTGTTCAAGAACAGTAGATAAGCAGATGGTTGGAGAGTGGGAATGTCAAATCTAATACCAGGTTAATCTTTCATTAATTAAGCATCTTGTCTTGGGATGTTTCTCACATTTGAGGAATATAAAGGAGAAAAGTTATTGTGAATACTCAATGGTGATTTAAATTAATTTTCTATTTCTTAAAAATTGTAATCTTTGTTCATCACCCTTAATAAAACATTTACAAAACAAATGCATTCAAAAACAAAACTAAAACAACATTAATGGGATGGATGCTACTGTTTACAGCTGGAAACATGGTATTGGTTACTGTGGAATCAGTTGTAAACATTTATGGTCTTGTGCCTTGTGATTCTTTTTTTTTTTTTTTTTTTTACAGAGGCAGAGATAGTCAGGGACAGACAGACAGGAACGGAGAGAGATGAGAAGCATTAGTCATCAGTTTCTCGTTACACGTTGCGACTTCTTAGTTGTTCATTGATTGCTTTCTCACATGTGCCTTGACCGCAGGCCTTCAGCAGACCGAGTAACCCCCTGCTGGAGCCAGCGACCTTGGGTCTAAGCTGGTGAGCTCTTTGCTCAAGCCAGATGAGCCCGCGCTCAAGCTGGCGAGCTCGGGTCTCGAACCTGGGTCCTTCCGCATCCCAGTCCGATGATCTATCCACTGTGCCACCACCTGGTCAGGCTGCCTTGTGATTGTTATAAAATTTTACAATCTGAACAGTAGAGTTGTTCAGAACTTTACTGTTTTGCAGACCTCAAGATTATTTTAAATGAGCTAAGGGATCTAAGTTTTCAAAAGAATCTTTGGACTGTCTATAAATTCTAATTTGAAGAATTCTGTTTTACATCATTTTTGAAGATTCTTTATGCCAGTGAGTAATTCAAAGTCTTAGAACTAGTATTTTTTTAAATAAAGCTTCAATTGTTACACCACAATTTGGGTTATGTCACTATTGTAGGAACAGAACTGTGTCGTAAACCGAGGACTCCATGTATTTGTGAACTAATATTGAGGCAGGATAGAAAGAAGTTAGGGAAAGATCCTAACAAATGGAATGAGAAAATAGAAGGTAACGTCTCACCAAAGCCCCTCCCTCCTCCAGACATGATCAAAGGTAAATAGCTAATGACAGGAAATCTTTGCAGTCGTTGTGGAAGTCACAACAATAGGGCCCACTCCGAACCAGAAGGCAGAATCAGAATTTGATGCCACAAAGCTTGGACACAAACCCCTACCTCCACCCTTGGAAACACATAAAATCCCAAGAACTAACTGACCACACATGCAACTCACTTTGAAATTGGCATGCATACATTTAGCTTCTTTCACAGTTGTGCCCACTCCCTGGCCTCTTTCTTTTTCTTTGCACAAAACTTGTTTTGTTCTCACTCCAATTCATCCTTGAAATTTTTCTTGGGCAAGTCAAGGATTTGGAGGTCACCTGACATGCAAAAGGATATGAACTGACCATACAGGGGCAGGGCCAACCTTGCCACATGGAAACAATCCAGTAACAAGACAAGTTTTTCTTTTTAGACACAGGTAGTTCTTTGTACAATTTCAGCATACATAAATATCAGTTTTCACTGTTTAAATAAGTAACACCAATCCCCCAACAACATGGTTGAAAATTCAGTTACCACAATATTAACTGTGAATTTTTGCGTAAACCTTGCTGTTAGCTCTTTATTCCACAAACCATTATGCAAATAACATGAGTGCATTAGGATCAGTACAGTTTCATCACTTCTTTCAAAGTCTGTTGGTGATTGGTCACTGAGAATCTATTAGTTTACACACAGACAGTAAAAAACTGTTGCCTTCTTTTCTCCCAGTGATAAATCTATGTGATATTTTACCAAAATGAATAATCAAAAAAGGGAAGTGGTCATAGATGATAGCAGGAAGCAAACAAAATGTGATAAAACCAGAAATAAAATTAGATGTGATCAAACCTAGAAATAATGACAGCAAAACAAAGATAGGATGAGAGCTAGGCTTCCATGAAGCTATACAATACCAACCATATCTTAACTTTTTTTATTTATTGACTTTAGAAAATGAGAAAACTCTTGCTGGCTGGCTCAGTAGTAGAGCATCAGCCCGGCATGTGGAAGTCCTGGGTTAGATTCCCAATCAGGGTTTACAGAAGAAGTGATCATCTGCTTCTCCACCCCTCCCTTCCCCCATCTTTCTCTCTCACTCTATCTCTCTCTTCTTCTCCCACAGCCATGGCTTGAATGGTTCGAGAAAGTTGGTCCTGAGTACAGAGGATGGCTAGATGGCCCCCCAGGTGCTAAAATAGCTCAGTTGCAGAGCAATGGGGGGGGGTGGCCCCAGATGGGCAGAGCATCTTGACAGGTGGATTCCAGTCCAGGCACATTTGGGAGTCTGTCTCTCTGCCTCCCTGTCTCCCTACTTCTCACTTAATTTAAAATAAGAAGAAAAAAAAAAGAAAATGAGCAAGGGAGAGATAAGAGAATTATTGTTTTCTTGTTCCACTTATTTATGGATGTATTGGTTAATTCTTGTATGTGCCCTGATCAGGGATAGAACCAGCAGCCTTGGTGTATGGGGACAATGCTCCAACCAACTAAACTACCTGTCTGGGGCCTACAAACAATATGTTAAAAACTTGATGAATATAAAAAAGAAGGCAAACTTGCTTCAACATTTTTTAGTTTAAGTTTCACTAGGAACAGGAAACTGCTTATGGGTGAAATAGAGCATTTTCTTTTATTGTGGACTGAAGGCTGTAATCAAAAATAAATCCCAGTTCGGCTAGCATTCAGGTCAGAGCGTCAGTTAGTTGCTGCATTGAAGGAAATGGTAATTACCAAGAGACTGAAAAAAAAAAGATTTTACTGCAAGTAAAGGCTGGTTTCATATCTCAGAAGTAGGCCTGAACTGATTAACATTAAGCTGTCTGTTGAAGCTGCGAGCTCAGGTCAGGGTGCTACTGTGAAAATCGCACCCAGATTCCAAGGATTACAGGCAGTCCTGGCTTTGTAAAATAGTGCAAGACTGTACCATGCAAATAAGCTTTGCAGGATTTGGGTGGAATGTCAATGGAGTTATAGAAGATGTAGATGAGCATGGAAATGTTGACACTGCCTCCATTCAAGAAGTAGTTGTAGGTATACAACCAGAGGAATTAGAGAAGGCAACATATAGCATAAGTGAGGAAAGCGGTTGTGTCTTAAAAGATGAACGTGTCTCACAGGAAGTGAGGCAGATGAAAACCTTCAAATTAAAACAACTCTCATAGAAATTTGACGTGTCATTGAAAGCACATATGATAAAATTTCAGAAGCTGATCTGATCTTAGAAAGGAGTATGACGATTTGCCAAGGCATAGAAAACATGCTCATTCCACTTGGTAAATTGTATGAGAGCAAAGCAAGCGAGCGCCGTTCAAACTACTCCTGGTACATTTTTATAAAGAAATAAAACACTGTAATTTTCAATGTCTCTAATATTTTAAATATTTTACTTTTCTTTTTTATGTTTATTACCAACATCAAGGGAGATTAATGTTTTGACAAATTTTAAGGTCACAAAATAATCATAGATTGTTAATCCCGTGGATTAAGATTGCTTTGCAGTTTTAGCTTGCACGCTCAGAGTGAGAATTTGCCTGCAGTATGAAACAAGCTAGGACGAAGCAGCAACTCTGAAGTCTGAGCAGCTGAACTTGGCACCCCTAAACCGATTCAGCTTAACTCAGCCTTACTGAAGCCTACCCCAGATTCTCTGCTTCCTGGAGTTTCAACCATTCCCTGATCCTAGGATCCTCTTCAATTCCAGCTAATGCCATTGCAGAAACCTCGCAGATTTGGTCAAAATCTGGCACGCAGACATACAGCAGAGTCAGGCATGGCTGAGAGTCGCCATGCCAGATGCTTGGGCACTCTGGATTTAGTAGCCCTGGGTAGGGGCAACACACTGAGAGCAAGCATATGTATTCTGACTGGAGAAGTGCACAGAGACAAAGCAGGAGCGGACACTGATCTGCTTTGTGGTGGCTGCCCCATCTTCTGTGTGGCTCTGCTGTACTACACTGAGCTTGGTTCCTGGGTTCCATGGTCTGGCTCTGCATACCTCTACAGCCATCACTGATGGCAAACTCTGAGCCTTTGCCACTGGCTGGGATCTCATCTTTTCTTATATCACCAGGACAACCAGTAGGGCCTGAGTCTGAAGTTCAGCTTTTCTTTTCTTTATTATTATTATTTTTTTTTTAGTGAGAGACAGAGAGAGAGGAATACATAAGGACAGACAGACAGGAAGAAAGAGAGATGAGAAGAATCAACTCATAGTTGTGACATCTTAGTTGGTTTTTCATTGATTACTTTCTCATTTGTGAGCCCCCAGGAGGCTCCAGCCAAGCCAGTGAGGGAGCTTGGGCTCAAGCCAGTGACCATGGGGTCATGTCTATGATTTCCCGCTCAAGCCAGTGATCCCGTGCTGAAGCCGGTGAGCCGCACTCAAGCCAGATGAGCCTGCGCTCAAACCAGCAACCTCTGGGTTTTGAACCTGAGTTCTCAGCATCCCAGGATGATGCTCTTTGTCTACTGTGCCACTGCCTGGTCAGGCTGAAGTTTTGCTTTTAAAAACCTGATTGGGAGTCACATTTCTCAGATCCTGAAGAAGAACATCTCACTGCATGTTCCCCATGTCTTTGCAAAATATCCAGACTCCTTTGCTTTGGGCCTTGTGTTGTTGCTCACTGATTGCTGGCTCAGGGCTAGTGAAGTCGGCCCTGTTTACCAAAGTATTTGCAGTGGTGACAATTTTGGTTCTCAGTTCTGTCATCGTCTCTGACTCCATTAAAGGGGAATGGCACAACTAGAAGCTCACAGAAGAGAACAATGAACTGGCCATGGCTGGACTCAATGATACCTGTAGTTCAGGGGTTGGGAAACTTTGGCTGAGAGAGCCATGAATGCCACATATTTTAAAATGTAATTCCATGAAAGCCATACAACGACCCATGTACATTACACATTATCCAATAAAAATTTGATGTTGTCCAGAGGACAACTGTGATTGGCTCCAGCCACTCACAACCATGAACATGGGCAGTAGGAAATGAATGCATTGTAATACATGAGAATGTTTTATATTTTTAACGTTATTATTTTTTTATTAAAGATTTGTCTGAGAGCTAGATGCAGCCATCAAAAGAGCCACATCTGGCTCGCGAGCCATAAGTTCTTAAACCCTGCTGTAGCTTGTGCCCTCTGGGCTCTGGAGGATTTGTGCATTTCAGCATCGAGGGGTTTTTCCATGGAGCAGCTACTTGTTTCTATGCATTTGTTGTTTTTGACTATATTGTTATCACTGGGAAGGAGGCTAAGAATTGCCAGCATTCCATCCCTCCATGTGGGGGATAAATGGTGATGGACAAAGACTTGACTTAGGGCGGTAAACACACAATACAGTACACATATGAGGTGTTGTAGAAGTGTGTGCTTGAAACTTCTATAATTTTGTTAACCAATGTCACTCCAATAAATTCAATAAACAGGAAGCAAAACAAAAAGAAATATTAACAAAAACTAGAAAAATTAAAAAATTAAAAATAGGGAGACAAGATGGCAATGGAGTAGGTGGATGTACCAACTCCCACTTCCCAGAACCAAAGTGGATTACAAACTAATTTTAAGAATCATCATCTGGAAAAAACAACTTTGGACTAAACTAAGAGGACTCTTCAACCAAGAAACACTGAAGAAGCCACACCGAGAGTGGTAGGAAAAGCAGAAACACGAAGAGGGCTGCCCAGCTCCCCGGAGCGAACGGCAGCTGGGAGAGACTCGCATGGCCAGAAGTGAGTTTAGCAGAGAAAGGAGGGTCCTGAATCCCAGGAACAAAGCCCCAGCCTGCAGCCCCAGAGCCTAGAAGAGGCGTATAGACAGTATTTAGCTGGGAACAAGACAGGATACTGTTTGTGAGAAAGAGACTGATTTCTCAGACCCAGGATTCTTCTTAAAGGGACCGTGCAGAAAACCTCTCTCACAACCACTCACCCGGGGCTCGTGGGGATGGGGAGAGAGGAGAGGAGCCAGTAGCAGGAAAAGAGTGTAATCTAGGAGGCACAGGGAGAAACATTTGGGGAGACAGCCACCCTAACCCCTGGGACGAGTCACTCCCCAAATCTGAAGTGAATATTTGCCCTGGAAACAGCAATACCAGCAAAGGGAAGCAGGACACCAGCCAAACAAGTTCTCCCGCAGCATTCAGAGCAGAGTCGCTTAGAAGGAGGGAGCTTTCGGGACTATAGTAGTGAGTCTTAGGGTCTGAGCTGCAGCGCCCCCACCCACACGGCTAAGGGCTCGCCCGAGGGCTGGTGGAGGTGGAACTTGGAAGCGCAGTTCTGTGGGCAAGGGCGGAAGCCGGATGGCCACCACAGGGCCCAGGTGTGAGCTCAGTCTTGCCCAAGCTGGGGAGGAGGGGGTGTGCAAAAGTGGACAAACCCAGCTGAGGGCCGCCTGTAATTCAGCCTTCAGGGGAAGGGTGGGAACCCTGGACTGGTTGGAGACCGGCCCCTGAGCAAGGGCACAGGAGCACAGCCTTGCCCTGCCTGTGGAACCGAGGCTTGTGGCCTGACTTGGGAGCCGGCTCCTCCTGCAAGGGTGGAGCCAAAAACCCAGAACAGACAGAGTTCCGCTATTGAGCATGGGCATGCAGTCCCACCAGGCCTGTGGAGCCAAGGCTTGCAGGTGGAGACCCGCAGCTGAGCAAAGGTGCTCACCCCTGCCCTCAGGGCCGAGTATAATGCCACCCATGGGGGCAGGGCAAAGGTAAGGCCACCAAGGCTTGTACACCCAAGTACATGATCACAGCCACTCCCATGAAGGAGAGGCGGAAATCACAGCAACAGCCCCACTGGGCAGGCAACGCCCATACCCAAATGCCGTAGGCAGCAACAGCGGAGGGGGTGGCAGGCCTGCAGACAGACCATACCTAGGGAACAGAGGCCACACCCAGTGGACTCCAGTGGCCAAGACCTTCTTTTAAACAGAGAAGATGAGAAGGCAAAGAAATGCAACACAAATGAATCAAGAGAAATCCTCAGAAAAGGACCTGAATGAATCAGATATAACCAAATTACCAGATGAAGAGTTTAAAATAACGATTGTTAGGATGCTCAAAGATATTAGAACAATAGATGGTCATTACAAACAGATAAATAAAGAGATAGAAAATGTAAAAAAGGACATTGAAATAATAAAAAAGAATCAGTCAGAAATGACAAATGCAATATAAGAAATAAAGAACACAATGGAAGGAATTAAAAGCAGGATGGATGAAGCTGAGAATTGAATCAGCGAGTTAGAGGACACGATAAATAAAGCCAGGAAGCAGAGCAGAAAAAAGAAAAGAGACTCAAAAAGTCTGAGGAAACTCTAAGAGAGCTCTGTGACAACATGAAGAGAAATAACATCCGCATTATAGGGGTTCCTGAAGAAGAAGAGAAAGAACAAGGGATAGAGACTTTGTTCAATCACATCATAGCTGAAAACTTCCCTCAATTAAGGCAGGAAAACATCTCACATGTTCAGGAAGCACAGAGAACTCCATTAAGGAGAAATCCAAAGAAATCAACACCAAGACACATCATAATTAAAATACCAAAGCTAAGTGATAAAGAGAAAATATTAAAAGCTGCTAGAGAAAAAAAGACTATCACCTACAAAGGAGCCCCCATTAGGATGACTTCCGACTTCTCAACAGAAACACTTGAGGCCAGAAGGGAATGGCAAGAAATATTCAAGGTAATGCAGAACAAGAGCCTACAACCAAGACTACTTTATCTAGCAAGGCTATCATTTAAAATTTAAGGAGAATTAAAAAGCTTTCCAGACAAAAAAACAAACAAACAAACAAACAAAAAAACTCAAGGAATTCACTACAACCAAACCAAGGCTGCAAAAAATGCTAAGGAGCCTGTTGTAAAGAGGTCAAAGGAGAAAAAGAATATAGCAAAAGAGGAATACAGTTTTAAAGAATAAAATGGCAATAAACAATTACATATCAATAATAACCTTAAATGTAAATGAATTAAATGGTCCGATCAAAAGCCATAGGGTAACTGTGTGGATAGTAAAACAGGAACTATAGATATGCTGTCTAAAAAAAATAAAAATAAATAAAACAAGCTAAGGAGTCTATATTTTATCAAATATAATTGTATCAGGTCTAAAAATGACTATATTTCAACCTTACAAGAATCAGTTATATTATAATTGACTTTTTTCATTTTGCCTTTGAATGCTACTATATATCAAGGCTTTGAATTAATAATAATAGTGTCTCTATATCTTGAATATTATAACTTTCAATATTCATCTACTTGTAGGCCAAATCCTGTCTAATAGAATAGGGTTTGGCTAACTTGTCCTTTAAAAGGCCACATAGTAAATATTTTAGGTTTTTCAGGCCATAGGGTCTCTGGAACACCTATTCAACTTTGCCTTTTAGCCCAGATATGGACATAAATAATATATATATTAATCATTGAGCATGGCTGTGTTCTGTTAACATTAAAGCAATAATCAGATATATATTTTAGGGGGGATTGCATTTTGAGATATTCAGTGTAATGGTGAACCATGTGCCAATCCAGAGGACAAAGGACAGGAACTTAGAGGAAGGGAGTACGGGAGAGGGGAAGGTAAATAAAATGAAACACAATCTGCTGAGGTCTCCCATGCCTTGCTTCCCTCTACCCTACTCCTCTATTTTTTTGCCCATCTTTCTTAAATATTGTCAAGGGTAAATAAAAAATGTCCCTTCTCTAAAATTATTAGTAATTCTATTTATGTTTTGATCTTTGCTTGTGATATCTCTGTTTGTCTGAAGCTTCTATATGTGCTATGATTCTACTTCCAGATTATATTAGTTTGTGATTTTTTTTTTAGTGAGAAAGAGAGAAAGGGACAGACAAGAAGAGAGAGAGATGACAAGCATCAGTTCTTTGTTGTGGCGCCTTAGTTCTTCATTGATTGCTTTCTCATACATGCTTTGCACAAGGGACTCCAGCTGAGCCAGTGACCCCTTGTTCAAATCAGTGACCCCTTGTTCAAATCAGTGACTTCCGGGCTCAAGCCAGGGACCACGGGGTTATGTCTATGATCCTACGCTCAAGCTGAGGACCTCAATGTTTTGAACCTAGGTCCTCAGCATCCCAGGTCAATGCTTTATCCACAGCGCCACCACCTGGCCAGGAAGAAGTTTGTGTTTTAAAAGTGTACTTTTCCAAACTTTTTTTCTTCAGTTTCCTCAGCTTCAGTGCATTGTGGTCTGTGTATACATTTCTAATTACCCAATTTTTAAAAAATTTCTACCAGTTTGAAAAATTAGCTTCCAGTTTTGCCAAATTTCTGATCAGTTCTATTTAAATATACTAGTTCTCATAATCTTATATCTCAATAATCTTTTAAATTTTTTCACCTAACATTTGTATTAATATCTGTAGGGCCCAAAGAACTAAGAAATTCAAAGGTTTAAGAGTAGGTTTTTGTTTCTTTTAACATCCTTTTTTTTAAAATCAGGGTTTCCTTTTTTTTTCCTTTTGACAGAAACAGAGAGTCAGAGAGAGGGACAGATACGGACAGAAAACAGGAAGGTAGAGAGATGAGAAACATCAATTCTTCGTTGCAGCACTTTAGTAGTTCATTGATTGCTTTCTCATATTTACCTTGACCAGGGGCTACCACAGAATGAGTGACCCCTTGTTCAAGCAGTGACCTTGGGCTCAAATCAGTGATCTTGGGGTTCAAGCTGACGACCATGGGGTTATGTCTATGATCCTACACTAAAGCCAGCAACCCACCGCTCAAGCCAGTGAGCCTATGCTCAAGCCTGATGAGCCAGTGCTCAAACTGGATGAACATATGCTCAAGCCGGCCACCTGGGGATTTCCAATCTGAGTCCTCTGCTTCCCAGTCTGATGCTCCACCTACTACACATCTCCTGATCAAGCTAACATTCATTTTTTTAAATTTGCTTTTCTTTTATGTCCTAATTTTTTTATAATGTTTGCAAATATCTGACCATAGAACAGGAAGGAGATGGTTGTGAGTAGACTTTGAGTTTTGTTCTAATTTCTGTCATTCTATCTTATTAAAGGTGTCTGAATGGCTAGTTATTAACCAATATGAGAGCTCTCTAAAACATTTTCAATTTATGTGGTTTTTTTCAATTGAAAGTATCAATTGTCTAGCCAGTGTCAGTATAATTTTAACAGTGACTCAAGCCATTTAGCTTTTTTACAGTTTAGTCAAGAAAGTGAAATGCATCCACTGAGTATACAAAGAATATAGCCCTCAAAGATGCAAGAGTTCATGTCCAGAGTTAGCTTTAGAAAATTGGGGGGGGGGGAGTCTGTCTTTCAACAGCTGTTTCAAAACACAAGGAATTATGTGCTTACTTCTTTTGAATGGAATAAAGTTTAATTTTCCCTAATCTTGGATCCATAGCCTATTCAACAGCTCACCAGATGCATATGGATTATCCATCTGGCGGAAATAACAGGCCATCTCTGCAAAGAACAGGATCAACAGAAAACAAGGGTATTCAAACCAAGGCTTTAACAGAGCTGCATTTGTCCAAGAAACTAGTTTTATAAATATTTTCTTTTCCCAATCTAAATTGCAAAGAGAGAAAAGAACTCTTACCACTTTTCACTTCTACCACACAGACAAGTGGTCAGATAGGTTGACCTGGTAAAATGCTTACCATTTCTGCCCGCTGTGGCAGACATCTATGATCTCTTAGCTGCAACAGTCCAGGGAGCTGGTCGTGTACTAACCACTGAATTCTCCTGGCTGGATTACCAAAACCTGAGGTTTTAAAAAAGTACTTTTAGTTCCACCTTCTATGTTACTTTAGATAGTGTTGGGCAGATAAAATATGTTATGCTCACTTTGTTGAAGATGGTGCTGCCCACGTGAGGCCGTCGCCCAGGTGATATTAATGTGTGTTGGGGGCAGGCGGTGGGCAGGCTGAATCCTTGTAGCCTGGGGCTTGGTTTTGGGATTAAGCCTTTCCCACCCTTCTTGATGTGGGGCGGTACAATCCAATCATGCCCCAGAGAAGTGACTTTGTATTAGAGACTTCCCTATTTTGTATATTGGATTAAAGGTTTGAATTTCTACACTATAAAATAGGGGCAGAATGGGAGCTTGCGCTCTTGGTTTTCTGGGATGATTAGTATGAGAGAGCAGAAGGAGCAGAGCAGAGAGCAGCGGAAAGAGGCCATGTGGCCAGGAGAAGCAGCCAAGATGGCGGAGTACTGAGTGAGAGGCCAGTTTGTGCAGTTTAACGCTGGAGAAGGAAGGAAATGGGGAACTGAGGAGAATAAGACTGGTGAGCTAGAAACCTTTGATTCTAGGAAACTCGGATAAGTCAGTGGCTTTGTGAGCACTGAATGTGAGTGGGCTTTGGAGCCCAGTGTGTGTTTTTACTTGCCCGCCGGGTGCAAGCTAGAATTAAAGAAAATGGCCTATCAGTTTTTGGCTCCGATGTTTCTTTACCAACTGTCCGAATCCAATGCGAACCCACATGGCCCTGGCCGTGGATACTGCCTTTACAGATGGGATAATAATCAAATTAACAGAGATAGAGTAACAGGAGAAAATCAAAGTTTAACACATACACATGGGCAATTCACATAAGCATAAAAATTGCTAAGACCATGAAGTAAAAGTAGGTATGTATGTCATTTTTGACAAATAAAAATGGTGGGGTAGGGAGTCTAAGATTACAAAGGAAGAAAGCATGTTACAGGTAGTTGAGGAAGAGTAGAACATACATGGAAGGTAAATTTTTGCTAAGAAATCCAGAAACAATGAGACATGGGTATAATCTATTAAACATGCTCCTGCTTGAAGTCTTCCTGTCTAATGTTAAGGTGATTACACTTAGGTTCGCTTCCTGAATTTCTTAGGCAGGAAAAGGGGGAAGGTCATAGGTTCTTTCTAAATCTTCCTTCCTTCCTTCCTTCCTTCCTTCCTTCCTTCCTTCCTTCCTTCCTTCCTTCCTCCCTTCCTCTTTCTCTCTTTCTTTCTTCCTTTCTTTCTTTCTTTCTTTCTTTCTTTCTTTCTTTCTTTCTTTCTTTCTTTCTCTCTCTCTCTCTCTCTTTCTTTCTTTCTTTCTTTCTCTCTTTCTTTCTTATGTTTATTTATTGCCTTTAGCTAGAGAAGAAGAGGGAGAGAGAGAGACAGAGAGAGAATAACATCGATCAGTTCATGTACTTGCCCTGACTGGGGATTGAACCAGCAACTTCTGTGTTTCAGGACGATACTCTAACCAAATGAGTTATCCAGCCAGGGCAAGCCTCTCATTTCTTCATAACCAGCTTAAAAATCAATATTTAAAAAGGAATATTCAGAGTGGAAAAACTTTGGTTGCTTTTACTTTACTATTTATTTCAAAAAGCTTGCAGATATTGTGAAATATCTGGATTTAGAAAACAAAAGCTATTCTTGGAGAAATTTACATTCTTTTTCTGTCTCTTTCAGATGTAAATGTTCTGTCTGAAACCAGACCAAATCTTGAAATGCAAACTTCAGAGATGTAATTCTTATCACATTGAAAAGAAGCTATTTGAAAATTAGGTGTATGAAAAGTCTTTCCCACAAATACTAGTAAAAAAAAAAAATTATAGTTATCTGAACAGGTAAGCTTAATTTATTTCAACTTCCAGAAACAATTTGGGTCAAATTGTTCTTTTATAAACTATTCAGTTTTGCATTGATGTACCTATCTGATGACTAAAATTTTAAAATAAAAGGTGTAAAATCTTTGTTTGCATCTACCTCTCTTTTTGTTCATTTATATATGTATGTTATGAAAGTGTGATATTTTTACCTCCAGATGGTATTGTTGCTGGTGAAAATGTTTTTTTTTTTTTTGTGGTGTAGAGAGAAAGGAATTTCAAAGGCACATGCTTGGAGAAGTTTAAACATAGTGGTAAGATTTTATTGGGGCGAAGGGAAAATTAATAGAGCCTCATGGATGTAGAGGGCAAACACGGCCTAACAACAACTGCTCTGAGATTCCAGATAATCCTCCATATATTTTCTTGATTCTCAGTAATGAACAAGCTGTCATTTAAACGATCCAACTCACTCAATGATTATTCCTGTGCCTGAGTTGGACTCTCCTCCTAACTGATCTCTTTCTTGGATCTACCAAGATTTTGTGCCCCATATCCAATTTGATTCTCTCCCCATATTTTCCCAGATTCTGTCCCTTCTTGTTGTTATTTTGGATTTACTGCACATGCCTCAAAGTAGAAACACCTCCCCCTGTGCCATCTTGACTTCTATTGTGCTTATCCAAAAGTTCTGCTGCATCACTTGGTTCCTACTGCACATAAGTTTAACAAAGGAATTTCCTTCTCCCCCATAATCCTGGTACTGCCTCAGTTGTCCCCCTGGGAGACTCTTCCAATGATTAAATTCCTTCAGCAGAGTTTGTGGTCCCCTGCAGCATGTGAATGAGTCTGTGAATGCTATCATTTCCTATTAAATTAAGCTTAAGGGAATACTGTCTTACTGAAGCAGGCCCAAAAGCTAATTCAGCTTCCCAGTTTTATTAGGCTCAATGGCTGATTCTCTCTGCTCCTTTTTTTTTTATTAATAACTAGCTCACTACCCATGATAACTGCATTGCCAAAATTAATTTTTAAAGAACTCTGTTTAATTGGCTTAAGGAAAAGTAAACATTTATATAAAGTAAGTATATTCTCAGAAATATAGAAACTAACACAAATGTTTTTTAAGTTCATATGATCTAGGATAATATCAGTAAATAAAAGTTAGTTTGTTGATTGGATTAATTAAAATAAGCATATTTTCAGTTATCATTAAATAAAATATAGACATACTTTTATTTTATCCAGATGTACTAGTCATAATTTAGTGTTATTGCTTACACAATTTGATAGCAAGAAAAATGAGATGATGGTTAGTTGTTTAATGTTTCATGAAATTTTCAAGAATAAGCCAAACACAATTGTTAAGAACAGGTAAATTAGAAGAAAGATAAAAGTTTAAAAAATAAACTTTTTAATGTTATGCTTTATTATGTCTATTTAAAAATGATTTTTGAAATCTTCTCAGTGTCTTGAAACCTTAAAATTATACTAAGTTAATATATGGATATTCATTGACTATCTAGATCATTTCTAAATAAGATAAAATTCTGAAACATTAATTGCTAATCATAGGTTTATTTACCCTTGACTACTTATTACAGAGAAACTAAAAATATTTGGGTCTATTAGTAAACATGTTTTGTGCCACACTAAAAAGTTTACAATGAGGAAAAATATACTCCATAAATTATTAAATTTATTTATAAACTTGCCAATCCACAGACAATTAACATAACAAACATTCCACAATTGCTTACCTCTTAGTTTTTACTAGAAATTAAAGATTCTAAGGGTTAAGAATTCTAATTAATATATGTAAACTAAGGTAAAAGAAAACAATGTTTATGAAAGGTAAGTAAGAATAGCAGAATATGGATTTTTTTAATAAGGAAACTTATGTAGACATTGTATTTTGTTAAAAAGAGCGAAAGAGAATGATTTTGTCTTTAAAGCAGAATGAACTTGTTTTTTTTCAAAATGAAAAAGGGGAGGAAACTAAAATAAATAAAAGAACTAAAGAAAAAGAACCTGGGGGAAATAATTTAAGCCTGGTTAAACTAACTCAGATTGAAATAAAATTATTTGTTATTTTTTAATGAGTCTTAATATCAGAAATACACTGGTGAAATATTAGAATTATTTTATTTGTGTTAAAAAGACAGCATTTTGTTGGACTAATGGTCTGCTCTTTGATAAGATTGGGAATGGTTTTTCTTTACCTTTTAAGTTATTTGCTTCAAAAACAAAGACTTAGCACCTTAGCAAAGTAATTTTCTGTGCTTATTATTGTCTTTATTAGGACTTTCATTGCTTGAGCAAACTGAGTTTTCTCAATATTAGAAGAGCTAAGTTTTATTCACAACTGTGTAACCTTCTGTATTTGCTTTTAAATTTTTCCATTTCAATTGAATAGATAATTAGGTATTATTTTCTAATGATCTTTGATCTTCTTTGGTCAAATGTTAGAAACCTCTTAACATTTTGACAGCTTTCCAAAACCAAATTATAAATGGAATCTTTTGACTTCAAAGTAACTGAGATTTCCCAGATGTAAAATCTCAAATAATTTATCTTACCTTGTAATAGAGATGTTTAACTAATTTGTTTTATTTGGTATATTTAATTATGTAGAAAACATTGTCAAATAAAAAGTGATGATAAATTTTCTTAAGGTTATATGTGTATGGATATATGTTACTAATACATGTATTACATAAACTGTTCGAATTTCATAAAAAAATGAAGTATTGTCAGTACTTTCATTGTTCAATTATTTTAAACTGCACATCACAGAAATAACTACTACATTTTCTTATGAAATGAGTATTTAATAGATGTTTAGCCACAATCATATATGTACATCTTTTAGTCTTTCCTCACAGTTTTTGTTTTACTTTACACACCGTTTTGTTTACAAAATCGCTTTATCTTTAGAATAATTTAATGGAAAGGACTCTGACAAGTGTTCTAGAACACGTTTCTCATAACTTTAAGATCAATAAATCTGAATTGAGTAAGAATTCCCAGAACTGATAGAAAAACTGGATTCAGGCAGAACAGGAATTAATAACATAAAATTGAATGAACTGAGAATGATTATAATTTTTTACAGCTTTTCCCTTTGAAACATCACTAGTTTCTTAATGTTTTGTTTCCCAGCTTTATGAGATTTTTTTCTATGACTTACACTAATTTTATAAAGTATACTTTTGTAAACAGAATTAAATATTTATTTTATCCCCATCATATTTTTTCAGAATTCAGAAATTATTTGAGTATTCTAATTTTCATAGCCACATAGTTATTTAGTTAAGAATCTGTTTCTGTTCTTCTTATAACAGTACACAATTGGAAACAGTGGGGATATCACCACAGCCTTAACTAGAATGCCATATATGAGAATATACATAAAATAAGATATTATCAGACAATTTTAAATAACTAAGGGTGACTTTATAGAGCCAATAAATCCTTTTGAAAATGAAGTGTGGTAGCTTGCTCATGGAATTCCTGGCAGCCTTATCAGGTGAGTAGGTAAAGTCATTTCTCGGTAAGCCCAGGAACCTCAAGAAAAAAAGGAAAAAAGAGCTAATAAAAATTTGTAGGTATTCCAGCCTGACCTAATGGTGGTACAATGGATAAAGTCTTGACCTAGAACACTGAGGTTGCTGGTTTGAAACCTCTGGCTTGCCTTGTCAAGGCACATGTGAGAGTTGATGTTTCCTGATCCTCCCTCACATGCTTTTAACCGTGAGAGATTTTTTACTTTCTGAACTTATATATGATTTTAAAAATATTTACACTGTCATGACTATTAGAGAAAGTAGGTGATTAAGCTAGGTAACACGTTTTGTGAATAAAAAGTAAGCTTCAAACTATGTGGGTCATATATAGTTTCTGAAAGAATCTCTTAATTTTTTTTTTGTACTTTTCTGGAGTTGGAAACGGGGAGGCAGTCAGACAGACTCCCGCATGCGCCCAACCGGGATCCACCCAGCATGCCTACCAAGGGGCGATGCTCTGCCCATCTGGAGCGTCGCTCTGCTGCAATCAGAGCCATTCTAGCACCTGAGGCAGAGGCCACAGAGCCATCCTCAGCACCCGGGCAAACTTTGCTCCAATGGAGCCTTGGCTGCAGGAGGGGAAGAGAGAGACAGAGAGGAAGGAGAGGGGGAGGGGTGGAGAAGCAGATGGGCGCTTCTCCTGTGTGCCCTGGCCGGGAATCGAACCCGGGACTCCTGCACGCCAGGCAGACACTCTACCACTGAGCCAACCAGCCAGGGCCGAATCTCTTAATTTTAACAGCATGTAATTGAATGTATGGAGTGTTTTTAACGGTATTATCAGTCAATTTATTATTTTATAATTCTACTGAATACTTGTTTTTTAATGTGTGAATCACCAGATTTGGAAATCCTTAAAACTCACCTTCATGTAGTCTTAAAAATACATATGTTTTATAATTTATATTATATAATCATTATATATAATTATACATAATTTATAATTTAAAAATATATTAACCTTTATAATGTAGAATAAGTTTTATAATTTATATTATATAATCATTATATATAATTATACATAACTTATTATTTAAAATATATTTATAAGCTTTATAATTCTTAGAAGAATTCAATTAAGTTTTTTTTGTTTTGTTTTGTTTTGTTTTGTTTTTTGTATTTTTCTGAAGCTGGAAACAGGGAGGCAGTCAGACTCCCGCATGCGCCCGACCGGGATCCAGCCGGCACGCCCACCAGGGGTGATGCTCTGCCCTTCTGGGGCGTCGCTCTGTCGCAACCAGAGCCACTCTAGCGCCTGGGGCAGAGGCCAAGGAACCATTCCCAGCGCCCTGGCCATCTTTTGCTCCAATGGAGCCTCTGCTGCGGGAGGGGAAGAGAGAGACAGAGAGGAAGGAGAGGGGGAGGGGTGGAGAAGCAGATGGCCACCTCTCCTGTGTGCCCTGGCCGGGAATCGAACCTGGGACTTCCGCACACCAGGCCGACACTCTACCACTGAGCCAACCAGCCAGGGCCTCAATTAAGTTTTTATTAAAGTTTTAAGAAGAATTATTTGAAATAATTTTGAAGGTATAATGATCCCCGAAAGGAGCTATGTCAGTTGGAAAATGTAAGTTATCAATCAGAAAAATAATAATTTGTCGTAGGAGAACTGAAGTACTCTCAGTTACAATATCTTTATTCTTTAAAATATTC
This sequence comes from Saccopteryx bilineata, assembly GCF_036850765.1. NCBI lineage: Eukaryota > Metazoa > Chordata > Mammalia > Chiroptera > Emballonuridae > Saccopteryx > Saccopteryx bilineata. Next base: position 53,161,622 of record NC_089502.1, read on the forward strand.
TATATTTTGGCAAGGCCTTCTGCATAGTTGATATATGTTGGCTAGTAAATACAAAATTCACAGTATTAATTTTCCTGCTACATAACAGATTACCTTTAACTTAAAGCTTAACATAATACACATTCATTATATCACTTTTTGTATTGGCTTGCCAGTAGTTCAGATATGGCTTAGCTAGGCAATCTTCTAGGGTCTCACATGCCTGCATTCAAGGTATCAGCCAGAGCAGGGTTCTCATAAGAGACTCAACTGGATAAAGAACCACTTTTAAGTTTCCTCAGGTTGTTGGGAGAATTAATTTCCTAATAATTGTAAAATTCATGGCACTTTGCTTTTTCAAAGTCAGCAACATAGAGAGAACAAATCTGCCAGCAATGCTGAGTCTTATATAATAGAATGTTACAAGTGTGACATACTATCATTTTTACCATATTCTGTTTGTCAGAGGAAGTCACAAATTTCATTCACACACAAAGGGATGGGGTCCTATTAGGGCAGGGGTAGGGAAACTTTCTGGCTGAGAGAGCCATGAATGCCACATATTTTAAAATGTAATTCCATGAGAGCCATACAATGACCCATGTACATTACGCATTATCCAATAAAAATTTGGTGTTGTCCCGGAGGACAGCTGTGATTGGCTCTAACCACCCGCAACCATGAACATGAGCAGTAGGAAATGAATGGATTGTAATACATGAGAATGTTTTATATTTTTAATGTTGTTACTTTTTTAATTAAAGATTTGTCTGTGAGCCAGATGCAGCCATTAGAAGAGCCACATCTGGCTCACGAACCATAGGTTCCCAACCCCTGTGTTAGGGTGTGGATACAAGGACTTTGGCTTCAATGGGCATACCTTAAAGTCTGTTCACCACATTCACTTCACAGCTTTCAGAAAACTAAAGGTATTAGAGATAAAATATTTTGCTTTAAAATTTACATCTGTAAATCCAAATTCATATATACCATTGAATTAAGATGTAACCCTTTTCAAAATGACAGCATCAAACACACATTAAATTCAATGTATTATTTCATTCTATAGACAACCATTTTCATTGACTAGTAAAACAGCAGAGTATGAATGGATGATTTGTCTTGCATGGTTAATTCAGTTGATTTTATGTGAAGTCATGACCTGCCTCTAAACTTTGAAGGCAGCTATGTTTTAGCATTGAGCATATCAATGCAGGTTATATAGTACATATGGCTGCCTAGAACAGACAGTGTCATTTGTTTTAAATAGATACCATAACTCTTTTATTAATTAATGACTTTACTCCCCTAATAGTCTTATTGTCTTAGAATCTATTCCTTATGAAGAAACCAGAGGTCATTAATTTGTTAATTAAAACCCTGGGAACCATTCTTGCTTTCTTATATAAATTATATGTTGGGAATATCAGCACCTCTAACTCTTGAAGTGCATCTTTGGTTGTAGGGGTCTTTTATCAACAGTGGTATTTCAGCATTATATAAAAAACAAGTACTATTACTTGATAAACCTTTATGGTTTTGTAGAAAAATTAGGCTTTGCACAATTAGTTACAGAATCAGACATGATAAAAGAGTGACTTCTCAGTGTATGCACATTTTATCTAATAATTCAACAATATTTGTTAAAAACTTTACACCATTAAGTTTATTAAGCACATAAAAATTTTTCAAAAATTTATGTACCTTTTACATTTTTTGGAGTTTTTGTAAAAAAAAATTATCATCAAAGACATACCAGTTACCTTAGTAAGATAAAATGACTACATTTCAGTGAAACTTCTCTGAAATTAAAACTTCCCTTTTCTTTTTATTGGGTTGGCCCAATGATTACAGAATTCTTTTTTTTTAAGATTTTATTTATTCAATTTTCGGAGAGGAGAAAGAGAGAGAGAAGGGGGAGGAGCAGGAAGCATCAACTCCCATATGTGCCTTGACCAGGCAAGCCCAGGGTATCGAACAGGCGACCTCAGCATTCCAGGTCGACGCTTTATCCCACTGCACCACCACAGGTCAGGCGATTACAGAATTCTTAATGAAACCATAAGATTATTTTTGGAGGAATAAAGTAAAATAAATTATAGTGTTAAATTTGCAACACTAGCCAAAGTCTTATTACAGAGAAGTTCTGTGGCAGTAAACATTCCAAATTCTTGGTTGGACCAGATTAGTTTAAATCCAGTTAACTGCAAGGTAAATTAATATCAATTTTTTAAAAGTGCTGATGGGATATTTTAAGAAGATAGTTTTAGTTTTTTTTTCATTTTTTCATTTTTCTGAAGCTGGAAACGGGGAGAGACAGTCAGACAGACTCCCGCATGCGCCCGACCGGGATCCACCCGGCACGCCCACCAGGGGCGAGGCTCTGCCCACCAGGGGGTGATGCTTTGCCCATCCTGGGTGTCGCCATATTGCGACCAGAGCCACTCTAGCACCTGAGGCAGAGGCCACAGAGCCATCCCCAGCGCCCGGGCCATCTCTGCTCCAATGGAGCCTTGGCTGTGGGAGGGGAAGAGAGAGACAGAGAGGAAAGCGCGGCGGAGGGGTGGAGAAGCAAATGGGCGCTTCTCCTGTGTGCCCTGGCCGGGAATCGAACCCGGGTCCTCCGCACGCTAGGCCGACGCTCTACCGCTGAGCCAACTGGCCAGGGCCAAGAAGATAGTTTTAAAACAGTGTAGAATATAAGCCTTACTATAGAATCACTTACATGACATTTTAGTGTACCCTGACTTTCATATTTTGTATCATTTAAATATCCATACTCCCATGGCATTTTTTGTTCTCCCTGTATTATAGAAAACATTACAGATAAATATTAAAATTTACTTGTCAAATATTTAGGAAAAAATAATTTTTCTGGAGCATACACAAAAATGAAGTCCATATTTAACATTTGAATGAGAAAGCAATTCAAATATACCAATAGAAAGATAGGCAAATTCACAAAAAGAAAATAAAAATGGCAAAACGGTATACGGAACAGCTAACTCAACAGTAACCAAAAAAAAGTTATTTCTTGAAATTTTAAAAATATGAGCTTGATAATGATTAATGAGGATATTAAACTCTGATAATGTAAAAGACAAGGAGAAATTGGGTCTTTTTATCTTCTGAAAACAGTGTAAATTCTGACAACCTTCCTGGAAATTTGGCTACTGCGTGTGGGTGTATTTATTTTATTTTATTATTTTTATTTTATTTGTTTTGTTTTGTTTTGCCTTTTAAGCGAGAGGAGAAGAGATAGAGAAACAGACTGCCACGTGCACCTGGACTGAAATCCATCCACCAACCCTCATCTTGAGCCATTGCTTAGACCAACTAAGCTATCATCAGTGCTAGGGGCCGATGCTCAGACTAATCAAGCTATCCTCAGTGCTGGGGGTTCACACTCAAACCAACTGAGCCACTAGTTGCGAAAGGGGAAGAGAGAAAGAAGGGGAGAGGTAAGGAAAGTGAAGCAGATGATCGCGCTTCATGTGTGCCCTGATCGGGGATTGAACTTGAGACATTTGTGTGTGAGGTTGCCACTCTATTCACCAAGCCACCCATCCAGGGGTGTGTCTATTTTCAAAGCACATAGCCTGACCAGGCTGTGGTGCAATGGATAGAGCAACGGACTGGGATGCGGAGGACCCAGGTTCGAGACCCCGAGGTCGCCAGCATGAGCGCCGCTCATCTGGTTTGAGCAAAAGCTCACCAGCTTGGACCCAAGGTCACTAGCTCGAGCAAGGGGTTACTCGGTCTGCTGAAGGCCCGTGGTCAAGGCACATATGAGAAAGCAATCAATGAACAATTAAGGTGTTGCAACGAAAAACTGATAATTGATGCTTCTCATCTCTCTTCATTTCTGTCTGTCTGTCCCTATCTATCCTTCTCTCTGACTCTCTCTCTCTGCCTTTGTAAAAATAGTAATAATAATAATAATAATAATTAAAGACACATAGCCCTTCTTCACTGACATATCAATTTGACTGTGCCATGGAATGTTCTGATGTCTTGTTATATATGTATAACCAATTAATTTACCTTTTCTCAGATGAACTACTCTGTTATTTTGTTATAAATCAGCTAAAAATACATATATAGATCTATTTTTTTACTGTACTGTGTTCATCAGCTTGTGTATCTTTGCAACAGTACTACACTATATATTTATAATTTCTTGATATCTGGTGACATTATCCCAAATTATCCTTTGTTGGCGTTATCTTGGCTCTTCTTGGTCCTTTACATGTTTGTATAAATTTTAAAATTATCTTGCCCTGGCCGGTTGGCTCAGCGGTAGAGCATCGGCCTAGCGTGCGGAGGACCCGGGTTCGATTCCCGGCCAGGGCACACAGGAGAAGCGCCCATTTGCTTCTCCACCCCTCCGCCGCGCTTTCCTCTCTGTCTCTCTCTTCCCCTCCCACAGCCAAGGCTCCATTGGAGCAAAGATAGCCCGGGCGCTGGGGATGGCTCCTTGGCCTCTGCCCCAGGCGCTAGAGTGGCTCTGGTCGCAACATGGCGACGCCCAGGATGGGCAGAGCATCGCCCCCTGGTGGGCAGAGCCTCGCCCCTGGTGGGCGTGCGGGTGGATCCCGGTCGGGCGCATGCGGGAGTCTGTCTGACTGTCTCTCCCTGTTTCCAGCTTCAGAAAAAATGAAAAGAAAAAAAAAATTTTTAAATTATCTTGTAAATTTCCAAATATAATTGAATTTTTACCTGAATTGCTATGGATCTAAGAGTCATTTGCAGGAGAAATTTTACTGGGCTTGTAATAAACAGAAATCAAGAGGCAGGTGTGGCAGAAATGAGTACTGAATTTCAATGGTCCCAAGATGGGAACAACGAAAAAAGCCAGTCCATTCTAGTCCTAGTAAAAAGTGAAGAGATAAGAGGAGCATTAGGTGATCAGTTACCAGGACTCTCACAAACCTCAATCAGAACAAATACGTTAGATAGAGAAGAACACGAATTAACACGATTGGCACAAAAAGACAAAGCTGCAAACTTCTAGAAACAAAATATACCCAAACTTTCAACACAATGTTAAAGTTAAGATATTGAAATTTAAAATAGGCAGATAGTTTGGTAATCCTAAGGCAGTGTCCTCAATTCCTGGGAATCTGAACAATGAGGATCTAGGTGTTCCAGTGTTCTTCACTGAGGGTGCCTTTGGGAGTCGATAGAGCACTTTGAACTAGCAGAAACCTAGGATTGCAATAAAGACAACCACAGAGTAAAACTTCAGGATTAGAAGGCCAATTTTTAAGAAAATGCATTTTACAAGTAGATGTATACATTACCCATGAGACAGAATGGACCAATGTAACCTCAGCAGTCACCATCCTAGAAAGAAGCACAGACTATTGAGAGTCCAGAGAGACTATTAGGATCCGAATGACCCCACAGCCATTTGCAAGGAATCCTAAATCCACTTTCACGTTCTGAGGATCACATAACCCATATCTGCTATCCTCCAAAATATAACCACAAGCAGTTTGAGAAAGTATGAGAAGGATGCAGGCAGAACACTAAAAGATGAGCAGGCTCTTAAGTCTTCCAAGAAAAACCTGACTGAGTTTTCTAAAGAGGTTACATTTTAAAGCAGAATGAGGTTGTAGGATTGTACTTTATCTGTGATAGGTGTTAATTTTTAATAAATGGGTTTTGACAAGGAGATTAAATCAGTTTTACATAATTAAGAAATAACATTCTTTTGTGTATATATATATACACACAAAAGAATGTTATATATATATATATATATATATATATATATATATATATATATATATGAAATCACTGGAAATGAGTTTTACTACTTTATAATTTATTATAATCCTTTTGTTTAGCAGAAAGCAAGTAGTGCCTGAAAAAGTTATGAAGGTTGCTGCTGAAAGGCTAGTTATATTTTATTTCTTGGCTTTAATGGTGGTTATACAGTTGAGTTCACTTTGCTATGATTTGAAGAGTAATACTTATAATCTGTGCAGTGTTTTGCATATGTTACACTTGAATAACAGTTATTTAAATACATTTTATATCTTTTTAAAATTTATTTCAGATAATGTATAAAATCATATTTTCATGTTTCAAAAAATCTTTGAGATTTTGTTTGCTATTTACTGCATTTATAAATTATTTACAAGAAGTTAAATCTTCCTAATATAAAGTCTTTACTTGTATTATTTTCCATTTATTTAAGCATTTTAAATGCATCTTAAAATTAAACACATTTATTTATTTATTTAAATTAAACATATTTTAATATGGCCATTAAGACTACAGCTCTAGCCCTGGCCAGTTTGCTCAGTGGTAGAGCGTTGGCCTGGCATGCAGGAGTCCCGGATTTGATTCCCGGCCAAGGCACACAGGAGAAACACCCATCTGCTTCTCCCCCCTCCCTCTCTCCTTCCTCTCTGTCTCTCTCTTCCCCTCCCGCAGCCGAGGCTCCATTGGAGTAAAGTTGGCCCAGGCAGGCACTGGAGTGGCTCTGGTTGCAACAGAGCGACGCCCGGGATGGCCAGAGCATCGCCCCCTAGTGGGCATGCCGGGTGGATCCCGGTCGGGCGCATGCGGGAGTCTGTCTGACTGCCTCCCTGTTTCTTGCTTCGGAAAAAAAATAAAAAATAAAAAAGACTACAGCTCTAGAGGCAGACTATCTTCATTGAAAATCTGACTTCATAACTCATGCCTGAAGAACCTTGGAAAAGTAGATTTAGGTTTCTGAGCCTATGTTTTTCATTTCTAATCTAGGGTAATAATAGAACTATTTTAAAAATTAAATGAAAGAAATCACTGGAAAAAAACTAATGTAGTTCTTGGCACATGGAAATATTCAAAAAATGTCATTGGTGTTCCTGTTATTTATTCGATGAGTTCTCTACATTTTTAAATTTTTTATTATCTTTACTGAGATATAATTTATATACAGTAAAAGTGACCCTTTTAAGCCTGCAGTTCTATGTGTTTTAAGAAGTGCATTCAATCATGTAACCACACGATAAGAAAGATATAAAACATTATCATCATCTCCACTTATTCACTTAAAGAAAGTCAATCCCAGTCCTGGCCATTTGGTTCAGTGGTAGAGCATTTACCTGGGATGTGGATGTCCCAGTTTGATTCCAGTCAGGGCACACAGGAGAAGCGACCATCTACTTCTCCAACCCAGCCCACCCTCCCCCTACAGCCATGGCTTGATTGATTTCAGCAAGTTGGCCTCCAGCACTGAGGATGGCTCCATGGCCTCTGACTCAGGCATTAAAAATAGCTCTGTTGCTGAACAAAGGAGCTAAACCCCAGATGGGCAAAACATCATCCCAAAGGGAACTTGCCTGATTGATCCTCCTCAGGGGTCATTGAGGAGTCTGTCTCTTTGCCTCCCTTGCACATACTTAATTTAAAAAAAAGAAAAATAAAAGCAAGTCAATCTCTTACCAACTATTTATCTATTTTTCCCTACAATTATGCACTTTTAGAATATCATATAAATATAATCATATGATATGTAGCTTTTTGAGTTTTCTTATTGTTCTGAGTGTTTTTTGTCTATTCTAAATACAAAGTCCTTTATCAAATGTATCATTTTTGTAAATGTTTCCTCTTAATTTGTGACTTGTATTTTAAATTTCTCAATAGTATCTTTTTAAAAGCAAGTGGTATATATTTTTTCAAGTTTGAATCACATTTCACTACATCACACTTCTTGCGTTTTATCAAAAGATCTGTCTAACCCAAAATCACAAAGTTTTTCTGTGTTTTCTTCAGAAGTTTATATTTCTAAGTTTCCCATTTGAGACAATTATCCCTTTGAATTAAATTTTTAATGTGACATTCAAAAATAAGTGAAACTTTTTCATTTTTTACTTTTTTTTTTTGTATTTTTCCAAAGTTGGAAAGAGGAGGGCAGTCAGACAGACTCCCACATGCGCCCGACCGGGATCCACCCAGCATGCCCACCAGGGGGCAATGCTCTGCCCATCTGGGGCGTTGCTCTGCTGTGACCAGAGCCACCCTTGTGCCTGAGGCACAGGCCATGGAGCCATCCTCAGCGCCCAGGCCAACCCCACTCCAATGGAGCCTCGGCCGTGGGAGGGGAAGAGAGAGACGGAGAGGAAGGAGAGTGGGAGGGGTGGAGAAGCAGATGGATGCTTCTCCTGTGTGCCCTGGCCGGGAATTGAACCTGGGACTTCCGCATGCCAGGCTGATGCTCTACCACTGAGCCAACTGGCCAGGGCCTCATTTTTTACTTTTTATAAAATATATTGACTTATTCCGGCACTTCCTCCATTAAATGATTTTGCACATTTATCAAATTCAATTAACCATATATGTGTGGGATATTTTTGGCCTCTCTGGTTGATTTCATTGGTATATTTGATGATCCTTTTGCCATTTCCACACTGTCTTTATTACTGTGATATTATCAGGTGTCTTAAATTCAATAATATAACAGTTATCCAAATTTGTTCCACATTGTATTGGTTATTCTTATTCCTTGCTTTTTCATATACATTTTCAAAATAATGTGTTGAATTTAACAAAGAAGTCCTGTTGGGATTTCTGTTTGTATTGTGTTAAATATACACATCAATTTTGGGGTACCTGTCTTCTTTACAATATGAATGTACAATTCTATAATACATCATCTGTACATTGCATTGCGTTCACCAACTAAAGTCAACTCTCCTTCTGTCACTGTATATTTCATTCCCTTTATGACTTCCCTCCCATTCCACTCCCTCTGGTGACCCCCATGCCATGGTCTGTGTCTATAAATTTCTATTTGTTGCTTTCAGTTTTATATCCTACATATTCGTGATATCATATGGTTCTTGATTTTTTTCTATCTGACTTATTTTTCTTGGCATGATATTCTCAAGCCAAGGGGGCCTTTTAACTTTCTCAGTCAGCATTTGTTGTCAACAGTGTCTTGTGTGACAAAGTTTGTGGTTTCTTTCTCAGTGGCTTAGGTCTGCAATCTTATAGAATAAAAAGGTCCAGACAAGGCTTCATAACTCTTCCCAAATGATGATTGCCTTCTGTCCTCCAAACCTGCATAATTGAAAAATCTTCTCACCTTTCTCCCACTCTGTCTCCAGAATTTCTTTTGAGCAGATAATGAACGATTGTAAAGAAGAAGCTGTGAATGATTGTGAAAGCGTCTTGTATATGGGAAACCATTCTGTTATGCTAGCACATCCTTTTTACTAGCAATTTGTTGTTTTTGTTTCTCTATAAGGAAAATGTTTTTCTCTCTGATTTCTTTGAGGCTTTAAAAAATTTTTTTTCCATAGCTCAAAATTATATACTTATTACATATATATTTAAGTGAGAGGAAGGGAAATAGACAGACAGATTCCCACATGCACCCAGACCAGATCTAACCAGAAACCCCTGTCTAGGACTGGTGTTTGCAACTGAGGTATTTTTAGTGCCTGAGGCTGACGTGTTCACATTTCTTGAGTTATCCTCAGTGCTCAGGGCCAACATTTGAATGCATTGAGCCACTGACTACAGGAGGGAAAGAGGGAGAGAAGTGGGAGAAGGTGGGGGAGAGAAGCAAATGGTCATTTCTCCTTTGTGCCCAGACTAGAAATCAAACTTCAGATGCCCATACTCCGGGCCAATGTTCTATCCACTGTGCCAACTATCCAGGGATACTTACTGTATTTTTTGTTTGTTTTATCCTGCTCACTGTTCTTTGGGATTTCTGAAATTGTAGTTGTTTGACACTAATTTGGGGAAATTAATTGTTATTGTTTTAAATAGTTATTTTGTTCCTTTTTCTCTTTTTTTTCTGGAATTCTCATTATGTGTACATTACACATTTTGTAATTGTCTCATCACTTTTAGGTATTTTGTTCTCTTTTTACTTTTTGTTAATTTTTTCTTTGATTATCAGGTTTTGTGGTTTTATTTTATTCATCCTAAAGCTCAAAGATTCTTTATTCAGCCATTTTCAGTCTACTTATAAGTCAATCAGAAGCATTCTTTATTTCTGTTAAAGTGTTTTTGAACTCTAACATTTCTTTTCTTAAAATGTTCACCTTAGTGTATACTGCCCATCTGTTCTCTTATGCTATCTACTTCATTTATTAGAGCTCTTAGTATTTTAACCATAGGTGTTTTAAATCCTTGGTCTAATCGTTTCGACCTCCTTGTCATATCTGGGTCTGGTCTTAATATTTGTTCTACCTGTTCAAATGTTTTTCCTCGATTGTTTTTTGTTTCTTGCTTTTTAGTATTTCTTGTAATTCTTTCTTAATAGTTGTGCATGATGTACTGAGAAAAAAGAATGGTTATACCTAAGCCTTTAGAAACATACTATAAAGTTTGGGGGAAGCAGAAAACATTGTACGGTCCTGTGGTTAGGTGTCAGTCTTTTAGTAAAACTGAGTCTATAAATTGTGAACTTTACATGTGCTTCTCATTTCCCCACCTTTGATAGGAGAGGTTGAATAGTGTGAGCTTTAGTTGATATTTCCCTTATTTCCTTTATCTGAGTAAAAGTCTAGAAGGGGCTGGAATTGAGTATTTCTCTTCTTCCAGGTAAGTTAGACTATGGTTTTAATAGTTTCTCTTGAGAACAGATATTTTTTAAAAGGACAGGATTCTCTGGCATATTTCAAAAGCAATTCCTTTTCCCTTCCATTTACCAGAAAAGTGAGGATATTTTCTCCAGTATTCACTGTAAAAACTTGTTTGAGTTCTTGGAGGTTAAACTAATAAAAGGGAAGGAGGGGTCCCTGCTGCCGTTGTTTCTATGGGCAGGATAATGCCAGAGTGGGGAACAGAGCACCAGGGCCTGGAGGCCCATCAGGGGCCATTCTCTGGTCTTGCTCCACTAAAGCCTTCATATCCCCTCAGGTGATGTGGTGCGCACGTTGGCCGCAAGGTCTTCTTCTGGAGACTTGCCATCTCCTGGGTTGAGGGGTTCATCAGAGGGGTCATCTTGGAACATTGTGACTGGCTTTATGTTTCATTCTGAGATCCAAATTGGCTGAGGGCAGTTTTCTGGAAAGACATAAGCATAACCTCTCCCTTGTGTTAGAAGGGGGTGTAGTCCCTGCCACTAGGTCCTTCCAGCGTACCAACAGTAAAGGGGTTCGGGAGTGGCAACTTCCGCTTCTTCTGCTCGCGGAGTTGATGGCACAGTTAGCAATTCGGTTGGTTTCATTTTTGCACACTCAGCCGCGAGTGTGTTAAACTAGGAGGTTAACTAGGAGTGTGTAAACTAGGAGGTTAAGCCACTTTCCTCCTCAGTGGAGGGGGAAAAATAGGGAGATAGGGGCTCCTCAGGGAGAGGGGTAGAAGGTTCTTGGCAGGAGATGGGTAGTAGGGCAGGAGTGAGACTGAGAGGGAAGGTTTGCCCTTTGTGTACTTCCACTGAACTTACATGCCAGAGAGCTCAGGCCCAAGTATGAAGGTCCCAAAGAGGCGCGTACCGAAGCCAAGTGTTGAAACCTGAGAGGATCTTCCAATAAGTACAAAGATCCTTTTCATTAACTTTAAGTCACCTACTCTGCAATAGGGCATGGAGGGCTCAGGCTTGTGAGGCTCGAGAGTGGGGGAGAAGGTTTCACCTGTCCCTTGGATGCCAGTTTGGTCCCAGTTTGGGCGCCAGTTGTGGACAAGGCCCACTGGGATGAAACAACAGAGATGCAGAGACCCGACTCCGGGTACCAGGTTCAGTGATGCAGATCTACTTTATTCAGGAAGTAAACTGGCTTATATACATGGGTTCAGCCTATAGGGTGTTACAGCATGTCCTTCACAGCCAATGGCTGAAAAGGTCAGGGAGCTGCCTGGTTGGCACTGAGTCACTTCCTTACAGCAGGCGAGCTCCCTCCTGGGTGTGCCTAGAAGGGATTCAGGTGCTAGAGTATTCTCACTGCATTGCATCAGCCACAGCTGCTAGGAATGCACTCTGCGCTCTACCTACAGGTCCCCTAAAGACCGGGTCTCCCAGGAGTTTTTATTTCTCACACTAGTCTATGCTGAGCCTCTAACAATGTGTCATTTATAATTCATTTTTGTGTACACTGGCACTGATTCTCATAAAAGTTTGTGCTAATAGGTTTCTGCTCTGGTAAGTTGTGATTATTTGTCTGTTGATCTTTTCAATTTTGAAGGCCCAGGTGTGCTCTGTGACCTCAGTTCTCTGCCAAATACAAGATGAATTGTTGATTTTTTAGTTTGATGAGCATTTTTGTTATTGCTAGGGTAGAATAATAACTTCTAGTTTCTTACATAAGTCAGTATCCATGTCTTTTTTAAAAAAAATATTCTTTCTGCTCCTTTTTCTATTTTCCCAAAATGTGTACGTTGATCTACTTGGTGGTGTTCCACAATTAATTTAGATTCTGTTTACTTTTCATTATACCATTTTCTTTTTATTTCTCAAATTTCAATTGTCCTATCTTTAAGCTTACTAATTATTTCTTTGTCCTGCTTAAAATATTTTACCCTCTGTAGTAAATATTACAATTTTTATTATACTTTTTAGGTCCAGAAATTATTTTTTTTCCTTTTTATAATTTGTATCTCTTTAGTGATATTTATATTTTGTACATGTATTGATTTCCTGTGGTTCTCCATATCTTCTTTTATTTCCTTGAGTGTCTTTAAGATTGTTTAAAGTTTTAAAGTTTTTGTATGGTAAAATTGACATTTTATAATTCAAAAGTAATTTGCAGAGAAATGTAAGTAAAACTTTCTTATTCCAAAATTATTTAAACATGAAAGAAATGTATAAGTACAAAGTCATCTTAATATATAATTTTCTACTTTTTATAACTTTGATAAAATATACTGCTTATAAAAATTAAGGGATATTTTATCACTTCATATTGATTTTGAAATATCCCCTAATTTTTGTGAGCAGTGTATCTGAGTGACACTTATACACATACTTTTATTAGAAAACAGATTTTTTGTAACTTTACTTATTTTAAACATGTCAAATTAAATAATTGTGATTTTGGAACTACCAAAATATTTAACCAGGAAAGATGTTTTATGAGATAATATGGGAATATTAAAAAAATATTAGTAAAAATCTTACATGGTTTATAATCTTGTTTTCTGAAATAGATTAAACTTAAGTCTAGAAGTCCAATTAATACAGTAATTTCATGTGAAATGTTACTTTTTATTTGAATATTTATGGATGTAAAATACAGGGTTTTTTCTTTATTTCTAAATCTGTGTCTCAAAATTTTTAATTGGCTTAAGTTTCTTATAACATTTTGTAAATAGTTTTCTTACAGGCATGAGTCACTTTATTCTCACTAAGCACTTTTTGTTTCAGAAAAACATTGTGAAAAATCATAAGTTATTGAATATAAACATGAATAGATAATCTGTGTATTCTGTTCTTCTGGAGCATCATTAATTCAGAACAGAATTGCTTGCTCAGGAAACAGATGAAATATAGATTAAGTTGTTCATATGGAATTTTATATAAAAGATGTGACTAAAAATAAATAAAAATATTTAATGTAGCTAAACTCATTTTTGGCATTTGGATTTTATATTTCTAGACCAATGTAGTAAAAGAAAAATTATAATTATTTATTGTAAAAGAGAAAAAATGCCTTTTGAATAAAGTTTCTAAATGGATATAATAAAAACTCAAGGAGAGCTCAGGTTTATATACACTAGAAATGTTTATATATTTTTTATTAAAAAATTAATGCACTTTTTAAGTTAAATAAGAAGCATGGAATATGTAAATATAAGTAGTACTTATGCTGTATTATATGATAAACTATTTAGATACTGTGCTGAGCACTTAATGCAAAATACTGTAGTTAATACTCACAGGAACCCTACGAATTAGGTTCAATCTTTCTTTTCATTTTACAGATAAATACTGTGTTTAAAAGAATTAATTTGCCATAAGTAACATACTTAGCAAGTTGGCAGAACTGGGCCTCAAAAATACTCATCTGATTCCAGGACCCTGTTTTTTTGCAAACTTAAAAAAAAGTTTTAAGTAAATTTATACTGTCCAAGTCTTTACTACGATGTTGATGTGTGACATCTATCTTTATCTATCCACATGATACCTAGCACTGTTTTTAACCATAGCTATTGCCTTTTTATAACTTAACTCCAATTTCTCAGAGCTGTTATAAGAATTAAGTCAGGGAGGAAGACAAGATGGTGATGGAGTAGGTGGACGTACCAACTTCCACCTCCCAGAACCAAAGTGGATTACAAACTAATTTTAAGAACCATCATCTGGAAAAACCAACTTTGAACTAAACTAAGAGGACTCTTCAACCAAGGAACACTGAAGAAGCCACACTGAGACTGATAGGAAAAGTGGAAACACGGAGAGGGCTTCCCAGCTCCCCCAAGCAAATGGCAGCTTGGAGAGACTCCTGTGGCAGGAAGTGAGTTTAGCAGAGAGGGGAGAATCCTGAGTCCCAGGAACAAAGCCCCAGCCAGCAGCCCAAGAGCCTAGAAAAGGCGTATGGACAGTATTTAGCTGGAAAAAAGACAGAATACTATTTGTGAGAAGGAGAATGATTTCTCAGACCCAGGATTCTTCTTAAAGGGACTGCACAGAAAACCTCTCTGATAACCACTCATCCGGAGGAAAAGGAGAGAAGAGAGGACCTGAGTAGCGGGAAAAGAGTATAATCTAGGAGGCACAGGGAGAAACACTTTGAAGGACAGCCACCCTAATCCCTGGGACAGTCACTCACCAAATCTGAAGTGAATTTTTTCCCTTGGAAACAGCAATATCAGCAAAGGGAAGCAGGACACCAGCCAAACAAGTTTTCCCATGGCACTCAGAGCAGAGTCGCTTAGAGGGAGGGAGCTTTCAGGATTAGAGTAGTGAGACTTAGAGTCTGAGATGAAGTGCCCCCACCCACATGGCTGACGGCTCGCCTGAAGGTGGGTGGCAGTGGGACATGGAAGCACAGTTCTGTAAGCAAGGGGGGAAGCCAGCTGGCCACCACTGAGGCCCAGGTGTTAGCACAGTCTTGCCCGGCTGTGAGGAGGGGGCGTGCAAAAGTGATCAAGCCCAGCTACGGGCCACCTGCAATCCAGCCTGCAGGGGAAGGTCAGGAGCCCCAGAAGAGGCAGAGAACTGCCCTTGAACAAGGGCAAAGGAGAAAAGCCTTGCCCCACCTGTGGAACTGAGGTTTCTGGCCTGACTTGGGATTCAGTTCCTCCCATGGGGGTGGAGCCAAAAGCCCAGAACAGGCATAGTCCCGCTACTGAGCATGGGCACGCAGTCCCACCCGGCCTGTGGAGCCAACGCTTACAGCTGTCCCACAAGCAGGCTCCTCCTGCAGGGGCAGGGCGAAAGCCCAGAATCAGGTGGAGACCCACAGCTGAGCAAAGGTGCTCACCTCTGCCCTCAGGGCTGAGCATAACACCACTTGCAGGGCAGGGCAAAGGTCAAGGCAACCGAGGCTTGTACACCCAAGCATGTGATCACAGCCACTTCTGTGAAGGAGAGGTGGAAACCAT
Organism: Saccopteryx bilineata; assembly: GCF_036850765.1. Classification (NCBI taxonomy): domain Eukaryota; kingdom Metazoa; phylum Chordata; class Mammalia; order Chiroptera; family Emballonuridae; genus Saccopteryx; species Saccopteryx bilineata. The sequence goes on from NC_089502.1 coordinate 53,177,096, forward strand.
AGCAACAGCCCCAGTGGGCAGGCACTGGCAATGCCCATACCAGAAGGCCCTAGGCAGCAACAGCAGAGGGGGTGATGGGCCTGCAGACAGACCACACCTAAAGAACACAGAGGCCACATCCAGTGGACTCCAGTGGACAAAACTGTCATTTACACAGACAAAATGAGAAAGCAGAGACATAGAATACAAATGAATCAAGAGAAATCCCCAGAAAAGGACGTGAATGAGTCAGATATAACAGAATTACCAGATGCAGAGTTTAAAATAATAATTATTAGGATGCTCAAAGTTATTAGAACAACAATAGATGGTCAATAGAACACCTAAATAAAGAGATAAAAAATACAAAAAAGGACATTGAAATAATAAAAAAGAATCAGGCAGAAATGACAAATACAATATGAGAAATGAAGAACACAATGGAAGGAATTAAAAGCAGGATGGATAAAGCTGAGAATTGAACCAGCGAGTTAGAGGACATGATAAATAAAGGCATGGAAGCAGAGCAAAAAAAAGAAAAGAGACTCAAAATATCTGAGGAAACTCTTAGAGAGCTCTGTGATTATATGAAAAGAAAAAAACATCCGCATCATAGGGGTTCCTGAAGAAGAAGAGAAAAAACAAGGGATAAAGACTTTGTTCAAACATATCATGGCTGAAAACTTCCCTCAATTAAGGCAGAAAAACATCTCACAAGTTCAAGAAGCACAGAGAACTCCATTAAAGAGAAACCCAAAGAAATCAACACCAAGACACATCATAATTAAAATACAAAAGCTAAGTGATAAAGAGAAAATATTAAAAGCTGCTAGAGAAAAAAAGACTATCAGCTACAAAGGATCCCCCATAGGGATGACTTCCAACTTCTCAGAAGAAACACTTGAGGCCAGAAGGGAATGGCAAGACATATTCAAGGTAATGCAGAACAAGAGCCTACAACCAAGACTACTTTATCCAGCAAGGCTATCATTTAAAATCGAAGGAGAAATAAAAATCTTTCCAGATAAAAAACAACTCAGGGAATTCATTACAACCAAACCAATGCTGCAGGAAATGTTAAGGGGCCTGTTGTAAACAGATCAAAGTGGGAAAAGAATATAGCAAAAAAGGAATACAGTTTTAAAGAATAAAATGGCAATAAACAACTACATATCAATAATAACCTTAAATGTAAATGGATTAAATGATCCAATTAAAAGACATAGGGTAGCTGTGTGGATAAGAAAACAGGACCCGTACATATGCTGTCTACAAGAGACACACCTCAGAACAAAAGATACACATAGATTGAAGGAAAAAGGATGGAAAAAATCATTTCATGCAAATGGAAATGAAAAAAAAGCTGGGGTAGGAATACTTATATCAGACAAATTGGACTTTAAAACAAAGAATATAGTAAGATAAAGAAGGCCTCTACATAATGATAAAGGGAATAATCCATCAGGAAGATATAACTATTATAAATATCTATGCACCTAATATAGGAGCACCTAAATATATAAAGCAGACTTTGATGGATTTAAAGGGTGAGATCAATAGCAATGCTATAATAGTAGGGGATTTCAATACCCCACTAACATCACTAGATAGATCCTAAAGAAAGGAAATTAACAAAGAAACAGCAGACTTAAAGGATATACTTGATCAACTGGATTTAATAGATATCTTCAGAATCTTTCACCCTAAAGCAGCAGAATATACATTCTTTTCAAGTGCTCATGGTACATTCTCTAGGACAGACCACATGTTAGGGTACAAAAGCAGTCTCAACAAATTTAAGAACATTGAAATCATATTGAGCAGTTTCTCTGATCGCAATGGCATGAAACTAGAAATCAAACAAAACAGAAAAACTTTAAAATACTCAAAAACTTGGAAACTAAATAGCATGTTATTAAATAACAAGTGGGTTAACAATGAGATCAGAGAAGAAATAAAAAAAATTCCTAGAAACAAATGATAATGAGCATATATCAACTCAAACTTTATGGGACACAGCAAAAGCAGTCCAGAGAGGGAATTTCATAGCATTACAGGCATACCTTAAGAAGCTAGAAAAATCTCAAATAAAGAACTTGACCCTGCATCTAAAAGAACTAGAAAAAGAACAGCAAGTAAAGCCCAGAGGTAGTAGAAGGAAGGAAATAATAAAGATCAGAGCAGAAATAAATGACCTAGAGGCTAAAAAAACAATACAGAGGATCAATGAAACCAGGAGCTGGTTCCTTGCAAAAGTAAACAAGATTGATTAACCTTTAACCAGACTCACCAAGAAAAAAAGAGACAGGACTCAAATAATTAAAATTCAAAATGAGAGTGGAGAAATAACAACTGACACAACAGAAAAACAAAATATTTTAAGAAAATATTATGAAGAAGTGTATACCAAAAAACTAGACAACCTGAATGAAATGGACAAATTCCTTGAAACATATAATCTTCCAAAAATTAACCTGGAAGAATCAGAAAACCTAAACAGATCAATTACAACAAATGAGATGGAAACAGTTCTCAAAAAACTCCCAAAAAAGAAGAGTCCTGGGCCTGATGGCTTCACAAGTGAATTCTACCAAATATTCAATGAAGAACTAACTCCTATCCTTCTCAAGCTATTTCAAAAAATTCAGGAGGAAGGAAGACTTCCAAGCTCCTTTTATGAGGTGAATATAATTCTAACTCCAAAACCAGGCAAAGACAACACAAAGAAAGGAAATTATAGACCAATATCCCTGATGAATTTAGATGCTAAAATCCTCAACAAAATATTAGCAAACTGGATCCAGCAATATATGAAAAAAATTGTACACCATTATCAAGTGAGATTTATTCTTTGGAAGCAAGGCTGGTACAATATTTGCAAATCAATCAATGGGATTCATCACATAAACAAAAGGAAGGAGAAAAAGCACATGATAATCTCAATAGATGCAGAAAAAGCGTTTGATAAAATCTAGCACCCATTCATGATCAAAACTCTCAGCAAAGTGGGAATACAGGGAACATACCTCAACACGATAAAGGCCATCTATGACAAACCCACAGCCAACATCATACTCAATGGGCAAAAATTAAAAGCAATCCTCTTAAGATCAGTTACAAGGCAGGAGTGCCCCCTTTTCACCATGCTTATTCAACATAGTTCTGGAAGCCCTAGCCACAGCAATCAGACAAGAAAAAGAAATAAATGAATGGCATCCAAATTGGAAAAGAAGAAGTAAAACTATCATTACTTGCAGATGATATGATATTGTATATAGAGAACCCTAAAGTCTCAGTCAAAAAACTACTGGACCTCATAAATGAATTCAGCAAGGTGGCAGGATATAAAATTAATACTCAAAAATTTGAGGCATTTTTATACACTAACAATGAACTGTCAGAAAAAGAAATTAAGGAAGCAATCCCCTTAACCAATGCAACCAAAAAAATTAAAAACCTAGGAATAAATTTTACCAGGGAGATTAAAAACTTATACTTGTTCAGAAAAATACAAAAAAAAACCCCAAAAAAACTTGTACTTGGAAAATTATAAAACATTGGTAAAAGAAATCAGGGAAGATACAAAAAAAGTGGAAGCATATATCGTGCTCATGGTTAGGAAGAATAAACATCATTAAAATGTCACAAGGATACAGATTTAAAAAAAATTTTTTTTTTACAAAGACAAAGTCAGAGAGAGGGATAGACAGACAGGAATGGAGAAAGATGAGAAGCATTAATCATTAGTTTTTCATTGCGACACCTTAGTTGTTCATTGATTGCTTTCTCATATGTGCCTTGACTGTGGGCCTTCAGCAGATCGAGTAACCCCTTGCTCAATCCAGCAATCTTGGGTCCAAGCTGATGAGCTTTTGCTCAAACCAGATGAGCCCAGGCTAAAGCTGGCAACCTCGGGGTCTCAAACCTGGGTCCTCTGCATCCCAGTGCGATTTTTATCCACTGAGCCACCACCTGGTCAGGCTAAAATGTCTATATTACCCAGAGCAATTTATAAATTCAATGCAATACCGATTAAAATAACAATAAGTTACTTCAAAGATATAGAACACATATTCCAAAACTTATATGGAACCAAAAGAGAACACGAATAGCCTCAGCAATCTTGAAAAGGAAGAATAAAGCGGGAGGTATCACACCTCCGGATATCAAGTTATATTATAAGGCCATTGTGTTCAAACCAGCCTGGTACTGGCATAAGAACAGGCATATAGATCAATGGAACAGAATTGAGAACCCAGAAATAAACCCACACTTTTATGGACAACTGATATTTGACAAAGGAGGTAAGAGCATACATTGGAGTAAAGACAGCCTCTTCAACAAATGGTGTTGGGAAAATTGGACAGCTAACCTGCAAAAGAATGAAACTAGGCCACCCACTTACACCATTCACAAAAATAAACTCAAAATGGATAAAAGACTTAAATGTAAGCCGTAAAACCATAAGCATCTTAGAAGGAAACCTAGGCAGTAAGCTCTATGACATCTCTCGCAGCAATATATTTGCCGATATATCTCCACGGGCAAGTGAAATAAAAGACAGGATAAACAAATGGGACTATATCAAAATAAAAAGCTTCTGCACAGCTAAAGACAATAAGAACAGAATAAAAAGACAAACTACACAATGGGAGAATATATTTGACTATATGTCTGATAAGGGGTTAATAACCAACATTTATAAAGGACTTGTAAAACTCAATACCAGGAAGACAAACAATCCAATCAAAAAATGGGTGAAAAAAATGAATAGACACTTCTCCAAAGAGGACATACATATGGCCAATAGGCATATGAAAAAATGCACAACATTACTAATCATTAGAGAAATGCAAATTAAAGCCACAATGAGATATCACCTCACACCAGTCAGAATGGCGCTCATCAACAAAACAACACAGAATAAGTGCTGGCGAGGATGTGGAGAAAAGGGAACCCTCCTGCACTGCTGGTGGGAATGCAGACTGGCGCAGCCGCTTTGGAAAATAGTGTGGAGATTCCTCAAAAAATTAAAAGTTTAACTACCTTTTGATCCAGCCATACCTCTTTTAGGAATATACTCCAAGAACACCATAGCACTGTTTGAAAAGAAGAAATGCACCCCCATGTTTATGGCAGCGTTGTTCACATTAGCAAAGATCTGGGAAGAGCCTAAGTGTCTGTCACTGGATGAGTGGATTAAAAAGCTTTGGTACATATATACTATGAAATACTACTCAGCCATAAGAAAGGATGACATCGGATCATTTACAAAAACAAGGATGGACCTTGATAACATTATACTGAGCGAAATAAGTAAATCAGAAAAAACTAAGAACTACATGATTTCATACATAGGTGGGACATAAAAATGAGACTCAGAGACATGGACAAGTGTGTGGGGGTTTCGGGGTTGAGGGGAGGAGAGGGGCACTAAGAAAACCAGTTAGAAGGTGATGGAAGATAATTGGACTTTGGGTGATGGGAATGCAGCATAAGAAAATGTCAAAATAACCTAGAGATGTATTTTCTGAACATATGTACCCTGATTTATCAATGTCACCCCATTAAAATATTTTTTTAAGAAAAAGGAAAAAATAAGAATAGAATATAATAATAATAAAATTCATGTAAAAATTTTTTAAAACTAATATGATGGCCTGATCTGTGGTGGCTCAGTGGATAAAGCATTGTCCTGGAATGCTGAGGTTACCTGTTTGAAACCCTGGGCTTGCCTGGTCAAGGCACATATTAGAGTTGATGCTTCCTGCTCCTCTGCCCCCTTCACCTCTCTCTCTCTTTCTCTTTTTCTCCACCCCCCAAGATGAGTAAATAAATAAAAACTAATATGATATACCTCCAAAAGAAAAGAAGAATTAAGTCAGATAATATATGTAATCTGAAAGAAAAATTAAAAACATAATATGTTCATTATTTTTAATATTATATTACATGTAATCCAGACATCTAAAGAAAACAAATTTGCACTTTGAATGGTAAGCAAAATTAAATAAACATAATCAGTATATTTTTCTATATCTATTCCACTTGATACAAACACTATCATAGAATATTCTAAATTTCCCAAACTTTAGACTATTTATTATGTAAATAACTATTAAAGTTTACACAAACTATAAATACAATATGATGGGTTTTGATTATATTTGAATCCAACACCTCTTACCAAGACCTAAATTAAATTCTTAGCTAAAAAACAGGGAATCATCTCTGAACTTGACATTTTTTCTATTAATATTTAAGTTTTGCATATTCTTTTGGTAATATTCCATGCTATTCCTGTTCCATAATTTTGACCATTGGGACAATTGCAAGATCTGGTTATGATTGGCAGAAAATATTTGATTTCAACATCTATAATACCTTAAAGATTGTATTTTATTTAAATGCAGCAAATATTTTTCAGTGTTGTTAAGTGTAGAAGATTAAGAGATTGAGTAGATGCTCTTTCCAATCTGCTTCTGTCAAACATGTTGTATAGAATCTTTCCTTATTTCAAAATATTATTTAAAATTATAGTTGTGTTGTTGTATACTAGTAAATCAGAGAAATTGCATGTCTATTAATACTTACTGATGTAAAATGCCAAATTAAAAACACACCACTGCCCAAATTATTTATTTGGTTTTGTTTATTTAAAATAAGCAAATTTACTATTTTTATACTTTTCCATAATAATATTATAACCAAAACCATTTTAGGAATGATTAAGTTACTTAAGTAACTGAAGTAATTTTGACTTAATAAAACAATCAATGAATTTAAGAGTGTGTTATTTGATTTAGTTATAAAATAATTAAATGAAAAAGATCACATCTACAAGAAGCTTAAAAAGATGCTATGCAACTTCTATGTACAAGTACTTGAAAATCATCATAATGAGAAAATAAATATTATTTTTGGTTAGTCTTTCAAAAAGCATCAAAATAAAAGAAAATAATAAACAATTCCTAAATGTTAAATGCATGAATTTCTTTTCCCTATGTCATAAACCAACCCATGCTATCAAGAACAAAGGAGAAACTAATTATTTGAAATCTGAAAATAAATACAATATGGCATACAAAGAATTTATATACATAATCTTGAATTATTGTCATCTTATCAGTAGGAATACAATACGTGGATTAACATCAAACACTAAAAATTTTTAAAGGATATATTTATTGATATTTTAGAGAGAGAAAGAGAGATAGAGAGAGAAAAAAGCGGAGGGGGAGAGAAACTAGAGGTATCAACTCATAGTTTCTTCTCATACGTGCCTTGACCAGGGAAGCTTGGAGCTTTGAACCGGTGACCTCAAGCATTCCAGTTTGTCACTCTATCCACTGCGCAACCACAGGTCAAGTAACATCTGAAATTGAAAGATATATAAAAAGCCAAAGAACAAACCTCTAAAGTCTTTTCATGGCATTTTAGCTGAAACACTGACAGTATGATTGATTATCCTCTTCTTACCAGTGACAAGAAATATGGAAAAAAAAGTGATGAGTAAATGTTTTGGACTTTGTAGACAGCTTGAGTTTTGTTCTGGTTTTTGAAAAATATTTTGGTATTTGATACATTTTTAGAGCACCATTGTTTAGAAATAAACCTACTAACACTAAGAAACTATTTTCTAGTATCCATTACAGTTATACACGTACTCATTTCCTTTTGACCAATGTTAAGTTGACAGTGATCATTTTTATTTTAGTTAGGAAAGAATTGGTCTGTTTGACATGTTCTTGAGGATGTGCTTCTTAAGTAACCAGTCCAATCACATTTTTTTAAGAACAGAGTAATCAAAATGTAGTGAAAATGTAAAGTCAATTTAGTCAATCTATGCAGCTTCATGGTGAGATAATTTTTTTTTAAATGATGAATTATAGAGTGATGTCACGGAAATGGCGCCGTGAGCAGCGCGTCCGACAGCTCTCCCCTAAATCACAACAAATTTATCAACTAGAAACAGAAAAATTTATCCTCAGAGCATTCCGGAGTTCCACACAAACTGATAGCGAAAGGACTGTTATCACTTGAATCTGAGAGACGAGGGTGTGGAGGAATCTACCACAGGGACGTTCTTTCAAACCGCAAGGAAGTGCGCCTGTGGTGACTCAGCCCATATACTTGGGAACCGCGAGCCGCCGCGAGCGGCCGACACGAGCTGCCACCGCGAACCGCCGCGAGCCCCCGCGAGCCGCCGCCGCGAGCGGACGCCACGAGCCGCCACCGTGAGCCACCGCGAGCAGCCGCGCGTGCGCCCGGTCCGGTTGAGCACCGCTGACGTTCCCAGCGGCCCGCACACTGCGAGTGGCGGTCGCCGGCCACCGGTGCCCGGAGCGCCCCATTCGCGCGCGTGCCTTGGGCATTCCACGCACCCAGGGCGCCCTGCTGGCCCGCACACCCAGGAGGCTCCATTATCCTGCGCCTGGTGCGGTCCAGCCGCCAGCGGCGGGGCCAACGGGAGAGGCTTGGGAGATTCTCTCCATGGGCGGGGCACCTCACCCAGCCATTCAAGCTAACAATCAAGCGTTGGGGGAGGGGCGCGCGCAGGCAGCCTAAAATACCTTCGGAAGCACAGCTGCGACCCAATCACTGAAATTAGCTTAACCCATGAAATCTGCGCACCCTCGGTTCTAATTGATAAGATCTCTCTCAATTCAGCGTTCCAAGACAAGAGGCGTGATATTTTTTAGTGCCTCTCGCTAAAGGGGCGGGGGCAACTTCTGATTAATAGAGCCTCCATATTTAGGGATAAACGCTAACAAGAAGGACTTGGCAGATAATAAGGTCTATACTACACTAGTCGTAAGCAGAGACTAGTGCCTCTTCTTCCCTGCAAAAACAGGCTACAAAGTGTGGAAAGCCTGCGTTGAGAGGTCCAACTAAATGATAGGCGCTGAACAGTCACCTTGACAACAATTGACTCCCACCCCCGCCTGATTACACTGGAGGCCCTGACTGTCAGAGCCTTTCCCAAAGCCTTGCACTGAGTGGGGATAGAGTGGGGATTTCCCAGCTCTTTGAGCCTCTTACTCCCCAGGCAGAAGCACTTGCAGCCTTATAGCTGGATCACCAGGCTGCTAATTCAGAAAGGGGGGACTAGGAGAGAGAATCCAGGAAAGCAAACTCTCTCATTGTTGGACCCTGCAAACGCCAACAAGCCTTTACTTCCAGCAAGACTAAAGCCAATTATATGATATTGCCATAGAATCCCATCAACTGCAAATCCCTACCTAAGAGTGACACAGGGGCAGAGCCTGGGGTACAGAGTCACTGACCAGGAAGAGGGAGAGAAAAGAAAAAGGAAGAAGTTAACCTCTCAAAATCAAGAAAAACCCACAGACTTTACAACTTGATCCACTATTTTTTTTGTTGTTGTTGTTTGTTTCTTCTATCTTTTTGCCTTTATTTCCTCCACCTCGGTCCTTCTATTCTCTGCCCATCTTCTGCTTCCCCTTTCTTGAACTACACTACCCATGAGTGTTGCATTTTATTTTTCTTCTTCATCCTCACCCTCCTTTAAGGTTATACTCCAAAACACTTAACTCTCACTCTCTCCTCTTTTTTTTTTTTTGTCTTGCTTTATTCTGTTTTTTTCTCTTCCTATTTTATTTCTTCCTTCGTTTTTCTCTTTTTCTTATTTTTTCCTTTCTATTCATTTTTTCTTTTCTCATTTTACTTTTCTCCCATATAATCCTCAATCACGAACAAATTAGTTAATTTGGGACTCAAGGCTTTTTTTTAGCTTTATTTCTCTTTTTTGCTTTTGTTTTTATTTTTTTTTCTTGTTTGTTTATTTTTGTGGCATTTTGGGTCCTCCCAACCCAAGGTCTCCATTGTATTTAGTCTTCGCTCCACTTAATACAACAGATTTTTACTTATTATTTTTATGTTTTCTTCTTTATTATTCTTTTTTGGTCCTTTTTTCTGATTCCCTCTTATCCCTCTCATTATATCTCTTAGTTGACCATCACTTACAAGCAAATCATCTTATGCTTGTCTAAGATTTTCTTCCTTTTTTTTTTTTTTGCATTTAGTAGGTCCCTACTCCCTTTTTTTGCCCCTTGAACTCTTCACCCCCAAATCAGGCCCTCCATTATAGGCACGATATTTCCCTGAGGAGGGGAGAGGAGGGAAAGAGAAGAGAGAAAAAAAGGGGGAAATAATAAATTATTACTGTTTTTTTTTGTGGGGTGTTTTACCCTTTTTTTTTCTTTTTACTCTTTATTAATTCTAATTAGTGCTATCAATAAGACCACCCTCAGATGCCGATAAGAAAGAGGAAATCGAATATTATGGATACAAAAGAAAGAGAGGTAACACAAATAGATGTGGAAAAATCTATGGAGAAAAGACTTAACATATTGGAAGCCTTGGAGCTAAATGACAGAGAATTTAAAATAGAAATCTTAAAAATACTCAGAGATATACAAGAAAACACAGAAAGGCAATATAGGGAGATCAGAAAACAACTCAATGAACACAAAGAATATATTACCAAGGAAATTGAAACTATAAAAACAAATCAAACAGAAATGAAAAACTCAATTCACGAGCTGAAAAACGAGGTAACAAGCTTAGCTAACAGAACAGGCCAGATTGAAGATAGGATTAGTGAAATAGAAGACAAACAACTTGAGGCACAACAGAGAGAAGAAGAAAGAGACTCAAAAATAATAAAAAACGAGAAAGCCCTACAGGAATTGTCTGACTCCATCAGAAAGAATAACATAAGAATAATAGGTATATCAGAGGGAGAAGAGAAAGAAAATGGAATGGAGAATATACTCAAACAAATAATAGGCGAGAACTTCCCAAGCCTGTGGAAGGAACTAAAGCCTCAAATTCAAAAAGCAAACAGAACACCGAGTTTTCTTAACCCCAACAAACCCACTCCAAGGTACATCATAATAAAGATGACACAAACCAATGACAAAGAAAAAATTCTCAAGGCAGCCAGGGAAAAGAAGAGTACAACATATAAAGGAAGGCCTATTAGATTATCATCAGATTTCTCAGCAGAAACTCTACAAGCTAGAAGAGAGTGGACCCCAATATTTAAAGCCCTGAAAGAGAGGAACTTTCAGCCAAGAATACTATACCCATCAAAGCTATCCTTCAAGTATGAAGGAGATATACAAACATTCACAAATACAGAAAAGATGAGAGAATTTATCAACAGAAAGCCCCCACTCCAGGAAATACTAAAGGGGGTTTTCCAACCAGATTCAAAGAACAAAAGAAAACAACACCACAAGTAACAGCTCCACCAAGAACACAATAAAACCAAACTTAAACTGTGACAACAAAGGAAAGAAAGGGGGGAGAGGATGGAGATTAACAGTAGCAAAGGATGATGAAGTGCAGAAATGCTTATAAGATAGGGTACTACAATAAATATGGTAGGTACCCTTTTCATTACTTAATGGTAACCACCCTTAAAAAAACCACCACAAAAACACTTGACTTGAAAAAGGTAGCAACAGAGGAAAGAAGTATGGAACACAAACAAACAAAATCAAATGATAGAAAAACAAAAGAGAAGAATCAAACTAGATACAAAACTAACAGAAAGCAATTTATAAAATGGCAGTAGGGAACCCACAAGTGTCAATAATTACACTAAATGTAAATGGATTAAACTTACCAATAAAAAGACACAGAGTAGCAGAATGGATTAAAAAAGAAAATCCAACTATATGCTGCCTACAAGAAACACATCTAAGCAACAAGGATAAAAACAAATTCAAAGTGAAAGGCTGGAAAACAATACTCCAAGCAAACAACACCCAAAAAAAAGCAGGCGTAGCAATACTCATATCTAATAATGCTGACTACAAGACAGAAAAAGTACTCAGAGACAAAAATGGTCATTTCATAATGATTAAGGGGAAGTTGAATCAAGAAGACATAACAATCCTTAATATATATGCACCAAACCAAGGAGCACCAAAATATATAAGACAGCTACTTATTGACCTTAAAACAAAAACTAACAAAAATACAATCATACTTGGAGACCTCAATACACCGCTGACGGCTCTAGATCGGTCATCCAAACAGAGAATCAATAAAGATATAGTGGCCTTAAACGAAATACTAGAACACCTGGATATGGTAGACATCTACAGGACACTTCATCCCAAAGCGACAGAGTATACATTTTTCTCTAGTGTACATGGAACATTCTCAAGAATTGACCATATGTTGGGCCACAAAGACAATATCAGCAAATTTAGAAAAATTGAAATTGTACCAAGCATATTTTCTGATCATAAAGCCTTGAAACTAGAATTCAACTGCAAAAAAGAGGGGGGAAAACCCACAAAAATGTGGAAACTAAACAACATACTTCTAAAAAATGAATGGGTCAAAGAAGAAATAAGCGCAGAGATCAAAAGATATATACAGACAAATGAAAATGAAAATACGACATATCAGAATCTCTGGGATGCAGCAAAAGCAGTAATAAGAGGAAAGTTCATATCACTTCAGGCCTATATGAACAAACAAGAGAGAGCCGAAGTAAACCACTTAACTTCACACCTTAAGGAACTAGAAAAAGAAGAACAAAGACAACCCAAAACCAGCCGAATAAAGGAGATAATAAAAATCAGAGCAGAAATAAATGAAATAGAGAACAGAAAAACAATAGAAAAAATCAATAAAACAAGGAGCTGGTTCTTTGAAAAGATCAACAAAATTGACAAACCCTTGGCAAGACTCACCAAGGAAAAAAGACACAGGACTCAAATAAATAAAATCCAAAATGAGAGAGGAGAGATCACCACAGACATCATAGATATACAAAGAATTATTGTAGAATACTATGAAAAATTATATGCCACCAAATACAACAATCTAGAAGAAATGGATAAATTCCTAGAACAATACAACCTTCCTAGACTGAGTCATGAAGAAGCAGAAAGCCTAAACAGACCAATCAGCAGGGAGGAAATAGAAAAAACTATTAAAAATCTCCCCAAAAATAAAAGTCCAGGCCCAGACGGTTATATTAGTGAATTCTATCAAACATTCAAAGAAGACTTGGTTCCTATTCTACTCAAAGTCTTCCAAAAAATTGAAGAAGAAGCAATACTTCCAAACACATTTTATGAGGCCAACATAACCCTCATACCAAAACCTGGCAAGGATGGCACAAAGAAAGAAAACTACAGACCAATATCTCTAATGAATACAGATGCTAAAATACTAAACAAAATACTGGCAAACCGAATACAACAACATATTAAAAAAATAATACATCATGATCAAGTGGGATTCATCCCAGAATCTCAAGGATGGTTCAACATACGCAAAACGGTTAACGTAATACACCATATCAACAAAACAAAGAACAAAAACCACATGATATTATCAATAGATGCAGAAAAGGCTTTTGATAAAATACAACACAATTTTATGTTTAAGACTCTCAACAAAATGGGTATAGAAGGAAAATATCTCAACATGATAAAGACCATATATGATAAACCATCAGCCAACATCCTATTAAACGGCATAAAACTGAGGACTTTCTACCTTAAATCAGGAACAAGACAGGGTTGTCCACTCTCTCCACTCTTATTCAACGTGGTGCTAGAAGTTCTGGCCAGAGCAATCAGACAAGACAAAGAAATAAAAGGCATCCATATTGGAAAAGAAGAAGTAAAGCTATCACTTTTTGCTGATGATATGATCCTATACATCGAAAACCCGAAGGACTCCACAAAAAGATTATTAGAAACAATAAACCAATGCAGTAAGGTCGCAGGATATAAAATTAACATACAAAAGTCCATAGCCTTTCTATATGCCAACAATGAAATATTAGAAAACGAACTCAAAAAAATAATCCCCTTCACGATTGCAACAAAAAAAATAAAATACCTAGGAATAAACATAACAAAGAACATAAAGGACCTATATAATGAAAATTACAAAGCATTGTTAAGGGAAATCGAAAAAGATACAATGAGATGGAAAAATATTCCTTGTTCTTGGATAGGAAGAATAAATATAATCAAAATGGCCATATTACCCAAAGCAATATACAAATTTAATGCAATTCCCATCAAAATCCCTATGAGATTTTTTAAAGAAATGGAACAAAAAATCATCAGATTTATATGGAACTATAAAAAACCCTGAATAGCCAAAACAATCCTAAGGAAAAAGAATGAAGCTGGGGGCATTACAATACCTGACTTTAAACTATATTATAGGGCCACGATAATCAAAACAGCATGGTATTGGCAGAAAAATAGACACTCAGACCAATGGAACAGAATAGAAAGCCCAGAAATAAAACCACATATATATGGTCAAATAATCTTTGATAAAGGGGCCAACAACACACAATGGAGAAAAGAAAGCCTCTTCAACAAATGGTGTTGGGAAAACTGGAAAGCCACATGCAAAAGAATGAAACTCGACTACAGCCTGTCCCCGTGTACTAAAATTAATTCAAAATGGATCAAAGACCTAAATATAAGACCTGAAACAATAAAGTACATAGAAGAAGACATAGGTACTAAAATCATGGACCTGGGTTTTAAAGAACATTTTATGAACTTGACTCCAATGGCAAGAGAAGTGAAGGCAAAGATAAATGAATGGGACTACATCAGAATTAAAAGTTTTTGCTCAGCAAGAGAAACTGATATCAAAATAAACAGACAGCCAACTATATGGGAACTGATATTTTCAAACGACAGCTCAGATAAGGGCCTAATATCCAAAATTTACAAAGAACTCATAAAACTCAACAACAAACAAACAAGCAATCCAATAAAAAAATGGGAAGAGGACATGAACAGACACTTCTCCCAGGAAGAGATACAAATGGCCAACAGATATATGAAAAGATGCTCAGCTTCATTAGTTATTAGAGAAATGCAAATCAAAACTACAATGAGATACCACCTCACTCCTGTTAGATTAGCTATTATCAACAAGACGGGTAATAGCAAATGTTGGAGAGGCTGTGGAGAAAAAGGAACCCTCATTCACTGTTGGTGGGACTGTAAAGTAGTACAACCATTATGGAGGAAAGTATGGTGGTTCCTCAAAAAACTGCAAATAGAATTACTTTATGACCCAGCAATCCCTCTACTGGGTATATACCCCAAAACCTCAGAAACATTGATACGTGAAGACACATGTAGCCCCATGTTCATTGCAGCACTGTTCACAGTGGCCAAGACATGGAAACAACCAAAAAGCCCTTCAATAGAAGACTGGATAAAGAAGATGTGGCACATATACACTATGGAATACTACTCAGCCATAAGAAATGATGACATCAGATCATTTACAGCAAAATGGTGGGATCTTGATAACGTTATAAGGAGTGAAATAAGTAAATCAGAAAAAAACAAGAACTACATGATTCCATACATTGGTGGAACATAAAAATGAGACTAAGAGACATGGACAAGAGTGTGGTGGTTACCAAGGGTGGGGGGGGAGGGAGGACATGGGAGGGAGGGAGGGAGAGAGTTAGGGGGAGGGGGAGGGGCACAGAGAACTAGATGGAGGGTGACGGAGGACAATCTGACTTTGGGCGAGGGGTTTGCAACATAATTTGATGACAAAATAACCTAGACATGTTTTCTTTGAATATATGTACCCTGATTTATTAATGTCATCCCATTACCATTAATAAAAATTTATTAAAAAAATGATGAATTATAATCATTTATTCATTCTAAATATCTAATACTACTATTTTAAGAATACCAAAAATAAAACTATAAAAAGAGAAAGTTATCAGATAAAATGTTTTAAAAATTGCTTCAAAAATATGATCTACAGATACCTGGACAAATAACTTACAAATATACTGCTCACAAAAACTAGAGGATATTTCAAAATGAATATGAAGCGATAAAAAAAGAAGCATTTAATTTTTTAATTAAATAAGAACATCAGAAAAGTAAATGATAAATCAAATAAAGTTGTTTAATTATACAAATGAGATGCAAAACCAACTTTTTTTGAGGGAGAAAAAGAGGGATAATGAGAAAGAGGGGGGGAGAAATGGGAAACATCTACTCATAGTAGTCGCTTCCTGTATGTGCCTGGACCAGGCAAGGCCAGAGTTTCGAACTGGTTACCTCAGCATTCCAGGTTGATGCTTTATCCACTGCGCCACCACAGGTCAGGCAAAACCAACTTTTATTTCACTGGTGAAAATGCATTACACAAAAGGCTGAAAGTTCTGGAGTATCTGCAATTTCCCTGACCCCTAATTTTTCTGAGCAGTTAAAAAACCTCTGTCTAGTAAATAATGCTTTGCTGATCTGTGTCACATCCTTTTAAATGTAATTTGTCCTTTTCATTTTTTGACCTAGATCAAAATATATATAACAAGTAAACAAATACAAAGCAAAACCAAAACAATAGCAAAATACTCCTTCTTACTACCTATCTCCTCAAGTCCAATTTCTGTTGAATTTGCCAGATGCACTGTGATGTCGTAGTAGGTTTAAATTTCAATTTGATCTGTCATTAATTCAGAAAGTTTTGTTTTCTTTTTTTTTCTTTTTTTGCGCACTGTATATAGAACACGAGTCTATTATTGCCAATTTAGAACTGAAAATTTAACAATAAAATTTACTCAGTATCCACAGGGAGTTATTAAAAAAATGCATTTCTTCTGGTAGAATTGACTCTGCATAAACTATTTTTCTTCATGATTTGTGACATTTTGAACAACATACCTTTTTCCAGGTGACAGAAATAATTACAGGGAAGTCATCTTCCAGAATTTACATCCATTTTAAAGGAAACGAGTTAATAATTTTAGTTCTCTCAAAATGTAAAGTGGAGCTGTAATGGGGAAAACATCAGAAATAATTAAGAAAAATGAGCCTCTAGATCATAAATAAGAAACACTTCATCCTGTAAAGATAATCCCATCTTATTATAAAACTCTGTGTTTTAAAATTCAGTCTAAGTTTGAAGTGCTAACCTGGTAATAAGCAGTGCAATACATTTTCTGTTCATGCAAAAAGCGTAATAGAATTTTTATTAGAAATAGAGGAGCAATAAGTATGATGTATCAGAACCCGGGCATCCAAATTAAAAACAAGTAAATGATAACCTCATAAATAATAGAGGCACAAGACAATAGCACAACAGGAAAAAGTATAGCTGAGGGATTTGCTTGGCAGTGTCTATTAATCATCCTGCCAAATTACCCTTTACCTCAGGCTTTTCAGGATCTAGTTATGTACTGCTTTCATAAAAAAAGTTACCACACCTCAGATTATTAGGAATAAGTTTATTTTAGTAGTAGCAAATAGAAGAAAAGTATAGTTTTAAAATATAGACTCTTAGAAGAAATGTTCAAATAACTTACCACTTTTGCCTCTTTAAGTGACAAATGGTGAAAATTTATTCACCCGTCTCTAGCTCCCCTTATTATGTTTCCATAGGTAAAGGAAAACAAACATATAATTTTAGGGTGATGTTTCATTCATAGAGCCCTCCAAAAAACTATTATCTCTAGTTTTCAAATATATATATTTTAAATATATTTATAACTTATTTTATAACTTTATTTTGAAATAATTTTAACTTACAGACAAGTTGCAAAAATTGTACAATGAGTTCCCACATTGCTTTGACTCAAATTCTTCTAATGTTAACATCTGACATAATTGTGGCACATTGCCAAAATCAGGAAGATTACAATGACACAATATTACTAACTAAACTACAGATCTTAGGTGAATTTCAACAGTTTTGCCATTAATGACAAAACATGTGTTTTCTATATCAATTAGAACAAAAAATTTCAACACTACAAAATTTCAATTTGTTTTCTGTACATTATGGGTTTTAAAAACAATATTCTATCTTTAAGTGATTATATTTGAGATTCTACTACATTCTGAGACAGTCATACATAATTCTTCTCATTTTTAGGAATCATGAAATTAGATTTAAGGGCACATAAAAATTAAATATAAAAATCTGAAACTTATTTCTGTATATATACATAAGTCTGATATCTGTTGAAAGGAAGATAAAAGGGCAGGGGAAGGGAAAAAAGATAGAGGAAGATATTATAGATAGATCTAATTAGAAGCTGATATCCCATGTGGTAAAACTTCTTTAAAACACATACCCATAGAGTTTGAACAGGATTTGACAAATGCTGTAGATTTTTAGAGATATGTGAAAAAATGTTAATAAAAATTATATATATAAGATCTGGATAACAGAAAAAAATAAGGGTTGTGGAGGTCCAAAGGATGAATATTTTAACAAACAGAAAATGAATTTAGTCAAAGATTCTATATTTATTGGCTACATCATTTAGAAAAGGTTAGAAATATATTGATTCTAGTTGTTTACATAATTCAATATAGAATTTGACAATGTAAGTGTCTTTTCTCTGACCATGACAAAAATATTTTCTTTCTCATTACTTCTTTCTTTTAGGGGAAAAATGTTTTTTAAATGCAATTGCGAGTCCTAAGTTTGATAGTCACGATATGTCTCTCCAGTTTGGTGTGAGAAAAATCTTTATTCCAGTCCTGACCTGGAATTGTGAGGTCACTAGTTCAAAACCCTGGGCTTCCTGGTCAGGGCACATAAGGGAATTGATGCTTCCTGTTTCTTCCTTTCTCTCTCCTCTCCTCTCCTCTCCTCTCCTCTCCTCTCCTCTCCTCTCCTCTCCTCTCCTCTCCTCTCCTCTCCTCTCCTCTCCTCTCCTCTCCTCTCCTCTCCTCTCTTCCTCTCCTCTCCTCTCTTCTCCTCTCCTCTTCTCTCCTCTCTAAAATGAATAAATAAAATCTTTTTAAAAATTCTTCATTCCAGGTTCTGAATTTCAGGGAATTGAGTTAGGAATGTGAACTCTTTGAAGAAAATCCATACAATCAATAAAGAAGTTAATGTTATAGATATTGTATAGGTGAAGATATTGAGGCTCAGAAAATTATGGAACTTGTCCAAGACCAGCTTCACAGAGATGTGTTGAGGTTCAAAAAATTTAGTATGTGTAAAATGCTTAAAACAGTGTGTTTATTTATTTTTTATCCAGCTCTTCTTCATTGTTCTGATATCATGTTCCACTATTTTTTTAAAAATCTTCATGATCTATCAATATAAGTTATTCAACAAATAAATGGAAAATATTTTAATGATAGTTCATAATGAGAATTTTTACACTTATAGTTCTTGTACATAGTATAAAACTGATCTACATTTTCAATTCAAGCATTTGCTGTCATTGGTTTCTACTATTTGTGATTCATCTAGAAGTTTTTGTTAGAATAAACTGGACATAAATGAATAAATTTAATACTTATAATATAGCCTTCTTATGCTTTCCTGATTTTCAAAAGACTACTACTTCCAAATGTCAAGAATATATATATATGGTCTACCAGAAAGTTCTGTCTGTTTTTGGAATAAAACAAAATACAAATTTTTCTTACCGTCAATAAACTTTATTAAATAATATAATTGCCATTATTATTAATGATTTCTTGCCAGCGTGAGGGCAATTTGTATATCCCATTTTTGAAAAATGTTTTATCTTTTGATGTGAAAATTGAACCAGTGCTTGTTTGATATCTTCTTCATTTTTGAATTTTTTGCCCTTCAAAAAATTTTGTAAGGACAAAAACAAGTGATTGTCGGAGGGTGCTAAGTCTGAGGAATATGGTGGATGTGACAGACATACTTCTGTAGCATTTCTTTCTTGTTGAAATTTGTAAAAATTACAGTGGCGTAAATGAATTTTATCAGTAGCCATGGGTACACTATCGCTTCACACATAAGACTAACGTGAATCAACTTTGTTTTAGTTAATTTGCTACGTCAGTGTATATACATTAAGTGATAAAAATAGAGAGGCACACATGCACCAAATAAACATGTGCTTACGTGTCGAAACTTATTGTGATAGAAACGGACAGAACTTTCCGGTAGACCATATATATATATATATATATATATATATATATATATATATATATATATATGAGAGAGAGAGTCTTAAGTTACTAAAGTAGAATCTATGTTTAAATACCTATTAACCGAAAAATAAAAAATAAAAAATAAAGTGAGATGCAACAAGTATTTATTTGAGATCACAAAGAATAGCTATTCAGAAAATACTGATTCTGGCCCCAATCCACATAGTGTTCTGATTATGAGGCAAGGGGATTTTATGAGAAAAGCAAGAAAGTAATTGCATGAATAGTAGGAAGGAATGTCTGTAGGTACAAATACACTAAGTTATTCTTTCACTACACAAAGTAGTGTTAATTCTAAAAAATGTCTTTTATTTTCAGTCCGGTATTCAAGATATCTGCTTTTCTGTTAGTTCTGCACTTGTTCAAAATAAAATGATGGTTTGACAAAGTCTAAAGTTTATTTTTCCTAGTTCAAACATTCCAAATGTTCAAGAAACAAAACATGAAATGACTAAAAAGTGACCTTTTCAGTTTTGGGCATCACTGAGCTTTTACAGTTTTCTACCTGGATCTCAAAGCTTCTATGAAGGCATTTTTGTCCATGTATGACTGTCAATTACTGTTGCTGAGGGAGATTACAAGTGGGAGACCTTCCATTCTACCATCTCGCTGATGTCTTCATTTTCAATGTTTTTTTAATTATACTACAGTCTTTTTTTCTAAATGGCACCACCATAGCATCAATTTTCTTGTATACCCTTGTGCCAACTCTGTGATAATTTTTTATTTATTTGAGGCTGCTCTATTTTAACCACAGGTGAAGGGTTAAAGTTCACATGTAAGACACAAAGATTTTATGTGTGTGTATTCATATATATATATATATATACACACACATATATATACACACATATATAGATATACATACAAATGAACATATACACACATCTATATATCTATATATGGAAAATTTTCTCTGTAAAGGGTTAGATAGTATTTTAGTCTTTATGCTTTGCCAATCACATAGTTTTACTATAATTTTTTTTGTCTTTTTCTTTGAAGACTCTTTAAAAATGTAAAAAAAAATGTTCTTACCTAAAATGCCATACAAAAGAAGACTCAGATTTGGCCCAAAGGCCATACTATGTGTTGGTCAAATAAGTTTGTAAAATATTATTTTAATGTTTGCTTGTTTGTAGTTTGCATTGGGGGTTGGGCAACACCAGGTGTATGTTGTCTGTGAAATTGCAAATTACCTTCCTACTTGGGAAGGGCCATTGTTTTGCTAGCGTTTTCTGGAGGAGAGATTTTCATGCCAGAAAGTTTTGAGAAGAGAGCAGAAGAAGAGGCAGAGAGAAACCATGTTTGTAGAGTGAGAGAGGAGAGAATGCAGAATACTGGAGAGAAGCCATGTTGGCAGGGAAAGAGACAGTGTGCAGATGGGGAACTAGAGCTGAGGGGCTTTGTGAGCTCTGATGAGACTGGTCGTGCCTTTGATTCTAGGAGGAACCGGACAAGATTCCCCTGGTTGTGGAACCGAAGGGAAGTGTTTTCCCTGTGTGTTGCTCGTCGGCTGGTGCAAGACTTTAATAAAGGAATGGACCACCATGTTTGGCTCCACTCTTTCTTTACCATCTGCCCGAATCCAATGAGAACCTGCATGTGCATAGCCACGATGGCCGCAGTCCCTGGCCATTATTAACCTTTGTTGACCAAGATGCTTATATTTTTCATTTTGCTAACATTCAATTCAGTCCTTCCAGATAACCCCAGATGTACTGTTCAAGATCAGTTTCTTACTCCAAATAAAAATAGAAATTTCTCTTTGTCCTAAATATAAATAAATCAACACCAGACATCATTAGCAATCATCCTTAGGACAAAGCTACATTTTGCCCTATCTGTATGTTGGGCCAAGTATTGAATATGTCAGTATTCATTCCCATGAATCAGTATGTGAACTCAGATGACATCCCATAGCACTGCCAAATTTTGTTCCAAATTGGTTCTTATGATTTTGAAATCTTGAAAATTAAAATATCTTATCACTTCTGTTTCAGCCCAGAAAAATAAGGAGCTGGTAAGGATATCGCTCTCACAAATTCAACATGAAAAAAAGCTGATCAATTTGGAAATTAAGCATTTTTCTTGAACTCATCAGAGAAATGAGGTTGCAGGTCAATCAAATAACCCTCCATATAGGGAGACACGGGCCATTAATATTTGTATATCTGGGGCAGAAGACCCATAAGTCAGTGAGAAGATTTAACTAGAAAAGTATTAAACTGCTAAGTGCTGGGTGAGCATGCATGCATGACAGTGCGAAACCGTTGGTGGTCATTGAAACAGAAACATTCATTTTCTCTTGCAGCTTTTTCTTTTCGCAGCCCCATTAGGTGCTGGCAGGGAAGGTTATAAAGAATCTGAAAAATAATTTTCAGGAGATGTCTAGGAAATCCACTCCCAATATTCAGCTCAAAGCTATTCCCTCCATTTTCTCCATAAAACAAAATCCATAGTCTGGGGAAGGAAAACAAAAACTTTAATCTAAGGAGACTGGTGGAAATCCACTTCAGTAAAGAGAGGAGAGCAGAAAGAAAAAAAGCTTTAACCTAGGATGCAGAGCAGGGATATATGCTCACCTCAGCATTATATTAGCAAGTGAGTCAGAAACATTCTCCTGAATGGCACAGTCCCAAAATCCAGGTTCACAGTGCTTGTTAAATCTGATTAAGATTATGGTTTAATAGGAACATCAAAAAAAAAAAAAGAACAAAAACACCTCTTCCTCCACTGTGGCCTCCAGTGCTAATACCATACAATGAAATAACAATGTAATGCAGCTGGAAGACATGAAAGAGACAGATTCTTTCTGGTCATTAGTGGAAAGGGAATAGGTCCAAAGACAAATTGAAACTAGAAAAGGTAGGCTAATACCGCTTGTCACCCACATAGTCAAATAAGTAGAGATAAGGATAGAATCTTTATGCACACTTTATTCAGATGGCCAGCAATCTGAGAAGACAGCGGATTTGTGGCCTAAAAACAGTCTTAATATCTCATCTCAAGCTAGCCTTTTTAAAAAGAGAAGTAAGGGGTGGGTAAGGAATTTGGAATTCAAAAGTTTAATTGCTTCTGAAGTCAGGGTTCAGGAAAGAAGGTTTATTGCTCCAAAGCCTTCTGGAGACAGCATTTCAGACACACTTTGATTGTTTGCAGTTCTCCTGACCAAAAAAAAAAAAAAAAAGCTTAATTACTTGGAACAACAACTATTTACATGTGTTAACTTTAAACCCACTGGTTAAAACTAAAACTTAAAGCATTAAACCCTAAGCCTATTGACTACAACTAAGCTAAAAATTAAACTCACAAGTTTCCCCATCAAAATGGGAGAACAGAAACAAGGTGGGAACAGACATTGAGAAAAACCCACTGTCAAATTATCTATGCTCTTAACACAAATTATCACAAGAAGAATTTGAAATCCCTGCTGGATTGAAGGTAACTATGGCAATAATTTATTTCAAACCAAGCCCAACTACTAAGTAGATTAACAAAATAAATACTAAAGCCCTAGCAGAAGGAAGACGTGCTCATCTTAAATTATAAAAAATTATTTACTTTAACATTTACTGTCATGAACAACACATCACATTTTCAATGAAAAAAATCTTGGAAATCATATTGTAAAGTAAGAAAAAACACATTCGGATGAAACAAAGCATCCTAGTATCAGAGTTAGTCATATGACACAGATGTTGAAACTATTGAACAAAAGAATTTTAAAAAATTATGATACATATGCAAAAGGTTCTAATGGAAAAGCTCGATATCATGTCACATCACAAAGGTAATTACAAAAGTGAAATGAAAATATTAAGAAGGAATCAAATAAAATTGATAGAAATGCTTTTATCATAACAAAAACTCTTTTTTTCTTTGGCTATGATTGCCACTGTGCAGAAGGGAACACACTTCAGTGACTGCTCTTCAATCCAGGTCATTAGAAGTTTCATCATGCCTGATACAAACCCTTCTCAAATTTTTTTGTTAATCTTACTGTCTTCAATAAAGCAGATCTTTTGTCAGCTTCTGTCACTTTGTCCTTGTTCTTCAAGGGTGTAGCTATGCTAGAATGAAACCTGCCTGACTGGCGACTAATAACCATCATGGATTTTCCATCTTCGTAGTCCTTAATCACTTTTTTCTTTTATTTCTAAGTCAATCTCATGATGTGGTCACTTGCAACATTAGCATTGGGTTTTGTATGCTTAGGGGCTGTGATGACTAAAAAATTACAATATTAAACAAGCACAAGAGAAAATTAAGGAATGCCGTAAACACAAGATGTATGAGACAGATACCAGCATACCATGGCACACTATTTTACAACATTTTACAAGTAGAAAGAGTACACTCAAAAATAACAGAAAGTTTAGTATAGTAAATACATAAAATAGTAACAAAACCATTTATCATTATTGTTATCAAATATTATATATTGTGACTTGTGGTGGCACAGTGGATAAAGCATCAACATGGAATGCTGAGGTCGCCAGTTTGAAATCCAGGTCTTGCCCGGTCAAGGCACATATGGGAGTTGATGCTTTCTGCTCCTCCTGCCTTTTTTTTTTTCTCTCTCTCTCTTTATCTCTCTCCAAAATCAATAAATAAAATCTTAAAAATAATAATTATAAAAAATGTTATGTATTGTACATAATTGTCTGTTCTATACTTTTACTTGGCTAACAATGCAGTAGGTCTGTTTGCACCAACATCACCACAAATGAGAGCAATGTATTGTACCATAATGTTATGGTGACTAAGATGTCACTAGGTTATTGGAACTTTTGAGCTTCATTATAATCTTATAGGACCATTGATCAAAACGTTGTTATGTTGCTCTCTTTTTTTGACATCCAGCTACACTTTATTTATTTATTTATTTATTTATTTATTTATTTATTGTATTTTTCCGAAGCTGGAAACGGGGAGGCAGTCAGACAGACTCCCACATGCGCCCGACCGGGATCCACCTGGCATGCCCACCAGGGGGCGATGCTCTGCCCATCTTGAGGCGTCGCTCTGCCGCAATCAGAGCCATTCTAGCACCTGAGGCAGAGGCCACAGAGCCATCCTCACTGCCCGGGCCAACTTTGCTCCAGTGGAGCCTTGGCTGTGGGAGGGGAAGAGAGAGGCACAGAGGAAGGAGAGGGGGAGGGGTGGAGAAGCAGATGGGTGCTTCTGTGTGCTCTGGCCAGGAATCGAACCCGGGACTCCTGCACGCCAGGCCGACGCTCTCCCACTGAGCCAACCTGCCAGGGCTCATCCAGCTACACGTTAACTTTAGATAGAAAAATTCAATCCACTTACATTTGAAGTATTTACTAATATTAAGAATTTACTACTTAACTGTTTACTGGTTATTGTTTCTCTTTTACTGTCTTTTTGTATTTCTTTGTGATTGACTATTCTTGTGTGTGTGGTGGTGGTATGTTCTGATTCCCTTGTATTTATCTTTTGTTAGTCCCCTATGGTCTTGTCTTGTCATTAGCATGAGACATATATAACATCTTTTTTTTTTTTTTTGCATTTTTCTGAAGCTGGAAACAGGGAGAGACAGTCAGACAGACTCCCGCATGCGCCCGACCGGGATCCACCCGGCACGCCCACCAGGGGCGATGCTCTGCCCACCAGGGGGCGATGCTCTGCCCATCCTGGGCGTCGCCATGTTGCGACCAGAGCCACTCTAGTGCCTGAGGCAGAGGCCACAGAGCCATCCCCAGCGCCCAGGCCATCTTTGCTCCAATGGAGCCTTGGCTGCGGGAGGGGAAGAGAGAGACAGAGAGTAAGGCACAGCGGAGGGGTGGAGAAGCAAATGGGCGCTTCTCCTGTGTGCCCTGGCCGGGAATCGAACCCGGGTCCTCCGCACGCTAGGCCAACGCTCTACCGCTGAGCCAACCAGCCAGGGCCTATAACATCTTATAGATAGATGTAACAGTCTCTTTTGTGCTGATAATTTCTATTACATAAAAGACTCTCCCTTTTACACTTTTATTTTTGATGTCATAATTTTTATATTAAATATTCATTAATAAATTTTAATAGACAGATATTTTTTGATACTCTTCTCCTTAAATTTTTATACTATAGTTAAGTGGTTAACACTTCATCATATTACAATATAAAGTATTCTGAAATTGACTGTATTTTTTATTAATGTGTTGTATGCATAATTTTATGTGTTCTCATGTTACTAATTAATTTTCTTACATTTCATCTTGAAGAACTTCTTTCAGCACTTCTTTTTTAATTAAGTTTATTGAGTTTACACTAGTTAATAAGATTGTGTAAGTTTCAAGTGTGCAATTTTTTAATATATTATCTATATATTGCATTTTGTGTTCGCGACCCAAAGTTTAGTCTCTCTCCATCATCATATATTTTATCCTTTTAATTTCTTCAACCTCCACTTCTACCTTCCTTTCCTTCAGGTAATCACCATACTGTTGTCTATATCAATGAATTCTTATTCTAGTTTGTTTTGTTTGTTCATTTGTTGTTTTCTGTTTTATATGCTGTACATGAGATGAACGATGTGGTTCTTGCCCGTTTCCATCTGACTTATTTTGTTTATCATGATAGTCTCAAAATCCATTCATGTTGTTGCAAATGACAGTATTTCACCTTTTCTTATGACTGAGTAGTATTCCACTGTATGTATGTACCATATCTTCTTTATCCTATCATCTATCAATGAACAATCGTGTTGTTTTCATGTTTTGGCCACTGTAAATAATGCTGTAATAAAAATAGTAGTACATATATCTTTATAAATAAATATTTTCTCTTTTTTTGACAGAGACAGAGAGAGAGAGACAGATAGGGAAAGACATATAAGAAGGGAGAGAGATGAGAAGCATCAATTTTTTGTGTGGCACTTTAGTTGTTCATTGATTGCTTTCTCATATGTGCCTTGACCAAGGGGCTACAGCAGACTGAGTGACCCCTTGCTCAAGACAGCAACCTTGAGCTCAAGCTGGTGAGCCTTGCTCAAACCAAATGGGCCCACAATCAAACTAGCAACCTCGGGGTTTCAAACCTGGGTCCTATGGGTTTCAGTCTGACGCTCATCTATCCACTGCACCACCACCTGGTCAGGCTATAAATAAATATTTTCAAAATTTTCTGGTGGAAGCCAAGAAAAGCTCTATTATTCATTATTTCAAGAAACTCCATACTGTTTTCTATATTGGTTATACCAGTTTAAATTTCTACCAGTAGAGTATGAGAGTTCTTTTTTTCTCCACATCTTCTCCAACACTTGTTATTTCTTGTCCTGGTTGATAATAGCCATTCTAACAGATGTGAAGTAATATCTCATTGTGGTTATAATTTATATTTCCCATATAGCTAACAAAGTTAAGCATATTTTTATATAACTGTTGGCTATTTGTATGTCTTCTTGGGGAAAATATCTCTGAAGGAACTCTTCTCATTTTCTAATTGGATTGTTTATTTTTTGTTGTTGATTTTTATAATTTTTTTTGTTTATTTTTCATATTAACCCCTTATCAGAGGTTGTTTGAAAATTTCTTCTTCCAATCTCTTGGCTGCCTTTTTTTTTTTTAATTTATTTATTTTTTACAGAGACAGAGAGTGAGTCAGAGAGAGGGATAGATAGGGACAGACAGACAGGAACGGAGAGAGATGAGAAGCATCAATCATTAGTTTTTCATTGCGCGTTGCAAGACCTTAGTTGTTCATTGATTGCTTTCTCACATGTGCCTTGACCGTGGGCCTTCAGCAGGCCGCGCAACCCCTTGCTGGAGCCAGTGACCTTGGGTCCAAGCTGGTGAGCCTCGCTCAAGCCAGATGAGCCTGCACTCAAGCTGGCGCCCTTGGGGTCTCGAACCTGGGTCCTTCTGCACACCAGTCCGATGCTCTATCCACTGCACCACCACCAGGTCAGGCTTTTGGCTGCCTTTTTTGCCAGGCTCTTATAGTGCTGATTTTCCTCAGCTTTTGTTTGTCTGGCAAATTTATTATTACATCTTTATTTCTGAA